>NC_091669.1:21688703-21996666 GCF_042453785.1 Malus domestica
CAACGGAAGTCAAAGTCCTTGCCTTTAGGGTATTTTCGTAAATTCACGCTTTTAAAATTAATATAAATGTAAAATTTGGGACGGGTGTCATATTCAGCTTTGAGGTGATTTTTAAAATAGATCATGAAATTTTAATTTTTTTTTTTTCATTTTACATCATAATGTATTAAAATTGTATGTCTGTGTCAAAGTGATTGTTGATCATTCATTAAATTGATGTCATAGTGAGCGTAAGATCCTAATATAGGCAAACGTGTAAGCCGCATTTGCACCAAATTGACTATAAAAAAAATCATTAATATAATGGAGAATTAGATAATAAAAAGACAAAGTATAAATTGAGTAAAATGTAGTTAACACAAAAATAAACTATCACACCTCAAACTGTAAACACTTACCAAACCAGTTTTAAAATTTCACTAGAATGGTTACCAAAGAAACCCTAAAAAATAAAGTCAAAAATATCATAATTTTAACTCATTAAACCCTTGATCCTTTCTTAGTATCTTTGTGAGTTTTATAATGAAAGAAAAAGCATGTTATCGAGAATACCTTTTTCCACCAAACCATTCTTGTAAGGGAAATTTTATTTGAACCCACATAATATCTCTCTACACCCAACTTAAATTGTAATTGAAAATTATTTTTTTTACCCTATTGCATAATTACCATCAAGTACAAGATGAAATTAACATTAAAACTAAAATTTATCAATAAACCCACCCCTAATAATCAAACCCTACCATACCAAATCACCATTTTTACAAAACACTATCAATACTGACAGTAAACATAGACAAAAACACTGAAAAGAACCTTCAAATGGTGGTCCATAAAGGATCTAAACTATTGAGCAAGTCGAAAGCCAAGCTAATCGATTTCATGAGCCATGCAAATTTGATGTCCCAAAACCAGGCCACTACATAATATACTGGGAGATCAAATGATAAGCTGAAGAGAGAGTTCTTAGTGAATGATGTAGAGAAATGGATGCAACATTTTTGGATCATGGCTATGTGGTCTCGAGGAGAAGCAATTTAATCCGGCCTCTTGAGCTTCGAATTGTGGAGAAGGGAATTTTCAAGAAAATTTTGGAACAGTTCAACTAAAAAACTGATCAGTTTTTCAAATTATTAACATTCAATAAGCCAATAATATATAGAACATTTTCATATGTACCCAAATTCAAGCTAGCTAGCTATAAGGGGATTTTTTTTTTCAGTTAGATCCAATTTAATTTGAGATTTTATTTTATAAATGGGTGTAAAGATAATTTTACACTTTGAATTGGGTTTGGAAGGGTAGTTTAGGTAATAAATTTGGGTTTAAAGAGATATTAATTCTTTAATTGCAAATAATATGGGTGTAGAGAATAAGTTGGGTGTAGAAAGATATTACATGGGTTTAAATAAAATTTCTCTTCTTGTAAACGTGGAACCAAAAAAACACAGATTATTACTAAATTGACCAATTAATTTAAATTAGGATAATACTTGCATCATTCATGAGGGGGTGCACATATTTCCTCATTTGCAAATGACGTATCTTGAGCATATAAACTCAATGATCATAACTGTTTATTTTCTTAATCATCTTTGAAGATCCCTCCTACGAAAAATTATTCGAATCAAAAACCGTTTAATCATCCAAACGTATCAAATAAATAAACAATACATCATGAATATGGTGTTTGGTACCTACACCTTTTATTTATTTTATACATTTGAATTACTAAATTGATCTCTTATTCAAATGATTTTTGTAGGGGTGATCTTTAATGAAGATTAAGAAATTGAACAAGTCTAATTATATATTTGTATAGTAAATATACATTCTTTGCATGGGGGAATGAGCTCATTCCTTCAAAGAGGAATGAAAGTATTATCCTTTAATCATACTTACAAAAAATCACTTTCATAAATGGATAATGTTGTGTTCCCTCATGGAGAACTTATTTGTTCTCTCACTTACGATTAATGTCCTTTCATTGTACGAACATCATAATCATAGTGATTCATTCTCTTTATCATCATCTAAAGATCATATCTGTAACATCCCACATCGCCCAGAGGAGTGGATCCTCTAAGCCTTATATGTATATTCCCATCTCTACCTTGCACAAGGCCTTTTAGGAGCTCACTGGCTTCGGGTTTCGTAACCAAATTGTCACTTCCCGACCCGGGCCCCTACCACATCTCGAGCTCGACTCCACCGTAGCACGATATTGTTCACTTTGGGCCCTGACCACACCCTCACGGTTTTGTTTCTGGGAACTCACACGAGAACTTCCCAGTGGGTCACCCATCCTGGGATTGCTCTCGCGCGAACTCACTTAACTTCAGAGTTCCTACGGAACCCGAAGCCAGTGAGCTCTCAAAAGGCCTCGTGCTAGGTAGAGATGGGAATATACATATAAGGTTTAGAGGATCCACTCTCCTGGGCGATGTGGGATGTTACAATCCACCCCCCTTAGGGGTTCGACGTCTTCGTCAGCACACTTCTGGCCAGGGATTGGCTCTAATACCAAATTGTCGCATTCCAGCCCGGGCTCGACTCCACCGAGGCACGATATTGTCCGCTTTGGGCTCTGACCACGCCCTCACGGTTTTGTTTCTAGGAACTCACACGAGAACTTCCCAGTGGGTCACCCATCCTAGGATTGCTCTCGTGCAAACTCGCTTAACTTTAGAGTCCTATGAAACCCGAAGCCAGTGAGCTCCCAAAATGCCTCGTGCTAGGTAAAGATGGGAATATATGTATAAGGCTTAGAGGATCCACTCCCCTGGGCGATGTGGGATGTTACAATATCTGTAAAAACCATCCAATTTGAAGATCGTTTAACCATTCATAATCATAGTTGTTCATTCTCTTTATCTCACTTACGTTTTTGGTATTACGTTCATTTGATTAGTTATTGATTTAAAATATATGTTATTTAATGGGTCAGTCATATTACCTGTAATATTAACGAGTTGAGTTCATATTGGGTCATATTACTCGTGTATTTTAACGGGTGTTACACGACACGACTCATTAAGATATCGAGTATATTACGAAAATGACACAAACATGAAAAACACGACATAAATGTCAAATTTAGTACAAGTGATTACTCAATCTCAACTTGTTACGAAAACTCTTAGCAAAAAAATCTATATATAAAGCCGGAGGCTGAATTTGGTGTCACCGGCTTTGACAAAAAAATTGGACCAAACTGCCCTTTAGCCAAAAAAATTCAAAACTTGTCCAAAATAATATATCAAATCATGCAAGGGTAAGTTGGTAATTTGGTCATCGTAAAATATAATATAAATATAAATGGGGAGAGAGAAAAGAATGAAAAAATGAAAGGGAAGAGAGAAAAGAATAAACAAATGACAAAATTGATGGCACCCACGTGATGGGGAAGAAAAATATAATAAAAAATAAGAAAAATCATGAATGTTGTGTTTAAAACATTTTAAGAGGCGTGTAGAGCTGGTGATAAAAAAAAGAAAATAACGAAAAAAAATATTGAAGCAATTCACACATATAAATGCATTTAAAATGTCTAAGTCGCGCGTAACGCGCTGTGATTCAAAAAATACCTTTAGCACATGGTTGTTTATTAAATATTATTTCTCAATTTTTAAACACTTAAGATGTGACAACCCGTCCCAAATTTTATTATTTTATAAATTTTAAAATGTGAATTTATAAAAATACCCTTAGAGGCAATGGTATTGACTTTTGTGGATCAGCATATAGTGAGGTGTATGAATTAATCCTTTAGCGTTTTCTTGAAGTACTCGAGAAGTATTTTGGTTTTAGTCACTATTTATATATTTTCATATATTTTTATAATGTTTATAATTAATTTTCATTTTTAGTTATTTGAAAAGAGGAAGAAGAATAGAAGGAAGAAGTGGGGGGAATGGGGAGAAGAGAAGAAGAGGGCCACTGCCCAACCAAAAAGAAAAAAGAGAGAGGGTGGACCAATGGGAAGGAAAGCAGGAGGAAAGGAGAGAAGAAGAAAATGAGGGAACCCAAACGGGTCATTCTTGACCGATGCAACCCATTTCCTCAAACCGACGGATCCTTGCCATTTTTCGTCGAATTTTCCGATGAATTGGACCTATAAACTGCTCTCAATCATCACCTTGACCCTTTCTCTTCTTGTTCCACCAAAAATTAGAGGGAATTTGATAGTATTTTGGTACAAAAATAGTGATGGGTGCCGCGGGAAATCTTGCCCAAAATCCATCAATTGTGAAACCATCTCTTTCAATTACCACCTTTAGAACACTCCTCTAGAACCCATGAGCAAAGCCCCGGCAATGGTCGAGGCGTCGGAGTGAGTATGGAGGTCGAATTGAAGCACACCATTTTCTAGGGTTCCAGCGGGTTTGAGCAAAATTGGAGCTTTTCCCGGCCAAATTAGACTTGGCTGCAGGTATAAAGTTTACTCTACTCATTGAGATCTTCATTCCTGTAAATTTTGGTAATTTTTTGAAATAGTTGGATTTTCCGACAAGTCGGGGTGGCTGACCACCACCCGCGGCAGCGCGTGGGCAGGGGGCTGTCGATGTTATTCTTAGGCTAATTAGATGCTTTGAGTTTAGTTTTGGTATTTGTATGACGTAGGTTGATTGTTAGAATCTAAATTCTCTACGTTACGTTAATAGGTCATTATATGAATCGACGATTCGACCATTGGATCGTCACCAAACTTTATTATGTTATAGTACGTAATATTTGAGAACCATAGAAACTTATGGATCAGGAATCCGTCGTACGGATCTTCCCGAATTGGATTTGTAAGTTCATAAAATAAAATGTTGACCGCCACTTAATTTTGGCAATTGACGAAGATCTGACCGTTGGATCATAGTGAAACCTTAGGATGTTGTCCTAGAAGTATAATATGGATCTTTGGAAGCAATAGATCCGAAATCCGTGATGTAGATCTTTCGAATTGAAATACTTAGGGATGCGTTTTATGTAAATTATTTATTTTATCGGTCAGAACTCTAAGATGTGATTTGATAATTGGTCATAGGAGACGATGGTTCGTGATGTCTCGATATACGTGCTAGGGAGTCGTAGTGCGGACCTCAGGTGAGTGGGTCTTTTCCTTTCTATCGTATATTATATATATATATATGATTGACAATTCCATAAATGTTTATAAATTGTTATTGCTTATGATTACTGTGAATGATTTGAAATACTATTGTGAACTACAAATGGCTTGATCCCTGTTTAGGGTACGTAGGTAGTCTAACGGGACGTTAGATGCAGCCATACAAGAAGTGAGACTAAATAATTGAGGCAGTAGTCTTGTGTAGGGAATTGAGTAATGTGAGGGACATTGGTAGGAAATGTGAGAGTCAATCTTATGACTTGGTGATTAATTGTTGATCATAAATCAATGTGTGAAGAATCAAGAATTTAAAGCAAGGAAACGTAAGTAATGATAGTTAATTAAATTAATGTCTAGTTGGGCTTATCACAGGTAATTATTCCCAAAAATAAATAGTTCGAGAGTAGGGCGTTACAGCTTATGCATTTTTATGCCATATTATATATATATATATATATATATATATATGTATGTATATAATTGATAATGCTATGTCATGGGTGAGTATTAGATTGCATCATGGTTTATCTATATGTATATTACTCGCACATAATTATTGTGAACGCTTGAAGTGCAAAGGTGAACGCAGGACACTCAGGTAAGTTCAGGTAAGGTTATGGTATTAGTTGAAATGATGGAATTATGACATGACTACATGCATGTTTTAAGCAACTCCGACACTATCGTACCGGTTGCCCATGAATCATACGTGTTATGTTAAGATACATTAAGAGCTCATAAACCTGCACCCCAATGTTAGTGCTCCCACCCGTGGCCAGGGCATAGTCCTTCACGTGATGTTCACCTCCCGCACCTTACGCTTACCTTCGATCCAAGGTAGGTGCACGATCTTATCGTACAGACCACTATAGGTGGTTCCGACTCGTAGGTGACCCGCGATTATTCGCACAGCCTTCAGGTGATTGTAGCACTTGAGCATATTTATTTACACCTAGTCCTATCGTACATACCACATTAGGTGGTTCCGACTCGTGTGCAGGTATACTTATTGCATTATAGATAAGTCGTATAGGTCACTATAGGTGACTCCGACTTATGAGCTAACATGTGTAATGAATATGTGATGAGGTAGCATATGTGATGAATATGTGTTGAGCTAGCATATGTAATGAATACGTGACGAGCTAGCAAATGTGATGAATATGTTATGAGCTAGCATATGTAATGAATACGTGAGGAGCTAGCATATGTGATGAATATGTTATGAGCTAGCATATGTAATGAATACATGATGAGCTACCATATGTGATGAATATGTGATGAGCTAGCATATGTGATGAAATATGTGATGAACTAGTATAAGTGATGAGATATGGGTATGTCGTACAGGTCACCCTAGGTGACTCCAACTTGCGTACAAGTATGAGTTATTAATCGCATGATTATTTGATATTGCTGATGAGATGCTGTGTTGTGGTATTTTATGATTTTTTATGGAAATTATACATGTGTTGTAGCGAGGGGTTATAATGTTTTATATGGTTTCTATTAAAATTTTACTTACAGAGCCACTCACCCTTGTCTTATCTTCATCCTCCAGGTTTTATTAGCTGAGCTTTCTTATTGTCGAAGATTCATGGCGATTCTTAGTATTGGAGATTATTTCGAGGGTACGATTCTTAATTCACACTTCTGTACTTACTTATGCTTTAACGTCACGTGTGAAGTGGGTTTATTCCCGCTCACCAGTGCACTCTGGTATTTAGGCACTCTTAGGTTTAAATTTATTCACAATTTTCCACATCATCACACTTTATGGCTTTGTCACCTTCTACGCCAGCACAGCTCGATTCGGAGTCCTAGTGGACATTCCAGGTCGGGGTGTGTCATAAGAGGTGCGTGGTGCCAGTTATAAAAAAAAGTCTCTTGCACGCACATAATATTTGATTTGATAGGAGCATAGTTAGCTTGTTTTCTTGCATTTTCATAGTTAGTTTGTGTTTATTATAGTGTTTTAACCTATTTTCGTGTGTTTATAAGTCCAAATGACAAAGTTGGCAAGAAAGTGTAATTTGGAGCATTTTGAAGCAGTTTTGGGCATCAAATGGATAGCTTATCAGTGGAGCAAGATGGATGGGCGAATTTGAAGACCAAAGATGTCTAGGAATGTGCTAAAGAGTTGAAGAAATAAATCCAAGACAAAGAAGATAAGGAATTAGCTTAAAAGAATGAACATTATCCAAAACCTTATCCAACATTATCTTATCCGAACTAACCTTATCTTATCTTATCCTAACCTTATCCTAATCTACCTTAATTCTAGCTGCAAGGGGAAGTTCTTTTCAGACTTGGACACATAAAAACCTGTTTCTAAAAGCCCTATCCCTTCTCCTACAAATCAGCCGCACCTAGCCTTTCTAGAAGCTATATTTCCTGATGCAAGGACTACTCCTTTTCATCCTTGGAATCTGATGAGAAATGTCCTTGTTCTTTGCTGATTTGGAATCCTAATTCAACCTTTTTTGCCGTGCCTTCTCTCTCCCTATAAATACAAAGTTGCAGCACTCATAATTCACCACCCTCTACCATAATTCACACAACCATTCACCACAAATTTGTCCACACACAAAAGCCTTAAATCAGAAAATCCCCATTGTGTCACAGCTGTGCAAGGAAGGAGAAGAAGGAGCCACCTGGAGCCGTGCTTGCCAATCAAGACGTTGGACTGTTAGAGCATTTCTAGGTGTATTCTATCTTTATTTTCAATGTTTAAATTTAATTGTCTTTGCTTAATTGCGAACATGAGGAACTAATTTCTTTATAGTTGGAGGTGAATTTGAAGCCATGATTATATGTTTTATATGAACTGATTACATCCAGTTATTGTTTCTTGAGTCTTGAATGTGATTTGCTTATCTGAGTTATCAAAACTTGTTTGTGTATGTTGATTGAGGGTCGACACTTAATTTGCATGCATGAATTTGATGCTAGAGTATAAGGGAGTTTCACCTAATCATTATGAACTTATATTCACAAGTAGTAAAAGCCACTAGTCATGATTGTGTTAAGTAAATCCTTGGCAGGAGTATCATGTTTTTCATAGTTATGAATGTCTCGTCAATGCTTATGGTTTTCAAAGAATTTAATGACCTTTGATATGTTTTCTATCATATTTTTCATAGTTAGGAGACTTGAGAAGGATAATTTGGTTGTGATGCGTATCCCGTCCAATTCAATGAAATAAGGAAAATCTGATGGTTAATTTGTGCTGTCACGGTTAACTTGGGGTGTTGTCATTCATGGTTTAAAGGAATAATAACTGGAAATTGGCTTGTTTGCATATGTCATGTGTGGAGAATGATCCTCTAACTAGCCTTTCACCCTTTTCAACTCACCAAATTCGTTTTTATAAAGTGTTTTATGCAAAGTTTCTATTTTAAGTTTTAAATTCGTCAAAAACAATCCCCATTTCATTAAGTCTTGTTAGTTGACTCATAATCTATTTTCTTTTAATCTTTTGAGTCAAGTTAAGTCTTATTTTCGTCAAAATCACTTGTTAGGTCTAGAATTGAGTTTTTTTTATTGTTTGTTGTTGTTTTGAGTGTTTTGAGTCAGTTTTGAGTTTGTAGAGTCTAGTTTAGTGTTTTTTAGTCTTATTTGTGTTTATTAGCATCCCTAGTTAATCCTCGGTCTAGAACGATCCCTACTTACATCTTTACTACAATTGTCAACAATAAGGTTTAATTTGTGTGTCAAGTTAATTTTCACATCATGATTCAATTAGTTGTCAAATAATCTTCTTCTTTTTTTTGAACAAACGATGTTATCTACACTAAGGGGAGAGAGTGGGCTTAACCTCACAATGGGCTAGCAATCAGTTGTTTATTAAATTTTATTTTTTCTAATCTTAATGTAAATTCAATAAAATGTAGATGGAAATTGAAAGACCGTTTTTATTAATATGGATTCAGCTGCTTTAATTAGTTAAAAGACCGTTTTTATTAAATGTATTTATTATTCATTTCCATCTATATTAATAAATACATTTAAAACATATAAATCGCACATAGTACGTCGTGATTCAAAAAATTATAAATAAATAAAAAGAACTAGTCAAATAAGTTAGTAGCAAAAAAGGAACTTGTCAATGAACTTATTAGGAAAAAAAAATACTTGGAAATGTATTCTTGGAGGAAAAAAAGCAAATCTTTTCATATTTTGTATACCACATTAGTATCACATATCTAATAAAGTGATATCCATCAATACAAGTAGGTCTCACTACTGTTAGAGAAGTGATACCAGTGTAGTAAGTGTAGTATTATTCTAGTTTTTGTATTCAGTTAGTTGAGTAAGTATATACTTAATTACAATTACATATACAATCTCCACAAATAATCGAGTATTTTAGTATAATAAGTTTTGAAACAAGAAAGTGAAAAGTAATACCATTATATCGTAGTACCAATTGACTTACTACAACGTTCTTTAACAACAAAACAATGGTATGTGTAAATTAATATATAATATTGCATTATTAAAAAAATTAAAACGATGATAAATTAGAGAAGTGAAAAATTACAATTTGATTAACGATGAAAACAAAGAGCCAAAGACCACCCCACCCACCCCACCTCTAATTTCAAACAATTAAAATTACTGGGTTTTTTTTTTTTTTTTTTTGAAGATGAATGAATTTAAAAAAAAACACATGAGGAAAGAAGAAGAAGAGAGAGAACCATCCAACGTTTCAAAAAACAACACCAAAGAGAAGAAGAGGCCTTTGGATTCATTTCAAAAGCTCCTCCGTCTCTGCGTCTCTTATCGTTTCAAAACCCTAGCCCCTCTTTCTCCTCTACCTTCCGCTGCCGCAATTTCCATGGCATCAGCGATGGTCTCTCAGCAATCCTTCTGAATTTACGGTTTTGCCCCTCTACTGGCGCCCGGAAATGGCGGAAAAGCCAACGCCTCCGCCGCCGTTTCCTCTGTACTTTCTGTACTCGGCTAGGGTTTCGGTTTCAGTTCCGTTGAGCTCCGTGAGGAGCCCGACATAAGGTACGGCTCTGGACCGCCACCGCCGTCCGATCAAGATCGGTGTTTTCGTCTGCTCGTGTATATAATCAGAGGAGAGAGAAAGCGAGTGCCGTCGGGTTGGATCATTACTGTTGCTTCTTCTTGTTGGAATGGCGAAGGGAGGTTACTTCTTGGAGAAGGTTCGGAGATGCTTACGGACGGTGTTCTTCATGGTGGCGATGGTGGCGTCGCTGCTAGTGTCGTCGCTGCCGGCGCTGGTGGCGATAGGGGACATGCTGGTGCCGTGCGTGTTGATATCGAGCTTCACGTGCGTGACGTGCTACGGATTCAAAGAGCATTTGCATCGATACGCCTTCAAGAGCTCGCTCACCGATATTCCTCTGGTTTCCTTTATCAGATCTCTTATCATTATCTGTATGCACCTTTCTATCTCTTTTCTGAGTTTTTTATATTTTAGTTTTAGTTTTTTGTGATTGAACTTTGATACTCCCCTTTAGGAATCCGAAGTGTGTTTATTTTTTTAATTTGAAAGAAATTTAAGGATTTTGAAATTTGTTTCCCCACTATTCTGGGTTTTGATCACAAAGTTACATTGTTTGTTTATTATGATTAATTTTCTTTCGGGTTTTTGTTCCTTGATGATCAGACATCTTGAGCAAAATGGAATGGTTGCATTTTTCGGGTTCGAACGATCCCTCTGTTCTGTGTAGCTTTAGACATGAATGAAATGAGCATGTAGCTAGTGCCCTGTTGTTACCAATCAGTTTGAACCTACCATTGCTATTTTGCTGACAAGTGACGTCAGTTCAAGTATTTCGCTTAGTAAAGCGGAGTTTACTTTTCGAGTGATGCACAAAATGCCTTTTACAGCTGTGTTTTCTCAGTAACCATTCGGAAGATGTCTCTATGGCCATGCTTACAGAATTTATAAACATAGCAGCGATACGAATGAACCTTCCTTGTGTGCCGTATATATATGCTAATTTATGGATTTCGTTTATTGCAGGTGTGCATTCCATGTGCGATGGCCCTGCTCTCTCACACGGTCCATACCTTGGAACTGTGACTTTCTGTTCCTTCATCTCAATTCTACTTCTTTCAATCAAAGCTTGTCTTTTCACTGTAAATTCTCAAATTGAGGCTGAAGCTTCGTCTTCCCTCTCAAGGCAGAGACTCCACTTGAAGAAGTCATGGGGAATGCCTGTCTTGTTTCTCTCATCAGTAGTCTTTTCCCTTGGACATACTGTGGTTGCTTATAGAACAAGTTGCAGAGCAAGGAGAAAGCTCCTATTTCACCGAGTTGATCCAGAAACTGTAAGTTTGCTTAAGGTTTTTTTGTTTTTGTTTAAATTTTCTTTATTCATACTCAGTTTTCCGTTATTCTTAATTGTCGAAAGAGTTTTGCAACCACAATGCATGGAATAATTATGCACTCTAACAGCCTCTGCCTTCTGCTTATTACACTTGATTATACACAAATGATTATCTAACTTTAACTTTTGGTAGTTTGTAACGAACTTTGTTTATCAAATGAACAGGTCCTTTCATGCAAAAATGTATTCTCTGGCTATCAGAAGGTCCCAAGATCTCCCACTCCCTCGGGAGGAAAAACCCCAAAAAGTGACAGTGAAATGAGGCGTAAGCCTTTTTCTACAGCTCGAGATGATGGTGAACTCCCAGTCAGAGTAATTACAGATATTGACAGCTTATTCATCACGTGCAGGGGGCTTACTCTTCATTACAAGCTTAGCTTGCCTGGTTCACCACCTCATTCCTTGTCATCCATTGCATTTCTTGAACCTAGCTCCCCAAAAATGGCTATGGGGAGGCCAAAACTAGATCGACATCCATTAAGCTTGTTATCGAAAGGCCAAAACCATCTCCACAGGAGCTACAGTAATCAATTTCACGGCTCATCTCTCTATGTACCTTTATTGGACGGTTCTACAGTTTCTCCTGTTCTTTCTGAAGAGATTCCTGTCTTGAGACTATACAATGCTGGTGAAGAGGATGAGGGTAGTAAATTAAATTTTGGTACTCCAAACAAAGAAATGGAAGGAAGTGACCAGTTTGGTATTCTATTAGTGCATGGGTTTGGGGGAGGAGCCTTTTCTTGGAGGCATGTGATGGGGACCCTTTCCCGGCAAGTTGGTTGCACAGTTGCTGCTTTTGATCGCCCTGGTTGGGGCCTAACCTCAAGGCTGCGACGGGAAGATTGGGAGGATAAAGAAATGCCTAATCCTTATAAACTTGATTCTCAAGTAATTGGTCTCCCACTTTAGTTACTCTATGATAAGTTCCATGTACTTTACCCTTGAGTTGGGTGGGGATGGTCAATGGGTGCCCATGAATGCTCCATATATCACTATCATCACCATAACAAGCACAAACATCACCACTCACCATAGATCACCATGGTCAATGGGTGCCCATGGATGGTCAATGGGATCTACTGTCGTGCTTTCAAAGTTTTCTAGTGTATCCTTTAGGCTGATCCTAGTCAAATTGTTTATCCAACATGGGCACATCATTGAACAGTCCTGAAACATGGGCACATCATTGAACACAGCGATGCACTTATTGGTCCCCTTCCCCATGTAGCTTATGTGTTCCTCAAGTTTTATTTCTAGACTTTATATTGATCTGAAATTTTTTAACCTAATTTACCAGGTTGACCTGCTTCTTTCTTTCTGCTCTGAGATGGGATTTTCTTCAGTGGTGCTTGCTGGTCATGATGATGGAGGCCTTCTAGCTTTGATGGCTGCACAAAAAGTACAAGCATCAGTGAATTCTTTCAATGTGAGTATCCCTTCTTAGTTTTCATTTAAGATATCATAAACTAATTGGACCTTTTTGCTTCTAACTCTTCCTACATGTGAAATTAATTACTTGCTCCGATATAAGTTAGTATCAAAGATACTGGAAGTTTTGCTATCAAGACTATGCTGTTGGGCTGTTTTCCATGCCTACATAACCCTGTATGAGTTTTGTACTGTTCATTGGTTGATATAGGCATTTTATGTTCACTTTCACACTAAGCGTACCAGTAGCCATTGGAAAATTTAAGATAGGATAAGTACCATCGTTAGGCTGAAATACTGGTGTCATCCTCCCATGCATGAAGATGCAACATTCCGTGATATCATACGTGATGATAAAATAGGAAGCGATAAAGATATTACTGTCCTCTTTTATTCAAAAGGGGGGAATGATGCCGCTTCTTTGAATATGTTTACACCATATTGTCCTTAGATGTTTTTCTTTTTCTTTCTCTATTATTTTAATATTCATTATATTTTGTCGGTTTTATTTTGTTATACAATTCAGGTTACAATTAAAGGCGTAGTATTGTTAAATGTTAGCTTGTCAAGAGAAGTTGTGCCTGCTTTTGCGAGGATACTCTTGAGAACTTCACTAGGGAAAAAGCACCTGGTTCGTCCATTACTGCGAACAGAAATTACACAAGTGGTGAATAGGCGTGCCTGGTACGATGCAACAAAGCTGACAACAGACATTTTGAGCCTTTATAAGGTATGCCCTTCAATATTATGTGAAACGAGGGAAAAGAATGGAAATAACAGAACATCCTTGAGATAGTGTACAGTTAACCGAAAAGGAAATTTTAAGTTCTAAGTTAAGACACATTCCTGCAAAATTGAGGGCAACAAACAGATTTAACCACTCTTGGGCACTACAAATTTCTGAATGAATGAATGAAATTTTTTTCCGATGTTTCCTCCTTTCATTCCTGCAGCTCATACTCATTCTTGATCATCAAGGGGCAGCTGTTTTCAGAACAGTGGTCTTTCCTTATTCGTATTGATAAAAATTTATTGGAAACATCGTTTTCACTCCAGCTGTGTCTTTCTCTTGAGCATATAAAAATGTAGGAGAGATTAGGTTTAAGTTTTTTTTGTTTGGGGTCAACGATTAGGTTCAAGTATAAAGCAAAGCTTTAGTGTATGTGCTGATTGTATAAAGATTGTGATTGTGAAATCAAATTTTAGTAATCATTTGTTTGATCTCCCTTCTTTTTGTTTTTGCAACCAGGCCCCTCTATGTGTAGAAGGATGGGATGAAGCACTCCATGAGATAGGTAGACTGTCATACGAGACACTACTTTCACCGAAAAATGCAGAATCATTACTAAAGGCAGTTGAAGACATGCCAGTTTTAGTCATCGCAGGCGCTGAGGATTCCCTTGTCTCTCTTAAATCTTCTCAAGCTATGGCTTCCAAACTTGTAAATTCTGTGAGTTCCTGCTTTCTACTCTTCTATAATTTTGGGAGGTGAGCGTTAAACGGATTTGGTAACTAGTAAAAAGGTCGTACCCAGTGCACAAAGCTCCCGCTTTACGCAGGGTCTGGGAGAGGTGAATGTCGGCTAGCCTTACCCCCATTTATGGAGAGGCTGCTCCCAAGGATTTGGTAACTAGTGTGAACAATAAAAGTCAGTGGTTCCAGTTGAACTGAATCGAATTTCCCATGCCCTAAACATGTAACTCTCCAATAGTATTTATAGACTTAAAGCGTGATGAATGACGATCACCGTCTCAATGTAACTAATTGGGTATTGGTCTATGCAGAGACTAGTTGCAATATCCGGATGTGGCCATCTTCCCCACGAAGAGTGTCCCAAGGCATTACTTGCAGCAATAACACCCTTCTTAAGCGGACTCTTGAGCAGACAAGACGTGCAGAGCTAATAGTGTGTGCCTTCTTTTTAACTTCTAATTAGGGTTTTTACTGTTGTAGGGTTACCCTTCCTTCTTTTTTCGTCTTTTGTTTTCTTGTTAAGCAATTTAGCGGCCGAAGGGAAGTGACCAACGTCATCTCTTCTTTTTGGTATTTTTTGATGTGTTAGTTTGGAGCCTTACCCATATCTACATTCTTTAGGGTTTTAGAGCTCTTTCACTTGTAATTGTCCTCCCATTTTTTCCCTCTTTCAGAAATATTTATATTTATCTTTTGTAGTTCGAACAGAACTTGCTATCTCCCACCGAAGGCGGTGGAAGACAGCACATTTTGTACATTTATCAGTTCATGAATTTAAGTATGGTTTTGTTCCACAAGTCGTCTGAATTGTTCTTTTACCGATACGCACGAAAACATCAACTTTTGAATTAGTTTTTATGTGCCTTGTATTTTTTGTTTCCGGTATCAATTGTGTCCTGGAGTGTTGTGTGGACTGCGGTTTGAGTTCAACCGTTGTAGGGAAAATGCTATTTTGTAGGTCCTCCAGGATGAGTTGAGGATGGGGAATTAAAAATAGAGGGCGGCGAACAACCATCCAACGGCCGCACCCGAAAATAGACGGAGGTGAGAGCACCATTAAGCGGCTGATGGTCTTCTGAAGAACAGGTGGTGCTTGCCATTCATTATCCAACTGCTGCACCTAAAAATAGTCAGCAGTGAGCCACAACTGAAGAGCTGCTGGTCTGCTGAGTATTATCCATCACCATCCGACTCCTGCACCTAAAAATAGTCGGCGGTGAGTGAGCACCATTGAACAGCTGATGGTCTGCTGCATAGCAGGCGGCGCGTGCCTGTCGTCACCTTCCATCTGCTGCACCTAAAAATAGTCAGCGGTGCTCAAGGACCATGAATGGTTTGCCGGTCCACCGGATATTTCTTGTGTGAAAATCTTGACCTTAAATCTTGTTTTGTTTTGGTACATGTACGTTTGCAAGGATGATAGATGTTTCATGCCACTGTCATTGTTTGTAGCATATATGCTAGTAAAGTGTAAAGACTCCTAAATGACAATATTAGGAAATCTCCTATGCACGGGAAAATTTACAAGTCAAAGGTGATGTTTGACTCTAAATTTGACTCAATCCCTCTCCAATGCATTCGGAAAGTTGAAATCATGCAATGCCCTTAATGTTATACGTAAAGTCATATTTAACTTTGGGTATAACTCTGAATTTAAAAGTGGGACTTCCTTTAGAAGATACAAAGGTTACATTTTAACTGTAAAATTGACTTACTCTCTCTCTAATGCGTAAGATCAAAAAGTTGAAAGTCAAATTGTTTGCGTCAAGGATAGGCTTAGGACTTAAAAGTTTGAGCTAGGGGGTTTCTGGATACATAGATGAGGGAGTTTCCTCCAACCCTTTTGATGGTGTAAACTGCATGTCCTTTTAAGTCTGTGTGAAGTAGCCATTTAGTACTACGATGTAGTGGTATTTCTTTTCACTTCTAAGTAAGAGGTTTGAAGTTCGATTTTCGCAAATGATGAATTTGAATCATATTATTAGTAGCCCGTTTTAAGGCTAAGCTTACCACATTCCTCTTATGATTGATAATATCGTTTATTCAAAAAAAAAAAAATTATATATATATATATATATATATATTAAGTGATTTGGTGGGGTATTGGCTTCGATGGTAGCCAAGTATGAATGAACGTACTTGGAAGACTTGAAACTTCTCTTTAGAGTGGATGAGTTGCACAGTGGTACCAACTAATCGCTTTCCGATGCTTAAATCAGGTACATACTCGATGGAAAAAGTATAAATCTCTTAAGAGATGAGTCGAGTTACAGGAAAGAAGAGGCACAAACGAAGGTATTTAAATGGGTGAAGTTTGTTTCTGTTTTCGCGTCTAGCCAATTGAGATTTTTTCTTATGAACTAACATGACAATGTGTGTATGGTTTGATTCTGGGCTAAGGGTGGGCACATTACGGTTCAGCCCGGTTCCATTTTAATTCGTTTTGATTCTTAGAGGAGGACAAAACTTACTCAAGATGGTAAGTGTTGATGTCAGGGTGTGGGGGGACAGTTTAAATCTCCAGAAATTTTGAATACATGTCAGGTACCATTTTAACTAAGTAACCGCTCATTATGATCCGGTTTCACCCTAACCTCATTATGATGGATTCGTTTTGAGCCGTTCCATTTTCGTCCAATGATCCACATCTTGTCCGCATGCAAGAATCCGCAGAGTGCGGTCCACACCTTAGAAATCGGCTATAAACGTTTGCTTTTATTTTGGGCTAATATTTGGGCCTCCCTTATTGGGCTTAGTTCCCTGCAATAATCATATTTTCTATAATGTGTTTGGGTTAAGTGATTATTTAAGTATAATCCTCACTTTATCAAGTGTGCATGATTATTTATTAATTTAATTTAAGCTATATAAAAAGGGCCCACATATTCAATTTTGTAAAAGACCACATAAATCTCGCTACAGAAGATTCGTTTTCGGTAGTCAAATAATTCGAGTAGGCTTCCTTATTTGAATGTTCATTGATTCTAGTTGTAGCTATATTTTCATTTCAAGTCTCTTTATTAACTGCACGGTGTGATTAATATAGAGTTAAGTGAGACTAAGATATAACGATCTTTATACTTTTGTAAAAGATATTTTACGACCAATATACTCAAAACACCTCAAATTTATTTGCTTAATACATGCTCAAACCTTAGCATTCAAGTAAATTAACAAAGGGTAATACTTCACTCCCTTCGGTAAGGAGGAAAGGCCTCGTTTGTTGCAACGTGACTGTAGACATCGAAATTTCGGTAAATAAATATTGACCGATAAATCAAAGTTTCAATGCTCATGTATTACATAAATTTTACACGTAGCGTGTGTCTAAACAAAAAATCGAGAATCATCATAAAAGTCATCAAACAGGACACGTGTCAACACCTGGCAGAAACGATTTATTTCATCTGAATAATATATTCAAAATTAGGATTTAGAAAATTCTATAAATAGAAGCCATTTCATCCATTTTAGGGGACCAATAGAAAACCAATTCATATTACACCAAAACCTTGAAGCTCTGAAGCTCTGAAACTCCGAAGCTTTCAAGCATCCAGGTTCTCGAAGAATCAAGAAAACTCTCTTCGTTCTTCGTTCATCTTTCTTCCAAGATCAAGCCCCGACGACCCTTGGATTAACAATCATCCACCTTCAAGATCAAGCCCCAACGGCCCTTTGAAGAACTTTCACCAATTCAAGATCAAGCCCCAAAGGCCCTTGAAGAACTTCCACCAATTCAAGATCAAGCTCCGACAGCCCTTGAAGAAAGTGTTCATCGTTCATCATCCGTTCATCCTAAGATCAAGCCCCAACGGCCCTTGAAGAAACTTTCAACCGTTCATCCAAGATCAAGCCTCGACGGCCCTTGGATCAATCGCACATCCATAAATACACACCTTACGGAGATTGAATTAGAGGATCAAATTTAAGAGAGATTGTAACCCAAAATCATCAAATACAAAATATTATTTTGTGCACGTTGTTCTTGTCTCTTTTGTTTCAGGAAAATTTCGTGTTTACAAATTTGGCACGCCTAGCGGACAATCTCTACCTCTCATCTCTTTCTTCGTTCAAGGAATCCAAACATGTCTCAAAGTCAATGGCATCAAGCAAAGAACAAGCTGTTCTCGCAACCACCAAAGGAAGGATCCTGAGCACTTCTGCTGGGAACGGACAATCCATTTGGGCCACAACTGCTCCTTAACATGCCACTTCAAAGTTGGTGCTGCTAAATGAGCAAGGGGAGCATCAAAGGCGCGAGTCCGTCATCAACCTGACCTTATTGGGGGCACCGAAGCATGATGTTGAGGCACACAAGATGACATCTCAAAGAAGTCAACGACGTTCTTCGTCAGCATCCTGGATGTCTAAAGCAAAGTCACGTCTATTGGTTGCACAAATCATGACCATTGGCGTTACCTCTATTGAAGAACAACTGGCTCAAATGAATGAAGCGATCGCAAGGTTAACACGGACTGTGGAAGAAAAAGACTTGCAAATCGCTGAACTCGTTAGCTGACTGGGGCCACAGAACGGCGAAAACCTGATGTGAGAATTACTTGACACACAAATTAAACCCTCTTTTTGACAATTGTAGTATAGATGTAAGTAGGGTATCGTTCTAGGCTGGGGATTAGGAGGGATTGCTAATCTATTAAAAATATTAAATAAGACTCAAGGACACAAAACTAGGCTAAAAACTCTAATAACTCGAAACACACTTAGAATGACTCAAAATAATGAAAACAATCAAATTAGACACTAGGAACTGAAATGGACGGAAATTGAATTAAAAGACTAACAACAATGAAAACTAACTAAATAATATAATTTAATAATGGGGGGGTTTGGTTTTGACGAGAAGTAAATTAAACTTAAATAAATTACAGAATTGACAAAAGCATGAAATTAAGGTGAAAGGATAGGTGACGGACTAGCTAGAGGGTTCTTCTCCACACATGACACATATGCAACCTAAATTGATTTTCAGTTGTTCTTTCAATAAATTGTGAATGACAATGTTCCAAGTTAATTAGGTCCGCTTAAATTAACTCTTAGATTTCCCTAGATTCATTGGATTGAATGGAATACGCATTACAACCAAATTATTCCTCATCAAAGTCCCTAACTATGGGATACGCATGATAGAGACATTCAACAAAGATCATTAAGTTCAACGGAAATCATAAACATTGACTAGGCATTCATAACTATGGAATACGCATGTTAATCCAGCCTAGAATTCACTTAACACGATTGTGGATAACAACCTTCACTACTTGTGAATATAAGTTCATAACGATTAGGTGAAATTCACTTATATTCTAGCATCAAATTCATGCATGAAAATTAAGCGTGCACTCTCAACCAACATACACAAATTAGTTATCAATCAAGCAGTTAAGCAAATTAAATCACAACTCAGAAATCACAACTGAAGGTAATCAATTCATATTACAAATATATTCATGGCTTTGAATTAATCTCTAGCCAAAATAAATTTAGTTACACATTATTATCAAATTAAACCAAAAGTAGAACATGAGTTTGAGAAGATAAAACCAAGAAAAATGGAGTGAAACTTTGCTTCCTGCCGTGCCTCTCCCTCTGAACTCCCTTTATTTCCGCGCCTGTGTCAGTCTCTCCTATCTCTCTGGTCTCTCCCCTCGGTTTCTGCTGCCGCAAGGCAGCATTTGCTTCTCTCCCTCTGACTTCTGTTCTCAGCACAGTTTTTTTTTGTGCTTCTATCTGCTCTCCCGTCTATCCTTTACAGTCTGCCAGTCAGTCTGCTTCCTGCCCTTCTTTTCTGCGCTGCCTTGGGCAGCTTCCCGTGTCTCTGCCTCTCTCTCGCTGCCAAGGGCAGCTTTCCTCTTCCCACTTCTCTTGGCTGTTTCACCCTCTCTCTCTGCCCGTGTTCTCTGTCCTCACTCCTCCCACTTCTTTTATTCTTTTCTGCGCCTTCCTCTTATTTTTTATCTTTTTTTTTTGCCAGTCTTCCTTATCTCCCTGCCGACTATCTCTTCTTTCCAATCAGTTTTATTTTATTTTCTTTCTTTTCTCCACCATTCCGTGTCTGCCATGCCCTGCTTTCCGTCCCATTTCTGTTATATTTCCTTTTTTTATTTTTCCTTTGCTGCTTGCTGTCAGTCCTTTATATTTCTTTTCTTTTTTCTTAGCAGTCGTGCTCTCCCACTCCCGTCAGTGTGCACTCCATTCTTCTTTTCCTTTGATTATTCATGCATCAATCCATTATTTCTGCTTCCTTGTCTTTTATTTTCTTTTCAGCCCATTTTGTTTGAAATTAATCCTAAAACAAAATTAACTGTACATTAGCACAAGGTAAGGTAAATTGCTACAATTTTAACACAAAAACATCACAAAAACTTTAGAAATGGATGGTATAAATGCATGAAATATATGAGTGATCAGAACCCCGACCCAGAAGATGATCCACTAAAGAGATGAGCTGGCGAAGAAGAAGAGCCTCAGGTGGAGAAAATCGATGTGAAGCCGGAGCTAGACCAAGCAACGGCACTCATAGGATCTCTTTCTATCCAGCAGCTGCAAGAGATGATCACCAACATCATCAAGGCGCAGTACGATGGGAGTTCACATACCTCCTTGTTCTACTCGAAGCCCTACTCCAAGAAGATTGATGCCTTAAAGATGCCAAGGGGTTATCAACCACCAAAGTTCATGCAGTTTGATGGAAAAGGAAACCTAAAGCAGCACGTTGCACATTTCATCGAAACTTGCAACAACGCGGGGACGGAGGGAGACTACCTCGCCAAGTAGTTTGTGCGCTCGCTGAAAGGAAACGCCTTTGAGTGGTACACGGACCTAGAGCCTGAGTCCATCAACAACTGGGAGCAATTGGAAAGAGAATTCCTTAATCGCTTCTACAGCACTTGCCATACTGTAAGCATGTTGGAGCTGACAAGTATGAAGCAATGGAAAGATGAGCTAGTCGTGGACTACATCAACCGATGGCGCACTCTAAGTCTTGACTGCAAAGACAGACTTTCGGAAACCTCCTCGATCGAGATGTGTGTTCAAGGCATGCAATGGGGATTACACTACATCCTTCAAGGCATCAAACCACGGACCTTTGAGGAGTTAGCCACCCGCGCCCATGACATGGAGTTGAGCATCGCCCATCATGGGAAGAAAGAACCGATCGCCGACTATAAGAACGACAAAGCTTTTGGGACAAAGGTGGAGAAGGCTGCTTGGAAATCCACCAAGGAAATAATGACGGTCAACACAGCTCCCGTCAAAGTCTCTGCACGAGGCAAGGCGATTCAAACCGAAACTTTTCGTGATCAATATATGCGTAGATGCACTTTGAAGGAGCTTGAAGAGAAGACTTATCCATTCCCCGACTCTGATGTGGCTGCCATGTTAGAAGACTTGTTGGAAAAGAAGGTGATCGGTTTGCCTGAGTGTAGGCGGCCAGAAGAGATGAATCGTACCGATAGTCCAAGGTACTATAAATTCCACCGTTTCATTAGTCATCCAACGGAAAAGTGCTTCGTACTGAAAGATCTCATCCTGAAGCTAGCACAACAAGGGAAAATCAAGCTTGACCTCAAAGACACGGTTGCGGCACACACTACTACTATCGTGTTTGGATCACTCGATCATGTGCATCTCTGAAGCATGCATGACCATTCCCATCAATGTTCAAGTCACACGGCACCTCCTACACAACCATCACCGGGGCAAGCAACCAAGATGTATCTACCGGTGATAAGGAAGGGTGGACATTAGCGACCTACAAAAAAACGAGAAAGCCACGACCATAAGCCACAAGGCCAAAAAAGGAGCCTAAACCCGCCCCTCAAACTTCAGTCTTCGACAGGTTGAATCATTCAAAACCTAGAATTTCGGCACTTGATTGCATCAGTGGTCGAGACCGAACTTCCGTCTTCAAAAGGCTTAAGACGCCAACATTGCAAAGATCTATCTTTGAAAGGTTATCAAAACCCAAGAAACAAAGCGGCACAGCTAGATCTCCTCCGCAACGGTCGGCTACGGACAAACTTGAAGAAACTAAGAAGCCTTCTAGAAATAGGAAGACAACGCCAAAGGAAGAAAAGCTCGACAATCTAGCAGGAAAAGGCGATGTTCAAAGCTTGATTCCATCAAGGATGAAGCGCCAAGCAGCTTTGGAGGTCGACACAAAATGACCACTAAAGGTAAGGAGGCACACCATCATCTACACCGGCCAATCTTCACGCCAACAAACCCAAGAGGACCGCACTGAAGAGGAGGCCCAAGAGAGCAAATAAGACAAAATCCCGGAAGAAGACGTCACTTCCGGCTTTGTCAACTCAAAATCTTCACCTCAATCGCTGGGGGCATGCTCCAAAACCATGCCAGTCAAGCCAAGTGAAGTTGAAGGATGGACTCATGTCATTCCGAAGAAACTGCACAAGAAGCATACGTCTTCTCCATAAGTTCACCCATCGGAAAGAGGGTAAAGCAACTTTCGCCAACCTCCAAAGCAATGTGAAAGTGTTGAAGATGAGGAAATTTCGACACAAAGATCGACCATGCACGTTCTCTCCTTCCTCAGAAAATTATTTAGCTACTCGGTCAAGGCTCCTTGCTATAAAGATTGCGAGGAACGCCTCTCAACAACCATCTATTCCACAAGTTCACCAATGAGAAAGGGGGTAAAGCAGCTCCTGTCAACCTTCAAAACAATGTGAAAGTGTTGGAGATAATGAAACTTTGACACAAAGATCATCCATCCCCATCACGATGTGTGACATCTTCCCAGAAGACTTCTTCAACTACTCAGTCAAGGCTCTTTGTTATGAAGATTGCGAGGAACAATTCTCCCGAATCACTTGACGAACCAACAACGCTTCTTGTTCGCATGAGCATAAAAGGCAACAACCAAAAACTCCTTGCTTGCATGAGCCTAAACTGTACATGGCACCAAAGCTCCTCGCCTGCATGAGCCTAAACTGTACATGGCACCAAATGCTCCTTGTCCACACGAGCCTAAACTGCAGGACACAACGCTCCTGGTCTGCACGAGCATAAAAGGCGACACCAACTTCTCCTCGCCCACATGAGCCTAAACTGTACATAGCACCAAACGCTCATTGTTCGCACAAGCCTAAACTGCACAAACCAAAGCTCTTGGCCCGCAAAAGCATAAACTGTGTATGTCAAAATCATCATCAAAATCATTGTTAAATTCATCGCTCATATGAACTACGTCATGACTTGATCCCTCCTCAACCGAGGGTACGTAGGCAACTTGAAACTTCAAAACTTCAAGTACAATCACATCACCAACAAAAACACAAACACTTTGAAGAATAAAAAAAAAAAGCAAAATGTGAATACTTTATTTCTTTAAAGGAAGGGCAGCTACAAGACGGTCTTTCTAGGCAGCAAGGTCAATGTGTTGGAAATGTGCCCTAAAACCAATCATATGATGATACTTTACGGACATTTCACATGTTAAACTAATCTAGTTTAATATCAAGGGCAAAGATTATTGTTTAAGCCGTCTCATATAAATGTTATACGCTTAAACGATAAGTCCAAGGAATATGTGATTGGGAGAATGCGATCTAAAGAAGTTAGATTCATGAGACCATTCTTTCGTAGACACATCCTAAACGTTCCTGATCATAGGATTGCCAATTGGGCATTGACAGTCCGTTAAGATCAGTACGTGTTGTGTCTTCTCTCAGGGAGAGTGACTAGTCTCGAGTCATTGGTGTGTGTGACATCAAGACAAGTACGTAGGTGCTCAATAGAGAATGAGTTCACTGAACACGATCAACGAAGAGTTCTCATATTCATGTCACATGAGAACTCATGGTTGGGATAATGCAAAGTAGTCCTTTGACCTGAGGCATCATAGTTGTCTTGTGGTTAGGTATTTGATCTTTGATTATGTTAAAGTCACCCCATCCGCGGGTGTCCATTGCATCGTCGGGGTTAAGCCACTTAGTCATGGAGGCGAGTGAATGTGCAACAAGGGATCTCTAACCTTCAAACTGTTTGAGGGAGAATACTGTATGATATGATTAAGAATCTCTGATCAGAGTATGAATGAGATTTAGGAAGTCGTTCCAAATCACATTCAAGGTAATCATATAAGCACACGAATCACATTGGATAGTAGACATGAATAAACTATCAAACCAAACAATGTGGTCAAGAGTATTGTATTAGAGAAAGACCGTATTGCATTTGTATTCCTAAACTGAATAGGTTCTCCACCTCTTCTGATTAGCTTGGGTAACCATGATATGCTGCTAGGTGTCACTCATGGTTTGTGGAAGCCCTAAACGTGTATAATCACTAAAGGGAGAATTGAAAGTAAGTTTCAATTCACAATCGATTTGAAATGGTTTTAATCGCCCATTGCCTCGCTAAAAGGAACCTAATGGATCGTACACCATGTAAGGTGGAGATTGAAGAAACAATGGAGATGAGTAAGAATAATTAAATGGTTTAATTATTTATGGCAAGGATTAATTAATATGTTAATTAATCAAACGAATAAGTTCGTTAAAGACCTCGGGATAGTTTTGGACCTTAAGGCCCAATGGGCTTCGAACGTCAAGCCCATTGACTTAAGTTGTATGACAACTTAATGAATAATGATTCACAAAGGCCCAATTAGCCCAATAATACCCTAAGGCCGGCCATTTAGAGGAAGGGTAGTGAACTTGCTTTAATTACAAGTTTGCCACTCTAATGAAAAAAGGTATAAATATGACTTTATAGCCAAAATTCATTTAGGGTTTTCTTTTGGGGAAAGGATGAGAACATAAGCTCTCCTTTCTCTCTAAAGTGGCCGGCCTCCTTGGAGGGTTTAGCTAGCAATCCTACTACTCCAAGGTCACTCATTTCTTCTCCAATCTAACCTTGGTGAAGAGACTTAGAGGTTCTCAATTTTGGGAACTTGGAGAAACATATTCTTCCATCCAAATCCATGGATCTAAGAAGCAAGGAATGAAGGCCCTATCTCTTGGGTGATTATCCTTTGCTTATGCAAAGAGGAATCAACAAAGGTATAAATTTCTCAACTCACTTTGTTTTGAGTTGAGTCTTGGTTCACTAATCTACTAGGCTTTGAATTTCATGGTTAATGTTTTGTTTTTAAGTGCATACAAGCATGATTCCGTCTTTTAATTGTTAATTGCATGCTATAGATGTTGCTTAAATGAACATGTTTTTCACAAAAATTTCCTTCACAATGTGCACAACAGCGCACCACCGAGGGAAAAAGACTGTGAACAAAAGGCATTACGCAGCAAAGTCTCGTTACAGGCTCTTGCACAGCTCCACACGGTAGCGCAGCACCGAGGGAAAAAGACTGTGAACAAAAGGCACTACACAGCGAAACCTCGTTGCAGTCTCTTGCACAAGCACTACCCCGTCTCTGGAAGCTTCGTGAGGTCCTGGCATCATGCTCTGTCTTCCCAAAATTAAAGATTCCTTTCATCACATCACAATAAAAAAATTAAGGGTTTTATTAATGAAAGTCAAATTTATTACAAATGCAAAAATATTACTTTGTAAAAAATAAAAAAATAAAAAAAAGGAATATAGTTTCTGCAAAAAAAAAAAGAGTAGAAAAGAAAAAGAAAAGAAAGAAAATAACATAAAAAAAAAGGCATTGGGCCGCCCCAGCCTCGTTTCCATCAACAAGAAAGAGAGTCACAGCCCAGGCCTCCCATCATTTCATAGGCCCGACTCTCTCTTCCATCCGCACACAGGCCTCGGCTAAGGAACACAGCCTAATAGCCAGGCCCACATGTCACTCCCCCATCCCCAGCTTTTGCACTCCGAACCCGGATCCCTCATCTAAGAGACACATTTGTTGGTACTTACAATTACATGTCGCCGGAGAGAATTAGCGGAAGTACTTATGACTATAGCTGTGATATTTGGAGTTTAGGTTTGGTGGTACTAGAGTGTGCTATCGGTAGGTTTCCTTACATGCAATCTGAAGATCAACAAAGCTGGCCAAGCTTTTATGAGCTTTTGGAGGCAATTGTGGAAAGTCCACCACCTTCAGCTCATCCGGATCAGTTCCCTCCCGAGTTCTGTTCTTTTGTGTCTACTTGCATACAGAAGGATCCTCAACACCGATATCGTCGTATTCAAAGCATCGCGACTTCGTCATATATTTTCACCGCCAACATGACAACGGCTGGTGGAGCATTTTCCAAGTCGATTTCTATTTTCCCAAGGATCTGGAGTCCTATTCTGGGTTCCCGATCACTCACACTCGAGTCACTTCATCGGGGCTCCACTACTTCACTCCAGCAGCTCTTCATGATGGCAAACGAATCGCTATCGCGACTCACCGGCCCGGTAAGAATTTTCGACACATTGAGCTCTTTAATGTCGAATCCAAGATGTTTCAGCTGATGTCAAAGATCCTGAACGGAATTTCCACCAAACCCCACGTGCTGCACATGGTGCGCACACTCGGAACAAGTTGGCCTCCACATACCTGTCGCTGCATCCGCTCCCTGCCAAAAGCATATACCATATCAGTAAGAATGATCAAGGTCGGAACAAATGGTTACAGTGACAAACAATTAGGTGATACAACCAAAACCAAGATCTTTGTCGGATGATTGCCGTGGGAGACTCGAGTCGACACCATGAGACGCTATTTCGAGCAGTTCGGGGAGATCCTGGAGGCCGTTGTCATCATCGACAAGTTCACAGCAAGATCAAAAGGCTATGGTTTTTCCCTCCAAACATCCACTCTCCGGCCTGCTCCGCTCGACTTGATTTGGAAACGAACCCCCAATTTTCCCAATGTTGCTACCTGAGCAGCCAACTCCTCCAGGCGAATCTCATTCATATCCGCAAGCCCATGGATTTGTCCACCAACGTGAAGAAAATAACACCAGCAACAGCATCAGACTGAAGAAGAACACAAGCAGCTAGCCAAGGGTGACAGGGATTTGCTGAGGATCTTCTCTCGGTCAGAGCTTCTCAAAGCCTTCAAAAAAAATGGTGGATCTGCTCTCGTCGTGCCCTCGTCCACTTCAAGGCCGAGACTTCCTGCATACACCACAAACTTCACTCCTTCGTCTTTTCTTCCACGACTACGTCAAGCTCCAAGCTCTCCACCAACTTCACCTGCAACGGCAGCGTCGTGGTGCAGGTGGTGGTGCTACAGTGCATCATCTGATACATTCTCCCCAACAACACCGTGGAGCAGCAAGCAGAGCGAGAGAAACGACTTTCGTGGCATCAGCGACGAAGAGGATGGTGAGGTGTGCAGGAAGAAGCTCAGGCTCTCCGAGGACCAGTCAGTTATCTCTGCGACATCCAGCCCGACCCATCCTCACCAACAGAGCTCCACATTCGAGATGTTGGACGGTGGTGCCAACTCTGTCGTCGCGTCGTCTGAATCTCCACCAACTCCTCCTCAGAATCCACCAACTTCAATAACCGCCGTCAAACGACTAGCCGGTCATGAAGCCTCGACTACAGCTCTCCATCCGTCTTCTTCCTTCCCTGCAAATTCCCCAGCCCATCATCAAAATTTATACAAAAAAATAATAATAAAAAAATGGGATAGTGGAGCAAAGTGGTGCTGGCACCACGTGAAAAAAAAAAAAGAGGTGCATCTGGCACCATGATTAAAGGCAAAATATATATATATAATAAAAAAAATGTTTGACCTTTGGTGCATCTGGCACCATGATTAAAGGCAAAAAAAAAAAAAAAAGTTTGATCTTTGGTGCGTCTGGCACTATGTGGAAAAAATGGTTGCACCATGATTAAAGAGAAAAAAAATATATAAAAAAAAAAATATATATATATATATATATATATATATATATATATATATATATATATAATAAATGGATGGTGCATCAAGCACCATCTGCAAAAAAAAAAAAAAAAAAAAAAAAAAAATTCTTTATGCTTTTGGCACTATATATATATATATATATACACACACACACAAATGTACATTGAGTGAAACAAAGCTCGTTTATTGATTTCTCTAAAATTTTTTTTTTACAGAAACGTACGTTTACATGAAAAAAAAATTACAAAAAAAAATGTGCAAACAAACAAGAGGGAGCCTTCACGAAGGTTGCTCGTGTAAAGCCTCACCACTCGGTGAAGCTCCAGGAAGAAGAGGCGCTGGAGGTTGACTGTTTGAAGCCTCACCACTCGGCGAAGCTCCAGGAAGAAGAAGCACCAGAGGTTGATTGTTTGGAGCCTTAACACTCGGTAGAACTCTAGAGGACGAAGGCAATAGGTGCCTCTGGAGTGAAGCCACAAACATCTGATGGTCACTCTGAATCCGACCTTCGGATTCCTGCAACTAGTCGAGCTTTCTCTTCATGCTCGTCGAGTAACTATTGGCAAGCATGTGCAACTCTCTGTTTTCACGCTTAAGCCCTCTAATCTCTTGTTTGAGACTCATCACTTCAACCGCCAATGATTCAACTTGACGAGTTCGAGCAAATAGACGTTGGGCCATATTAGACACAGAACTTGCACACTGCACACTAAGAGCTAGAGAATCCTTAACAGCCAACTCATCAGACCGTTTGGAAAGTAGTCTGTTATCTTTGGGAGTGACAAGGTTCCTGGCCACCACTGCAGCGGTCATATCATTCTTCATCACTGAATCCCCAATGGTAAAAGGACTAGTAGGGGATATGAAGGATGGGCGCCATATGTTGTCTGGAGAACGCGGGACTGCCTCTTCACCAAGGTTCAAGTCAAAACGACGGTCGGAAGGGCCAGACATTTTCAAAGATGTTGAAAGAAAGAAGAGGTCGGACAAGTTAAGATCGTAGAAGTGCAAAAATGGAGTTTCTACAGGCAAAAATTCAAGTGTGCTTTGAAACATCCTGCGTACCTCTATAAAAAAATCAGCACCCAACGGGATTTCAGATATCGAAGAGGCGAACTCAGAAATCGAAGAGGCGCTAGCTTTCTCAAAAGCTGGGCTTGCTTAGAAACCACGGGCCAATCTTTTTTTCCAGATTTGTCCACACTTGTCACATGCAAACTCAGCTTTGCAGAAATCATGGGCAATTTGTCGAAGTGCCGATCCCAGATATCGAAGAGGCGCCAGGCTTTTTCAGCCTAGTCAACACCTGTCACATGCACACTCAACTTGGCAGAAAATACGGACAATTTGTCGAATATTTTTTATGAAGAAGAAAGCACGTGAAGCCATACTGATCAATCACTCAATGGTTGCCGACACGAATGAAAGAATAGTACCTCTACAGGTATTAAAGAACTTTCCATAACTGTCTACTTTCACCTTCCATAGCAAGGCAAATATACAGAACCTTTCTTCATCTGCGAGAATGCCTTCCCAGCGAAGCCTCTCGAGTCACTCTGTGTTCCTTATTCCCTGGGGTACCTCTGCAAACAAATGACACCAAAGCAAAAGTATCTCATATCACTAGGGTAGAAAGCAAAAGTATCTTATATCATGCTTTCTCCCTGTCTTTTCCTTTATCTTTGTTCTTACCTGCAAAGACAAGGATAAAGAAAGCAGTATGTCGGAACCTCCACACAAACTCGGGTAAGGAATCGACTACCTGGAACCTTTGCCTGGTTGCTTACATGGTATTACTCTCGAGTACTCGTCTTCCACTACTGTTGTACTTCCAAAGAAGCTGCCACATCTGCCTGAAGAACAGATAAGGCGAGTGAAAATGATACCTTGCAGCATGTGGAGACAACGTGTAGAAGAAATAAGCAGAGAATAATGCAGCCTGTACAGTCAACTCAGCAGAAGGAGTCTGAGTTGAGGAACTCAAGGAGATGCCACATTTGCCTGGAGAACAAATAAGGCAAGTGAAAATGATACCTTGAAGCATGTGGAGACAACGTGCTGATTTCCTTCAAAATCAAGTTTCCCCTTCCCTGCACAATCGACCAACCCAGCAGAAAGAGTCTAAGTTGAATCCAAGAGCTCGAGAAGCTTCAACAACATATTGACGGCACCATCGCCAAAGAGCAAAGCCTCGATATACAACGCTATCAAATCGCCACCACTTCTTCGAAAACAAGAGTATATCATATCATGCTTTCTCCCTATTTTTTTTCTTTTTCCTTGTTCTTATCTACGGGACAAGGAGAAAGAAAACAATCAGCCAACACTTGGTATCAATCTTCCGATCTGGAACCGACTGCCTGGAACCCTTCCCTGATTGTTTACCTAGCACTACTCTCGAAGTACCCATTATCTCAACATCTTATGCTTCCAGAAAAGATACCACATCTGCCCAAAGAACAGATAAGGCAAGGCAAAATGATACATTGAAGCACGTGGAGACAAACACAACAAAGCACGTGCCGATTCATCTGCTACTTCTTCAAAATCAAAAGTATCTCATATCATCAGGGTTGCAATCACTCTGGGTGGATGACTCGTTTTGACCCTCAAATTCTTGGGTCGACTCGCTAGGCGTTGTAGGCTGCACGTGCCGATTCACCACCCTTGAATCAAATCTTTAAAGATCAAGTCACCAACTGGAAGAAGGGCCCATCAATCTTGAAGATTATACTGTTGACCAAACTGCTCAGGTGTGAATTAGAAAGATTTAACAAAGCAACAAGTCGTCACCTTTACCTCGTGCCTGCTTGCCATGTGTTCGAGTCAACCCTCAAGAATCAAGCCCCAAAAGCCCTTAAAGAAATCTCCAGCCAAATTCAAGATCAAGCCTCGATGGCCTTTGAGGAAATCACGAGTCTGATTCAAGATCAAGCGTCCACCACCCTTGAATCAAATCCAATTCAAGAATAAGCTGTGGAAAGTCAACAATTGGAGAAATCCACAAAATCCTCCAACCCAGTTCAAGATCAAAGCTGTGGAAAGTCAATAAGCGCAAAAACAAATACGTGCCAATTCATCCATTACCAAGGCCAAATATCATCTACCACATGAAGCTCCTTGTGGTCCAATTTCAACCTTCAAGCTCAAGCCTCGACGGCCCTTGAAGAAATTTCAAACAAAGTTCAAGAACAAGCCTCAACAGTCCTTGAAGAAATCTCCAGCCCAATTCAAGATCAAGCCTCGATGGCCCTTAGATCGACATCTAAAGTAAGGGACTTCAAAACGCATCTCCTACACGTGACAAGCACATGTATACGACACGCCTTGAAGTGGGGGCATTTGTAGACATCGAAATTTCAGTAAATAAATGTTGACCGATAAATCAAAGTTTCAACGCTCATGTATTACATAAATTTTACACGTAGCGTGTGTCTAAACAAAAAATCGAGAATCATCAGAAAAGTTATCAAATAGGACACGTGTCAACACCTGGCAAAAACGATTTATTTCATCTGAATAATATATTCAAAATTAGGCTTTGGAAAATTCTATAAATAGAAGCCATTCAATTCATTTTAGGGGACCAATAGAAAACCAATTCATATTACATCAAAACCTTGAAGCTCTGAAGCTTTGAAACTCCGAAGCTCTTAAGCATCCAGGTTCCCGAAGAATCAAGAAATCCCTCTTCATTCTTCGTTCATCGTTCTTCCAAGATCAAGCCCCGACGACCCTTGGATCAACAATCATCCACCTTCAAGATCAAGCCCCAACGGCCCTTTGAAGAACTTCCACCAATTCAAGATCAAGCCCTAAAGGCCCTTGAAGAACTTCCACCAATTCAAGATCAAGCCCCGACGGCCATTGAAGAAAGTGTTTATCGTTCATCATCCGTTTATCCTAAGATCAAGCCCCAACGACCCTTTGGATCAACAACGTCGACAAATCCACACATCCAACCGTCCTTCAAGATCAAGCCTAAAAGCCCTTGAAGATCCGTTCATCACTGTTCTTCAAGATCAAGCCCAAAAGCCCTTGAAGATCTGTTCATCACTGTTCTTCAAGATCAAGCCCAAAATCCCCTTGAAGATCCGTTCATCACCGTCATTCAAGATCAAGCCTCAACGACCCTTGAAGAAACTTTCAACCATTCATCCAAGATCAAGCCTCAACGGCTCTTGGATCAATCGCACATCCACAAATACACACCCTACGGAGATTGAATCAGAGGATCAAATTTAAGAGAGATTGTAACCCAAAATCATCAAATACAAAATATTATTTTGTGCACGTTGTTCTTGTCTCTTTCGTTTCAGGAAAATTTCGTGTTTACAGTGACATTATTTCATCGTACAATATGTTATAATTAGAGTCATTTATTCTCTTTATCATTAGTTAATGATGTCTTTAAAAATTATAGCATATTCATGATGAACCGTAAGTTTATTTGATTTGTAAGGATAGTAAAGCAATCTTCAAATCAAATGACATTTTTATAGAGATGATAAAAAAAAATTCTTGATTATTACGTTTGGATGATGAAATCATGTCAGTTAGTGGAAATAAAGGAAAAGTAAATGAACTCTTTTGTTTTTACACCTACTGCTTTTAGTGTCACATCCTGGCCCAGGCCCCCATCACATCCCGGGCTCGACTCCACCATAGCACGATATTGTCTGCTTTAGGCCCCAAGCACGCCCTCACGGTTTTGTTTCTAGGAACTCACACGAGAACTTCCCAGTGGGTCACCCATCCTGGGATTGTTCTTGCGCGAACTCGCTTAACTTCGGAGTTTCGATAGAATTCGAAGCCAGTGACCTCCCAAAAAACCTCGTGCTAGGTAGAGATGAGAATATACATGTAAGGCTTACAAGATCCACTCCACTAGGCAATGTTGGATGTTACAATCCACCCCCTTAGGGGCTCGACGTCCTTGTCGGCACACTTCTGCCCAGGGATTAGCTCTGATACCAAATTGTCACATCCCCGCCAAGGCCCCCACCACATCCTGGGCTCGACTCCATCGTAGCACAATATTATCCGCTTTGGGCCCCAACCACGCCCTCACGGTTTTGTTTCTGAGAATTCATACGAGAACTTCACAGTGGATCACCCATCCTAAGATTACACTCGCGTGAACTCACTTAACTTCGGAGTTCTGATGGAACTTGAAGCCAGTGAGCTCCCAAAATGCCTTGTGCTAAGTAGAGATGGGAATATACTTATAAGGCTTACAGGATCCACTCCACTGGGGCGATGTGGGATGTTACATTTGGAGCATCTCTAATGGCTATCAAAGAATGCAACAATTTACTGTATGGTTGACGTGGTATGTTGTTACTCAATTGCCCTTTGAAAAATGTTTGTCATTCCAATGAACTAGGCAAACCAAGTGGTAAAGTTGTGCTTTATAGTTTTATTGGGTGATGCTAGAGATACCATATTTGTGTAGATCACATACGAACCACCTCTCCAATAGAGGTGGGACTTACCAATATTAGAGAGATGTTCATATGTGGTCTAAAAAATGTAGAAGTGGGACCCAATTTGCGTACTGATGTAGAAACAGGCAATATTTACCTACTTTGGGGGAAAAACCTATAGGAAACGAGTTTATCGTAACGTGATGTCCTAGTCCAATAATATCATGTCATTTGGAGACAAAATTACAATAATACGACAATATTCAAGTAGGACACCACATTGCAGTGAACTCGTTCTATGCAAGTTTTTCTCCTACTTTGAAGAGTATACAAAATTTACTAGCTCAATTGCCTAAAAGCATATCTAACGGGAGTCTTATGGCTTGGGCAAATTGATAATTTTGTCTCAAATTTGAAACAAATAACTGTTAACAAACAAAATTTGACTTTAGGTTGATGTCAACCACGTTATATATTTTTCTGGTCAGACGTGAGCGTGACAACGCATCAGTTGACCAAAACCCGGATGGTGAGGGCCGCGGTATAGGTGCACTCATCCAATATCTATTAGATTTCTAAAAGTTATCTATCCTACAATCCAGTTTTTTTTCGTGAAAAAATAATATTTTTTTAAAAGAAAAAATTTGAAAAATTATATTTCTACTGTTGGGCCCACATGACACAATATGGGTTGTTGGATTGTAGAAAAAAAATGTAATCTAATTGTCCATATTAATTCAATTATAAAAAATACAAAAAAATGCAAAAAGAAAAGAGAAGAGAATATGAACCATGGTTGGGTGAGACAAGATTGTAATCTCAGATAATGACACATTGGGTGGTTTATAAATTTTTTTAAAAATAATTTTTTTTATTGCCAATTGGCCGAGCAATTCGTTTATAGGATGGATATGCACTTGGGCCATTACTATTCACCGAGGCAATAATTGTCTTTGCCCAATTGACGGGGCAATTATTACCTTAGAGCATATCCACACATGGTCCAATTGATAAGGGTAATTTAGTTGAATTTTCCTTGACCCCAAAAAAGGTGGTCCACTAGTGCAAAAAATGGAAGGCAATTGTGTCAAGAGCTTGTGCCCTTTCAGTTGCCCTTGCAAGATTTGTCTTGGCTTGTGGCATTGCACTTGCCCAATTGTAGTAGTGGGGTCCATCCACGTGCACAACTAGCATCCTTGCAGACTATTGGATTTCCAATTGTGCTTTGATCTGGACCGTTACAGTACTTTCATCTGGATCGTTGGATTTCCAATGTTAAAAAAATTGAAAATTAAAGATTGTCCCACTTGGCACAATCTAATGCATCTGATTTGAACAAGATTTAGTAAATCAACAGCCTGGATTAATTTGAAGGCAAAAAAATCTAAAAAAATACCAAAACAATCTACAAAAAAATGCAAATGCTTTTTTTAAGGGTTTTTTTTTAATTTAATTTTTTTTAAACTTTAATCCTTGAAGTTTGAAATTTAAAATAAACTTGATGTTAGATTGCATATTGATAACAGTCATTTGATGTGTCCTTAATTCAAAATAATTAATGTGTATTTTATTCAATGTCTCTCATTAAATATTTAAATTTATTAATATACATATTCTAATTTATTTTTTGACCAAAAAAAGTTTTTTTTTAAATTTATTAATTTTATTTAACATTCTTCAAACTTGAAAGACTCAATTAATGTACCTAAATGTTAGTATCAAAATGTATTATATTGAATTAATGTATTTAAATGTTAGTACCAAAATGTATGCATTGAAATGTATTATATTAAATTAATGTACCTAAATGTGTGTACCAAAATGTATGTACTGAAATGTATATACCAAAATGTATGTACCGAAATGTATGTACCTAAATGTGTGTACCAAAATGTGTGTACCTAAATGTATGCACAGAAATGTATGCACCGAAATGTATGCACCGAAATGTATTATAATAAATTTAATGTACCTAAATGAAGAAGACCAAGTATATTGAAATATGTTGTATAACAAAAATTAGTTTAACTAAATGTTTACAACAAAATATATGACAATGAATGAAATGAAAAATTAATACATTAAAATTAGGAAGAAAAAGAGAAATAATTAAAACATAAAAAATAATTAATAAATGAGGTGATTTGTCACATCCCGGCCCGGGGCGGATCACTTCCCGGGCCCGCTCCACCACCGTAGCACGATATTGTCCGTTTTGGGCCCCGACCACGCCCTCACAGTTTTGTTTCTGAGAACTCACGAGCAACCTCCCAGTGGGTCACCCATCCTGGGAGTGCTCTAGCCTCCTTCTCGCTTAACTTTGAAGTTCCTATGGAACCCGAAGCCAATGAGCTCCTAAAAGGCCTTGTGCTAGGTAGGGATGGGAATATACATTTAAGGATCACTCCCCTGGGCGATGTGGGATGTTATAATCCACCCCCCTTAGGGGCCCGACGTCCTCGTCGGCACACCACGGCCAGGGTTAGGCTCTGATACCAATTGTCACATCCCGGCCCGGAACAGATCACTTCCCAGGCCCGTTCCACCACCGTAGCACGATATTGTCCGCTTTGGGCCCCTACCACGCCCTCACGGTTTTGTTTCTGGGAACTCACGAGCAACTTCCCAGTGGGTCACCCATCCTGGGAGTGCTCTAGCCTTCTTCTCGCTTAACTTTGAAGTTCCTATGGAACCCGAAGCCAATGAGCTCCCAAAAGACCTCGTGCTAGGTAGGGATGGGAATATACATTTAAGAATCACTCTCCTGGGCAATGTGGGATGTTACATGATTAATGCATCAAAAGACTAAAATTAGATTTTGATTTTACTTATGGTTTTAGTGTGACAGCCCGTCCCGAAATATTTATTTTCGATAGCGTGAAATTACTTATATACCCTTGGACGTTTTGTGTGGTGGTGTGGTAGGTTAGATTTTGGATCAATTTGTGCTAAGTCCTATTATTTTGGAACCAATTAGGACTTAGATGGTATTTTCTTTGGTTTTAGTTGGCAACCCACGTGGACCACACACACACACACACACACTCTCTCTCTCTCTCTCTCTTTCCCGTTGACTATCTCTCTTCCCTCTCGGATTTCTTCTATCTTCCGTACAAGTCGTACGAACAACCTTGAAGCTTTACTTCCGGTTACAGATCGAGCTCATAGTTACCATCATCATTTTCATCTCATCGTCACAAGCTCAACCATACCCTTTTTTGGTCGTGAAACCTTCGAAACCTAAGAACTCGAGATACCCAGTTTTGGTCACTGTTCATGCACACATAAATTTGAAGGTTTCAATGGTTTTTGAGCTTCTAGGAAACTTTAGGACTTCTCCACGAAGTTTGGAGAAGAAAAACAAGGTGAATTAGAAGTCGGGAGGTTAAGATCGACGAGTTCAAAGTTTGGCGAATTATTGAAGGATCTTTGGCAAACTCTCGAGGATTTCAGGTCCCAAAATTGGTAAGGTTTTGTTCCTTATGTTGTAAGCTTCATTTTGGTGAAAATTTCGTGAAATTTGGTGCAAAAATGAGAGAGATATGAGGTTTTACATATTTTTCTAGTTTCCGGCGGACGACGACGGCAACGGCAACAGGCTAAGCTAAACGAAGAAGAAGATAGAATATTCCGTCAAAGTTGACGAAATATTCTGACGCCGTCAGGTAGAAACGGTTTCTGTTGCTTTTTAACAGAATATTCCATGGAATATGCCTAACGGCAATTAGGATTCTGTCAGGGTTACCCACGCGTGGGGGCGTATCTGGCTGTGCCCTTGCCGGCGCATGGCGGCATATGGGACATTGGAAACTTTGTCTAAAAATATGGGGATGTTCGTGAGGTTATTTAGATCACGTTGGTATATTCAAACATCCTATTTGAGCAATGTATGAGAAGTTATTAACTAATTTTGTCTATGTGCTTTAAATAACATTTATTCAGTTATTTTGCATATAGGTGAGACCTATCCCGAGGACGAGTGCAGTTAAGGGCAACTCGGGGGCTACGACCCTTCGACATACCAATGAGTGGGGTTTTGGTTTTTAGTATATATTTATATACTTGATATTTTCCTAAAAAATGTGTTTAAATGAAAGTATGCTTTAAAATGCCATGCATATAATTTTATATTCAGCATATGAATTAGTATATGATGCATAATATGAATTGGTGTTGTGGATGCTCAGGTAAGTACCAGGTGAGTTATGTTTTGTTATATGAGATATTGATAATGTGAGACCTGATTGAGAGCTCATAAACTTGCACCCCGGGTGATTGTGATTTAGCCAGAGATATGACACATGCCTATATATAATGTCACCTCCCGCAACATATGCTCACATTGGATCCAATTTAGGTGCACATTCTTGTCGTACAGACCATTATAGGTGGTTCAGACTCGTAGATGACTAACGATTTATCGCACAACTATCATGAGAGCGTAGCATTGAGCATAACTATATTACACCAGTCTTGTCGTACAGACCTTTGCAGTGGTTCAAACTCATGTACAGTGTAGTGCCGTATAGGTCACTTGCGGTGACTCCAGCTTGATTGACTAATGAGCTATGAATTTAGCCATACAGACCTCTGCAGGGGTTCCGGCTAATATGTTATTTTCCATGAATTTATTTTCACCTGAATTACTTATTTTGTTTTATATTTGGGATGGCTTACTTATGAATTTGGATATTTGAAGCATGATTTGTGTGTGTGTATATATATATATATATATTTATATTCTATTTATGGGAAAATTATACATGTTTTTCGGTGAGGGGTTAGAGCAATTGATAAATGAAATGGTTTTGAAAAGCTTTGTTTTTACCCACTCACACTTTCTGTTTTGCGCCCCTCTAGGTTTTAGATAAGCTTGTTCGTTGGTGGCTCACGAGGATTGATTGGAGGTTCTGACAGACTATCACAAATGTAGGGCATCTTTGGGTGTCGTTTCATTAGTACTTGTTTTATGGACTGAATTTAGGCTACTTACGCTCTGATTGTGTATTTACACATATTCTAGCACTTGTCTTAATTAGTATTCTTATGAGTTAGTTTTCATTTATTCATATTCTCTATTATCATTATTACTTCTGCACTGTGCACATGGCTACGTCATCCTCACGTGACGGCCAGCATGCCCTGATTCGGGTCGGGGTGTGTCATTTAGTCTAAAACTCATATTTTCCAAGGATTAAAATGAAGTTTCCTATTTTTTGAACAACACACTTAAAATTAAACATACTTACCAAACTTACAAAGTGCAACCATCTTCTTCATTTGCGTTTTGTTTTTAATTAATTATGCTTGTTTGTATTGCAATACTTTGCTTTGTATTTAAAATTTAATTATTAGAGTTAAATAGGGAGTTTTATTTTCAAAGAACAAACTTACTAAGTACACATTTACAAGGCATAAAACATAAAATAATATATTTGTGAATATAATAGCCCTTGACATTCCTCTTCTCAAACCGGTGTACTTGCACAAAGACAATTACCTTTTAGAGTGAATAATAAGAGCAATTTTACTGTCCTTGCCCTTGCCCTTACCTTGCCTTTACCTTGTTCTTGCCCTCCTAAAACGGATGGAGTTGCTCTTAATGGAATGGACTTGTTTTAAACCATTGGAGATGTTCTTACACAAATGATTTGAATCTAGCACAAAAAATTATTCCAAGAAAAAGTAGATGAACTATTTTGTTTTTGGTCAATAAAAGAAGAGATTGAAATTTGGCAAATGAGTAATGCGTGGGCTTCTTGCCAAAGTATTTCCAATTCACACATATACATTTCCATATAAAACGGACACTATCCGCGTGCGTGTTTCGATATTCAAATTACCCTGCGAGTACAACAGTACAGTCACTGCCTTCCTTGATCCCCTCCTCTTTTGCACCTACCTACAATCCTAAAACCCTACTTTTCTCATTCCACCAATCATCGCACCCAAGGGCGCGTGCCAACACTCTCATTTCCGATACTGTACTAAACAACAAGCGACTACATCGTACAAAAATATTGATATGTACATTTATGGAAATAAAACAGATATATCAAATATTGATAAATCGATATTGGTTGTTTTCAATAGAAATGATAAAAATTTGAAATGAAAGTTTAGAGATCGTCAAACATTGGTTTGGACGAAATATATGAATTTCTCTAATATTTAACAGATGTGCCAGAAATATCAATAATATTTGTCGATTTTAACTTAAACTTAAGAGTTTATCTGATATAAAGAGAAGTTTAGACTTCAGACTCGTTTGGATATGCTTTTAAAATAACTGAAACTATTTTAAGAGAAAATACTTTTGGATTCCAAAAGCACTTTAAGTACTTTTTGTAAGAAGCACCAGTTACGTGCTTCTTCCAAGAAACATTTAAGTATTTTTTTTTTCCAGAATTTATTTGTATTTTTACTAAAGATTAATTCCAAAAATATTTTCACTAAAAACTCTTTTAGTAATTTTAAAAATACATCAAGACAAGCTCTACATTTCTATTTCTACATCTTTCTTTACTTTTTTATTTTATTGATATTTCAATCCTATCGAAGAAATTTTAAACATTCATCCTACTGGAATAAGACGCGCGTGAGATCCCTTCCCTGTCCTCCCTTTCCTTTCGCGCCCTCAACTCAGCTCTGCTGCTACTCACAGAACCACGTCCGAAACAAGAAATTCACGTAACCGATTCTTGGGTGCACACTACGCACCCCCTACCCCGGCGTTACGGCGCACGTTAGCCTCCACCCGCAGCGCATTACCCTATACTTTTCCTTCCGTACTGGTCATAAACCTCGCCACCTCCACCTCCACCTCCTCTCTCTCTCTCTCATCCCCTCTCTATCTCTCCCTCAAACTTTCTCTTTCCACTGAAAGTACTTTTCCGAAGCCCTAAACTCCAAAACGTGGCGTTTCGCTCTTCGGTTCTTTGATCGTCGACATTTGAGGTACGATTTTCTCACTGGAACCGTGTGCTGCAGGTCTTCGTCGGGAGCTCGAAGAAGCTTTTGCTCTGCTTGCTTTTTCCCCAAATGGGTTTTCCAACTTTTTGTTTGCTTTTCTCCAAATGCTAAATGGGTCTTTATCTCTTCGTCTTCCTTTAATTTCTCTGCTTTTCCTTTCATTTTTTTTTAATTTTTTTTTAATCTGAAATTGAAGTGTGAATTAGTAGTGATTTTCTTGGGTGAAAATTTCAGAATTTTCAGATTGTACGTCTCAATTAGAGCATTGTGTTAGGCCCATCAGAGTTAATTTTTTCCCATTTTGTTCATGAAGTAGGGTTTATACTCAATAAATGTATGTCTACTTTCTGTGCGGGTCAAGTGACTCGTTTTCGTAAATTTAAAGGGAAAATGGGTTTTCACATGTGATTTTCGTTGATGTACATTTTTGTTGCTAATCTTTTCGAGTAATGGCGATATTTGTTGATGTATTAGTCATTGAGTTATGGGACACACAAGGAGGATGTGAAATTTGTTTGAATATAAACTTTTGTTGAGTGATTTGCGAGCTGTATTTTGATATTCGGGTCGAATTTTTTTAAGAGGGTTTGTTGCAGCTAGCAAATGTGCAAGATTTCCGTGTAGGTGTGTGCTCAGGGGAGTGCTGTTTCTCTTTCTAGAATCATGTTTTTGAAGCTTTGGAGCTCTAATGATGATGATATTTATCTGACTGAACTGTTCTCACTCGAAAGATAAACAGCATTAATCGTTTCTTTTGGTGTTCTTTAAACAGCTCCCTTTTGCATCGTCAAGAGACAAATATGGAACGAAATCTTCAGTTTAAGTGGGGTGAGAAAGCTGGAGATCGGAATAACAGAGGTTCCCAGTTCTATTTGTCGTTCACGATGGAAGGCGTTGAGTACTTGCTTTATGACAGTGTATATCTTTATCATGCTGGTTCTCTTGAGACCTATATTGGTAAGCTGGTGTCAATATTTGAAACAGAGACCCATGAGAAGAAGGTAAGGGTCCTGTGGTTTTTCCGTCCTGCTGAGATATGCAACTTCCTTGGTGATTACGAACCACACTGGAATGAGCTATTTTTAGGTTCCGGTGAGGGTAAAGGCCTCTCCAATATCAATCCTCTGGTAATTTAGATTTAATTAGAGATATTTCCCTAATCATGTTCATTTATACATCTCACATTTAAGCAGAGTACTATTGCATGCTTAGGCAAGAGGAGTAGAGCAATGATCTTTTCTGTTTGCTTAGATGTTCCGTTTTTGTTACGTGTCTTGATTCTTTCAGTTATAATTATGCGTCCTGATTCTTGTTTGAATTTAGCCTGTGTTTTTGCTTGAGGATGTTAACCTGGAATAGATGAACCATCTCGCACATTACATGTATCCGTTTCTTTATTACTAGAATTTGTGTTTCTTAAGTTAAAATAATGGACTAATAGGAAAGAGGAGTAATCAGTTAGTATGAAAATCTTGGGGTTAGCCGACCCCACTTAGTGGGATAAGGCTTTGTTGTTGTTGTTACATAACATGGCATTCATGCATTGCTAGTAATGAAAGTGATTGGGTAAAGTGTGTTATAGGGTATGATAGTGGGCAGCAAGTTTAGATGATCCTTTCATGCATAATGACTACATGCGACAGTGCAAATGAGATATTATGGGTTTGCGGTAGACAAGTTCGGGATAGGAAGAAATAGGCTGTATGGCATAGAATGTTAGGCGGTGAAGCATCAACACGTACATAAAATGGGTGTAGCGGAAATTGAAGGAATGAGGATATCCGAGGTAAAGTAGGAGTAGCCGAAATTGAAGGAAAGATGAGAGAAAATCGGTTACGGTGGTTTGAACATGTGCAAAGAAGGCCTACTGACGCTCCGGTTTGAAGATGTGACTACTGGACAGAGGTTCAGGGCCGAAGGGGTAGAGGAAAACCTAGGAAAACTTTGGAAGAGACCCTAAGAAAAGACTTAGAATACCTAGATCGAACGGAGGACATGACACAGGACCGAGCGCAATGACATTCTAGGATTCATTAGTGGGAAAAGGCTTTGTTGTTGTTGTTGTTGTTGTTAACTAATGAAATATAATAGTTGCTAACCTTAACTGCATGTATTCCTTTTATGTAACTGTGGCCTTAATATTATGATCTTTCCTCTCATCTTCTTTCCCCTCTCAGATCAGAATACTGGCTTTGTTTTCTCAATTAAAAGCTACATGGAAACTATTTTAAGGTTCTTTCGTTTTTGCATGTATACAAAACAGTTAACAAGGGTGTCCTCATGTTATATTAAAATATATTTGCATGACACCCTTTTAAATACAAATTTCAGGAAGCAATTGCTGGAAAATGCAATGTTGTCTGCACATCAAAGGACGACAGGAATCGTCAGCCATCTAAAGAAGAGTTGAGAACGGCTAATTACTTCTTCTGTCGTACATTTGATGTTGGAAAGTGTGAAATATTGGAGATTTTTCCCGATGAAATAAGGGGACTTACAGGTCAGTCAAATATAGGATGTTAGATTGTAATCAGACATGTTTATCCTGTTATTTCATTGCGTATTGTGTCTATCTTTTGTTGGGATGTAGTGGTTTTGGCCTATTGTTATGGGATTAGCGAACCACCATCAAGAGTTTCCATACTGTAGGTTTGATTTAGAACACTTCTATACAAGCTACTTTGTTTATGGAAAATAGTGAAATATGTTTATATTCAGAATGCTACTGTCACTTTCAAAGCCTGTTACCAATTTAGGTAGCAGTTGAAAGAGATGACTCCATACTTGTAGGTGCGCTATACATTTGCATCTTTAATGTAGACTTAACTCATAAGAAATGAGCACACTGTTGCAGATATAGCAAATAAATGTTTGTAAACTTGATGTCATTTCTCAAGGACTGGTACCCCCTTCTAAGAAACAATCAAATTCCCCTTACTTGTAGCTAATAGAACTCTACCAGGAGGAAAGAGAGAAGGTGGGGAGGAAAAGAGCAACTTTGTTGCATAACAAATCGTTAACTCCTCACAAGGGAATATGAACGAAGAACTAATTACCTGTTGTAATCAAACGATGAAGTTAAAAAGATAATGGCTTTAAGACTTATTTTCTAACTAAATTCTATTGAGATTTATCCTAAAAGAAATAAAAACATTTATTACTTTCTTGATATGATATCGCTTAAAAGCAAACTGATATGAGATATCCTGGTCAAATTGCTGCTACATGTCACGCAAGGTCTTGGAACTATATAGTGAAAACTGACATTTAAACGGACATTAACAATGCTGAAGTGATTCACCAATGACCTGGAGTGCGTTTAATATCTGTTTAAATTTCGGATCAAAGTTCTTTTAATTAAAACTGTGGATGTGTTTATTGGTTTTAAATTCACATGGCACTATTTAGAATAGTCTAATATTTACAATGTATTTGTGTCACCCTATAATCATAAAAGTTATCCGTTATATGATTTCTTTCTTAGCGCATATTAATATCTATCACCGTCTTCAAATATTTTGATTGCAATGCAGTGGAGAGATATTTTAACAAGAGAAACAATGAAAAGCTCCTCAGGATTCCCAAGTTCCAGACAAATTTGAAAGATCCAGCTGGACAGTCAATGGTGTCTTCCAAGTTAGGTTCGGCCAAGTTGATGCCCTCTCCGGTTAAAATTGACAAGTCTAGCAGCAGAATAAACCCTGTAGTGAGAGGTTATTTCTCAGAATGCCAACTCTGTATGTTACTTCCTGATTTAACTGATAGATGTCAATATGACTGTTTCTGACACCTACAGAATCGGAAGTGCCAACGGTTTGTAGTGGTGCGCGGGCATATGCTTCAAATGAGACATTAAGACTTCAACCTGGATTTGATGGATTTGCAACTCAGTCTGCTAGAATATCACATAATCAAGAGAAAGAAAAACGCAAAACAATATTTTTAGATCAACCACCTCAACCACCTATGGCTGCATCAGATACCCGTCCTTCCAAGAAGATGAGAGTTCCAGTTGGTGTAGATTCAACTAAGGGGGAAAATTCTGGAAAGAAGGCAGATGTTGTAAGTTTAAGTGTTTTCAGCTGTATTTTCTTCTCTTTCCTGATTTTTTTTCGTGGAACTACTCATTTTGTTTTAAACACATACAATTTGATATATGCTTTTGATTTTACTAAATTTTCATTTGTGGCTTCCTATATTCAGTTGTTTTAAACATGTAACTGTAAATGCATGCCTCTGAAGTTAATGCTCCTGGAAAAAAAAATTGCATTGCTGTCTGAAATATATAGTGGTTCTTTTGAGAATATGAAATCTCACATGAAACAAAGCCTTGCATTTCAGTATATCAAATCATGGTCCTCTAGAATTAGATGAGCTGTATTTTCTAATTCTAACATTATATCTGATAATCCTGAATGCAAATTTATGCAATTGCAACTTCCCATTGAAGTCGGGAGAGTGCTAGAGCATAATATAATTGTTCGCTCACATTGTAACATCTTATTCATTTTTATCATTTTAAATCTAGAAATTTTATTTAATTTCCCAAGCTTGGACATCTATGGACGTGCAATAGTATGCTGGATTTCCAAACACGCATGCACACAAGCTGTTCACAATATTTGTTAATGAATTTGGTTAATATTCTGACATATATAGTTTCTTGAATGCAGGATAGAGCAAGGTGGTTCAAGCAACTGGTGAGTTTCTATTTTGAAATATCTTTCCTAGACTTTCCCATTTGTTGTTTGATTGTTCATACAATTGAATGGTTGTTGTTTTGTCAAAAGGCTTCCTATTTGTCTTGCAATGCAAGACAAAACAATAATAGTTAAGGAAGGTAAATATCGAAATTTTCATTTATGTTTAAATTATTTCATCTTATCAAATTCTCACTTGTTTGGTGTCTAGGATTGCCTTGGATATGATAACTCACTGGATTCAACGAATATTGATTAAAGAAATAGTTACCCATTTATTTTCTGATGAATACACAATTAACATGAGATGCAACAATATGTATGACGGGCAAAAGAAAAATATGATATTTTATATGCTTGGAATTAACAAATAACTGGAATGTAGGATGAGAGGTTTAGGACAGAAGACCTCCAAAACAAAAGTTTTGATACCATGTTTGGAAAAACTTAAGCGGTTAGGGAATGCATCAACAAAGTTTGTCCAGTTAACAGAACTTGGCTACCTCCCTCTCTTTTGTACTTCTCTTCCTTCTTCTCTGGGTCTCTTAACAATGTATGCCAAGTTAATTGAATCCTTATTGTATGCCAAATTACCCTTCTTCTATATGAAAGGTTAATAAAATGAACTGAAAAGAAATGCAAAAAGAAAAGTCTAAGTTTATTTGGGATATGTTAATATTGATGAGATTTGTATCCATTTCAAAATTTGCAGCCTTGGGAGGAAAGACTGCAGATAGCTCAAGATGCAGGCCAATTGGTCTTACTAGACAATCTTGAGCCGTCCTATTCATCATCAGAAGTAGAGGTAATATTCCCCTATGTGCATAAAATTAACTTGATAAGGCAGTCAAAGAAAACCAGTTTAGTATAAAATGCATTTTGTCATCTTTTCGAAATTCTCACACAAGAGGATCTAGGCTTCATCCGCACCAAATTAGGGGCCTGTTTGAGAGTGCTTTCGTAGGAAGCACTTTTTCTCATAAGCACTTTTGTACGAAGCGATTTTTTTAGGACCACATGAATAAAAACTGAGTGCTTTATGGAAATGCAATTGGAAACACTTCTTGGAGGAGGAGCACCTATCAGGTGCTTCTCACAGCACTAAAACATAAGCAATTCCAAAAGCGCTGCTGAACTGGCTTAGGTGGGAAATGACTAATGTACTGGACGAAGTAAAAGAAATAAGTTACAGGGGCAGAGTAGTCGGGCCTAGTGTTAGACATTCTGTATAATCTACATTCCTTTTTCTTCCCAGGGTCTAGTTTGGCAAGCATTTGGAGAAAAGGTTGAGGCAAAAATGTTACAATACAGTATTCATCCTACTCCAAACTATGGTATAACAGCTTGTTGGGGATCTATACTTATTTTCAAACGATTGCATGCTTTATTTGGTGGTAGATCTTTAATGCTATTGAGGCTGAAGCTTAATTTTGGACTAATTACATTTATCCTATCATGGTTGTACAGGCAAGGCTTTTGTCATATTCAAGTCGAGTGTTGCTGCTGAATCTGCAATAAATAAATTAAAGGAGGGATGCCTTGTTGCGGACAAGAGGTAGTCTATTTTCTCTCTTTCTATATTTACAATAGCATGTTCATACCTCTCTCCCTTTCTGTGTGTTGGAGTGTTCAAGATCCCACATAATTATTCTGTGAATTTTATTAAAATAATTTCTGTTTGAAAATGACAAACTATAAATCAATATGGTTGATAAGAATGACTAGCACAATAACATTCTACCTGTCAATCATTCGATATTATTTCTTTCCTTTTTTTTCGTTTCCTCCTTGATGCAGCGGATGACACGCTCCGATCCAAGAATCAAGGCGTGCTGGCCGTCACGTGAGTGTGACGTAACCAAAAGTGCGATGCGGAAGCAAAAGATATGAGAAATACGAAGGAATAAAAAAAAAAAACTACTAGCAGTAATATCCAACTAGCATGCTAGAGTGAGTTTAAGTGTGTAGTACACAATTTCAGAGCATAAATACTAGGTGCAGTCAAGTAGGACTATAATTAAATTACAACACCCGCAGGTGAGTCCTACATGCAGGAAGTTTGTCAAAACGCCGAAGAAAACCTCGTGAGCCACCAACTGCTAACTAGAACCTGGAGGGGCGCAAAACAAAATTGAGTGGGTCAGTAAAACCAAAGTTTTCCAAAACATTTCATTTAAAACATTTCTAACCCTTCACTGTAAAACCTGTATACTTTCCCAGAAGATAACATAATAGCATAATATTTGTTCAAATCTCTTAAAACATTAATCTTTACCAAAATCCGGCAAGTATGCCATGCAATAATGTCAATGACAGAATATGGATGCTTCAATGTAACAGGTGACGTAATGAATAAACCGGAGACTCTGCAGTTGGTCTTGTACGGTTAATTCTATAGCTCAATATCCAATCCAGCCGGAGTCACCACGGTGACTTGTACGGCGCTACTCTGCACATAAGTCGGAATTACCTGAAGTAGTTTGTACGACAAGAATGGTGAAATAATACGCTCTAGTGCTTCTCTCATCAATCGTCTGCGCGCATAATCTAAGGTCACCTACCAGTCGGAACCACCTCTAGTGATCTGTATGACTAGCATGTCGGAACTCTCTCATGGTCTGTACAACATGCACCTACTTGGATCCAAGGTGAGCGTGCGGTGCGGTGAATAATATAAGCACTAACACCAGGGGTGCAGGTTAATAGCTCTCAACGCAATTCACATTATAATAAATCGTATGAATTACATAAAACTCACCTGATACTCACCTGTGCGCCCATAACACCAATTCACATATATATATGCATCAATATCAATTCATAATATGCATACATGGCATTTTAAGACATACTTTCATATAAATTCAATTTCTGAGAAAAATATCAATAGTATATAGGTATAAACATAAATATTGCCCACTCACTGGTAAGTCGATGGGTCGAAACCCCTGTGACGTCCCTGGATGCGCTCGTCCTCGGGATAGGTGTTACTTATATGCGAAACAACTATGAAAACGTTAATTAAAGCACATAACTGACAATTCGTAATAACTTCTCATACGGTGCTTAAATTGGGTATATGAATATACCACATCGACCTACTCGACGTCACGAACGTCGAGAAATTTTTAGAAAAAATTTATGAGGTTGCACGCGCCCCCACGCGCTTGGACAGGCACAAGTCCACACGCCCCCCACGCGCGTCTCCTACCTCGGGCTCGCCGGATTGGTTTTTCCGGTAGTCGGAAAACTGGAGATTTTTCAATCTCCTTGTTCTCCGTCATTTCTCAACCATTTTCTTCGTATTTTATATCAAAATGAAGCCCTAAGCATGTAGTTTCATGTTACACTACTTTAAGGCTCTAAAAACTACGAAATCTCACCGGAGAAATTCTAAGAAAACCGGCCAATTTCGAACTCAAGGATCCCGACGTCCAAAACCTTCAAACGAAGCACTCCGAGCTTCCTTGGGACCTCACTAAACTCACTATAAGCTTAGAATTCCTTGAAAATCAACATATCACGAATGCATGAATAGTGACATAAAACTGGGGTTCGGGTTTCACATGATTTTGAAGGTTTCACGTTCTAAAACTAGTACCAAACGACTCAAGAGATCGAAAGGATGAAGAACCTTACCTTTTTGGCGTCGATCTGCGATGTTTAGAGGGAATTTGGTCTCGTCCGTACGGTTTCGAGAGGGAGAGAGTGACTGAAACAGAGAGGAGAGGGAGAAAGCATGGGAGGAGAGAGAGAGAAAGGATTGACCGTGTGTATGTGTGTGGTCCATCTCAAGCCATCACTATCCATTTCTTTTTCTAACTCCCTAACCACATAAATTACAAACCAATTTTAATCCAACTTAAATTATTTTCCAAAAGCTTATGAAATATGTGTATTTAGTCCAAATAATATATCACACACACACACACCTTAATACCCGTCAAGGGTAATTCTGTCATTTCACGTCACTGATATAAAGAATCCCGGGACGGGCTGTGACAATCTCCCCTCCTTATAGAATTTCGTCCCTGAAATTCATACGACCAAACAATCCACTTAATACTCATAAAATAATCTTGGATACATCTCTCTCATTCGATCTTCTGTCTCCCAGGTAGCTTCTTCTACTGAGTGGTTCCTCCACAATACTTTCACCAAGCTCACTGTCTTATTCCTTAGAACCTTATCTTTCCAATCCAAGATAGTTACTGGTTCCTCATCATACGTCAAATTCGGATTAATCTCCAACGGTTGAGGAGGAATCACATGTGAAGGATCTGAAACATAATGTTGAAGCATCGAGACATAAAACACATTATGTACCTTAGATAATTCCGGAGGCAACTCCAACCTATAAGCAACTTCACCAACCCTCTCAGTGATTTCATAAGATCCTATGTACCTAAGACTTAGCTTGCCTTTCTTTCCGAACCGCACTACACCTTTCCAAGGTAACAATTTCAAGAATACCAAATTACCCACATTATATACTCGATCAGTAGCATGTCTATCTGCTAAATTCTTTTGTCGATCTTGGGCCGCTTTCAGGTTAGACTTAATCACCTGAATATTTTGAGTAGTCTCATCCACAATCTCTGGGCCTTCTAACACTCTTTTGCCAACCTCTGACCAGCACAATGGCGTACGACAAGCTCTACCATAAAGTGCCTCAAATGGTGACATACCAAATACTTGAATGAAAACTATTATTGTAAGCAAATTCCATCAAGTCTAGGCGATCATGCCAAGAATCACCAAACTGTAACACTGAAGATCTCAACATATCCTCCAATGTCTGAATAGTCCTCTCTGATTGACCATCGGTTTGAGGATGATAAGCAGTGCTGTAAAGCAATTTCGTACCAAGAGCTTCCTGAAAAGCTACCCAAAACTTAGAAGTAAATCTTGGATCTCGATCAGAAATAATATTCACTGGAACTCCATGATACTTCACGATCTTCGTGATGAACAACTTAGCCAATTTATTCAGAGGATAATTTTCCCTCACTGGAATGAAGTGTGCTGACTTGGTAAGCCGATCTACAATCACCCAAACACCATCAAATCCATTTCGTGTACGAGGGAGCTTATACACGAAATCCATAGTTATATTTTCCCATTTCCACTGAGGAACAGGAAGTGGTTGCATCCGACCAAAAGGCTTCTTTCTTTCAGCTTTAACTTGCTGACAAACAATACACCTACTTACATATTCTGCAATTTCTCTCTTCATACCCGGCCAATAATAAAATGGTTGAATGGTATGGTACATCTTAGTTCCTCCTGGGTGCATCGCATAAGCCGAACAATGTGCTTCATCCAAAATCTCTTTTTTTAATTCCTCATTATTCGGCACATACATTCTGTTCTCCTGCATAAGCATGCCATCTGATTCTCGAATCCTGAGGTCTTTCTTTTTCCCTTCATTTCTCAATTGAGTCATTTCTCGAATTTCTTCATCAACCATCTGAGCTTCAAGTACACGATCAGCCAAAACTGGCTTGACTTGGAAACTAGCAAGGAAACTCTTCGATCTTCTAACTCCAACTTTACTCCAGTAGCTCTCAATTCTGCAAGAAGAGGAACACGGCAAGCATACAAAGCATTGAGTCGACCTTGAGGTTTCCTACTCAGTGCATCAGCTACCACATTTGCACGACCCGGATGATATTCAATGGTACAGTCATAATCACTTAGTAACTCCATCCACCTTCGTTGACGAAGATTAAGATCATGCTGAGTGAAAAGATACTGAAGACTCTTATGATCTGTGAAGATCTTACACTTCTCACCATAGAGATAATGCCTCCAAATTTTTAAAGCAAAAACAATGGCTGCCAACTCAAGATTGTGAGTAGGGTAATTCCTTTCATGAATCTTCAACTGTTGAGAAGCATAGGCAATCACTCTATTATGCTGTATCAAAACACATCCCAAACCATTCAAAGAAGCATCACTGTAAATCTCAAAGTTACCGCTATCATCAGGAAGAACCAATACTGGAGCATGAGTGAGGCAATATTTCAATTGCTGGAAACTTTGCTCACAATTCTCATCCCAATCAAACTTAACATCCTTCCTGGTTAACTTCGTTAGTGGCAAAGCAATCATAGAAAAATCTTGAACAAACCGTCGATAATAACTTGCTAGACCAAGAAAACTCCGTACCTCAGTGACGGTTCGTGGCTGTTCCCAATTCTCCACTACTGTTATCTTTTGAGGATCTACTTGAATTCCTTGTGTTGATACTACATGCCCCAAAAAATGCCACTTCATTCAACCAAAACTGACATTTACTGAACTTGGCATACAACCGATGCTCCCTCAATTTCTTTAATACCAAGTTAAGATGTCGAATATGATCTGCTTTAGACTTAGAGTATACCAGAATATCATCGATAAAAACAATGACAAATCTATCAAGATATTGCTGGAATACCTCATTCATTAACCTCATGAAAGCCGCAGGTGCATTAGTCAATCCAATTGGCATCACCAAAAATTCATAATGTCCATAACGGGTCCTGAAAGCCGTCTTAGGTACATCATCATCTTTGATCTTCAACTGATAATAACCAGATCTCAAATCAATCTTAGAGAACACACACGCACCTTTAAGTTGATCAAACAAATCGTCGATACGAGGCAATGGATAACGGTTCTTAATCGTTACCCGGTTCAATTGCATGTAATCAATACATAATCTTAAAGTTCCATCTTTCTTTCTTACAAATAATACCAGAGCTCCCCAAGGTGAAGTACTAGGTTGAATGAAACCTTTATCAATTAATTCTTGTAACTGAATTTTCAACTCTCTCAGTTCAGCTGGAGCCATTCTGTAAGGAGTTAAAGATATAGGATCTGTACTTGGAAGCAAATCAATAGAAAACTCCACATCTCTATCTAGCGGCAATCCGGGCAAATCATCTGGGAATACATCAGGATAGTGCCTGACTACTCCAACTTCTTCCACACTGCTAGGAACAACATCATTTAACACCACATGTGCTAAGTATCCTCGACAACCTTTCGATAATAACTTCCTAGCTCTCATGGCAGAAATAACACCATGTCTCACCCGACTGTTTTCACCCACAAAAGTAACCTTTGGAAATCCAGGACGATGAAGAGTAACAGATTTCCCTTAACAATCTATATGGGCACGATTAAAATGCAACCAATCTGCCCCTAGAATCACATCAAAATCTACAATATCTAACGGGATAAGATTAGTTGGCATAACTACACCATCTACCATCACTGGACATCCTGGATAAACACTATCAACATAACATTTGTCCCCTCTAGGCATGACAAACTCTAAATCAAATCCTAGAGGTGTACGGTGAGGTTGAGTCATTTGAGCAAACGTATGAGAGATCACAGAATGCGTAGCACCACAATCAATCAAGACTAGCAAAATGACCAAGAATATTTAACGTACCCATAATCAAATCTGGATGGTTCTGAGCATCTTGCAGTGATACGTGATTAACATGTTTCTGAGCTTGCTGACGTCCACCACGACCTGTTGCCTTGGTTACCTCGCCCCTGAGAACTATGTCCCTGTCCTGACTAATTAGCCTGCCTAGATGGTCCTGCACCGCTAGTAGGAATCTCTCCCTGTCGGGGCTGACCTCCCTAATGCCACTGAGATCCACTAGCTGGCATGGAAGAATAAGAAGTATAACCCTCAGGGTCTTGGGAATACCCAGTGTGAGAATAAGGATCCTGGAAATACTGATATTGTCCGGAAGCATAGGGAGCAACATCACCCTGATAGTGGCAAGCACCACCACGACCCGTCTGACCATAACTGCCTGATCCAAAATTCTGCTGAATCAGCGCTGGAGGTGGCATAGCAAACTGCTGAGATTGCTGTTGACTCTGAGGACACTAAGCAACCCTATGTCCCATCTGTCCACAAGTGTAGCAAGCACCACCACTACCACTTCTCCTACACTCTCCATGATGTCTGAAGTTACAACGGCAGCATAACGGAGCACCAGAACCCCCAACACCACCAAAATCTCTGTCTCTAAAACCTGGGTCCACCAGCAAATATTCCACCTCTCCTTGGGCCTGTGACACTGAATCCTCCACTAGAAGAACTCGAGCTCGCTCCACTTTTCTTGAAATTCTGCGTCTTACGGGGTCCTTGAGTGGAGATACCCTTGCCCTTATCATCTTTCTTCTGATTATCATTCTTGTCCTCATCATCCTCACTGTCACTAGGAAGGTTGTTGGAATCCTCCATCCGAACCAAAATCTCAAAAAACTCATGATAATCGGTGCAAGGAAGCGCACTAGCAAAAGTCCGCCATTTCCTCTTAGTTCCCAGCTTAAAATGGCAAAGCATCTCTACCTGATTACCAGCTGTATCAGGGTTATAACGAGACAAGTCTATAAACTTCCTGTAATACTCATGCGTCGACATATTCTTTTGCTTCAATCGAGTGAACTCCTGCTTCTTGCGATCAATGTACTCCGGAGGGACAAATCTTTTCTTAAAATTCTCTTTGAATACTTCCCAATCAGCTGCCATCTCAGGGGACATAAACTGAGTTTGATTTCTCCACCAAGCTGCAGGCTCTCGTCCCAAAAACCAAGTAGTGGTCTCAACCCATCTATTAGCAGGAAAATTCTCTTAACTCTGCATCACCTGAAAAGTCTTCTCAATATGGTCTAGCCACTTTTCTGCCCCTTCATGACCTTCATTAACCATGAAAGGATCCAATTTCAGATTGTACATAGTCTCTAGGGGTGTTCTCTGAGGAGGAGGAGGAGGGCGGATTGCATTATGAAAGGCCTGGGCCATCGCTTCCCCTAATTGAGTTATATCAGGGAAATTAGGCTCAGAAGCACGACGTGATTCCCTACGAGGCGGCATAATTCTGACAGAAAACATCAAAGATCATTAGAGCATTAACAATTATATAGGACTGCAACCTAGGCTCTGATACCAAACTGGCACGTCCCGATCCAAGAATCAAGACGTGCTAGCCGTCACGTGAACGTGACGTAACCAAAAGTGCGATGCGGAAGCAAAAGATATGATACCAAACTGACTCACCTGATACTCACCTGTGCGCCCACAACACCAATTCATATATATATATGCATCAATATCAATTCATAATATGCATGCATGGCATTTTAAGACATACTTTCATATAAATTCAATTTCTGGGAAAAATATCAATAGTATATAGGTATAAGCAGAAATACTGCCCACTCACTGGTAAGTCGATGGGTCGTAACCCCCGTGACGTCCCTGGATGCGCTCGTGCTCGGGATAGGTGTCACCTATATGCGAAACAACTATAAAAACGTTAATTAAAGCACATAACCGACAATTCGTAATAACTTCTCATACAGTGCTCAAATTGGGTATATGAATATACCACATCGACCTACTCGATGTCACGGACGTTGAGAAATTTTTAGAAAAAAGTTCTGAGGTTGCACATGCCCCCACGCGCCTGGACAGGCACGGGTCCACGTGCGTCTCCTACCTCGGGCTCGCCGGACTGGTTTTTTCGGTGGCCGGAAAACTGGAGATTTTTTAATTTCCTTGTTCTCCGTCATTTCTCAACCATTTTCTTCATATTTTATATCAAAATGAAGCCCTAAGCATGTAGTTTCATGTTACACTACTTTAAGGCTCTAAAAACTACGAAATCTCACCGGAGAAATTCCAAGAAAATCGGCCAATTTCGAACTCAAGGATCTCGACGTCCAAAACCTTCAAACGAAGCACTCCGAGCTTCCTTGGGACCTCGCTAAACTCACTATAAGCTTAGAATTCCTTGAAAATCAACATATCACGAATGCATGAATAGTGACATAAAACTGGGGTTCGGGTTTCACGTGATATTGAAGGTTTCACATTCTAAAACTAGTACCAAACGACTCAGGAGATCGAAAGGATAAAGAACCTTACCTTTTTGGCGTCGATCCGCGATGTTTATAGGGAATTTGGTCTCGTTCGTACGGTTTCGAGAGGGAGAGAGTGACTGAAATAGAGAGGAGAGGGAGAGAGCACGGGAGGAGAGAGAGAGAAAGGGTTGACCGTGTGTATGTGTGTGGTCCATCTCAAGCCATCACCATCCATTTCTTTTTCCAACTCCCTAACCACATAAATTACAAACTAATTTTAATCCAACTTAAATTATTTTCCAAAAGCTTATGAAATATGTGTATTTAGTCCAAATAATATATCACACACACACATACCTTAATACCCGTCAAGGGTAATTCCGTCATTTCACGTCCCCGATATAAAGAATCCCGGGACGGGCTGTGACAGCGGATATAACAAAGAAGCTCGAATGTTACCTTGGCTAGTAAACCCTAGAATTCTCTAGGAAGAAAGAGGGAATAAACTCCAATTTGATTGATAATATGAATAAGATTACAAACCTAAGGCCAAGATGACCTATTTATAATGTTCTTAACCTAGAAGCCCTATGAAATCAAATAAGAAAAGAATTAAACAAATAACGAAATATTGGAAAGATCCTCAAATACTAAAATCCAGTTTTTGGAAATTAAACGCTGGAATTTGGCTAAATTCTGACTAGGCTTGTGAAACAAAAAGTCTTTTGGATGTTGTCGTTCTCTTCGAATCCATATATTACGGACCCAAAACAAACATGCCAACCAAAGTTATGTCAATCTGAACAGCCTGAAAAGTACAAAACTTCCACTTTCGGGATATGGCAACAACAAATAATCTTTTCGCACGTGAATTACCAATTCTCCTATCATTTTTCTGTCCTACATCACTTCTTCCTCCTGGATTTATCTTTAAAATGCACCCATTGCCGTGATTCACTTATGTTTGATGCTTGTCATGTTTTTCATGGTGTCAAATGCAAGTTAGTTACCACTATGAAGCCTTTGTATACCAGATAAGAGAATCGTCGTACTCGTTATTTCAAATGACTAAATGTAAATGATATGTTTTATTGTTTTGCTTTGTAAAGACTTGGGGCTTTAGTTTCTTAAATCATTTACAAAGGCAACTGTTAAATTGGTACAAGTTATGAAATGATTCAACTCCAATTTTGCAGACCTATCATTGGTATCAGAAGAACTCTTAAAGTGCCTGACAAAGCAGCGAGATTTGTTGGACATCTGAGCATTCCCAAACTCAGGTTTCACAGTCAGCGTGAAGAAATGGTGACTAACCTATCCCTCAAGTAACAGTAGTTGACGGAGACAATGTAGTTCGATAATTTGAATCGTTTGTTTCCCAAGCCTCCATTAAATTATTATCCCTGCATATAAATAAAAAATAAAATATAAACTATACTGGAAACAATTTAGGCATTATTTAGTATCCAATACTATCATCGAGGGATCCCTTAAATGGGGTTATTAGAAGGACACATTGTTGCGGCTCAACCTGTAATGTAGTGTGACAATCAGAAATGGCCATATTTTAGGGTTTCTTTTAGGACTCATCTCTGTAAAAATATCAGTCAAATCAGAATCTCTTTAACCCCAATGTATTTCCCTTGCGGGATCCTCTTGGATGGATACATTGTGGCCCACTTTCACTGTGGATTAATGATCCAAGTCGGCTATATTTTAGGTCCCCTCAAGGATTATTCTTGCAAACAATAACTTCAATGTTTGTCGGATACACTATGTTCATCTGTTTATGTTATCACAATGAGATGTTTTAATGGTCTTTGGATTGATTTTTTGCATAGATGATTTTGGATGGAGACTTTAATGAACTACAATGCATAGTGAGCTTGCCAATGCCTCTCTAATAATCTTATGAATGAATTCTTTCTTGTTCCTTTTGTAGAGAAAGGCAGTATCAACATCACACTGTTCTCAGCCCAATACAATCGAGTATGACATGGCCATGGAATGGTGTCTTCTGCAGCAAAAGTCAGATTTATGGTGGGACGCTTTATACAAGGTGCTCCGAATTTTCCTAATCATAGCACACTAGCCATTTTGCCATGATATTTAATGTAGACTATACAATTTTTTTCTGGAGTTATTCATGCGCTTTCTGTTCGATGTCCCAAGCACAGTACTGTTTCGGTGTAGAAAAACAAATTTTAATTTCATCCTAGTTGCGGAAGGGCCACTAGTCAAACTGTTTCTACGTAGAAAAACAAATTTTAATTTTGCAATCAATTAAGAAAAACTTCTTACACTTTCAAACCTGACTTGGGGTAATTTTAGAAAATTCAGTACTGTGAGAAAAAGAAACATTTGATGTGTTTTCTTTGTTCACAGATTTGGGACTTCCGACTTTACGCGTGTCTCCCAATATTAGTGAATAATTCTTCATTTTTTAACTTTCTAATATTTTAGTTTCCTCCCCTTGGGAGCCCCTTCTCTGCAGGAACATGAAAAGGAGACTGGAGACGGTATTACAGTGAAAAAGCAATTGTAATTAGCTAGGCACCCTCGGTGAGCTTGCATCCTTGGCTGAAATTGTTATTGTGTTGGCTGTGTTTACTATCCTTGGCTGAAATTAGCATTGTTATATTTTTTGCAGGAGAAAATTGCGTTTCTTTTGTGGATTACGATAGAGTCAGACAAGGATTGCCCCGTAAATTGGACAGCATACAGGGTCCTGCCAACGTAGAGGATTGTTGTAAATCGCTGACAACGTAGACATCAGGTTTGTGTAAATCTGTCATCTGATCAAATATAATTTTGCAATCTTGGGAGGAAATATTAGAATCAAGTTCATACGGTAGCACGTCTTAATTATTCCAAGGATAGTTTTAGGTCAGCTTGTGATATGTGCATCTTTTGTAACAACTCTTGTTCACTACAATTTGAGCGTTATGATGCGCCTAAATATAAAGTTTCATCATTCATGGCTGACTGTTAATTTTGCATCGTTGTGTTTACAGTGTTTTCCTTTTGCATTTCTTTCTTACGTATACCCATATTTGACTGATTGTGAATGGGTGGCTGGGGGAGTGATTTTAATACACAGCCTGTTGTTTGGTCCTCTCTTTAGCATGAGTAGTTTTTCGATGTGGCCATAGCGTTGTTCGTCCGTCGTGTTACTAATGTACTAGTCTTGATCTGTCTATCCGTTAATACCACTATACCCTAAAGCATAAATCCGTTGTACCCGCGAAGGGAAGAATCAAGAGGAGGGGGCCTAGTTTTTATGCAAGAAAGAATCCCAAATCCTTTTTCTTTTGACAAAGAATTTCAGTTGTTTTGGGTCTTTGAATTGCTGCCGCAGACATATTCCCTTTTGCTTTAATCGGATCTGTGGGTGCTCGGTTGAGAGTGAGCACCAAGTAACAGGTATCCGCACTTAGTCCGCATCTTCTACCCAAGTTTTCGTCTTTCAAACCAGTCGTTTCATATCCGCACTTATTGCACTGGTTATGAAGTTATGTTTCACTATAAAACTAATTGGCAATATAGAGAGTAGACTAATTTACCTATAAACTCATGCAAAGTCCCTTTTTCCATTAATGTGAGATTCATTCTCAACAAAATAGACATTGAAAAAAGAAAAAAAAAATTGGGGTATCACACAGTGGTACATACCATTATTGTTGGACTATCACCTAACTCAGACTATCACCGATTCACCTTCGTCACCCCAGACCTTCACCGATTCACCACCGGTGGTTCAGCTGCTGGTGCAGGTATGGTTGCTGTTGCTGCAGCTGCTGTCACTGTATTAGCTGCATCTGGAAAGACGTCGTCTATTCCTAGCTTCCAAATTTCTAAATTTGGTTATCTTCCAGTCAACAAATTCTTGATGGAGTTCTTTATGCAAAAGGTGGGTGCTTATCTGAAACTAAAGTTAGTAAAAGAAAACCTCGCCTAGGAAACACATTTCCACAGCGGGTCGAAGGAGCTTTTTCAAAAGGTACTTGTGGATTTGAATGTGAACTCATCCTTGTAAGCTCTTATTTGTTAATATTGGCAGGGAAAGATGGGAATTTAAGAAACATTTTTTTGTTTTTTGGTTGGTTGTGAAAGATGTATTCACCTCACCCCCTTATGATCTGTTCTAAAAAAAATAATAATTGAACCCATGGACCAACCCGGCCTGAATCGGTTCGTTTCAAACAGGTCGGTGCTCACCCCTACATGCAAGAACATAAGATATCTAAGTGCAAGGCTTTTACTGTAAGCAAGTCTTCTCCACCACCTCCATTCTTTTTTATTAGACTTAATTGGATTATAAGTCTCCGTAGGGTAGTTGGAGGATAATCCCTATGGTAAAAAAAATTAGGATTTAAGCTGTTGTGATGAAGTCTGTTAGGATTTAGGCCCGAATTTGAAAATTTCATCAATTATCTGTTAATTGTTAGCATTTAAAGGCTCACATGTGAGACTAAAAAGATAAAGTTAGCCTCACATGTAGCCCCACGAGCTAACAATTAACGAAAAATTTTGTTTTAGCTTAATATGTATGCCTCACGTGCTAATAAATAACGGAGAGTTGACAGAATTTTTAATTTTGGATCTAAATCTTAACTTACCAGCTTGAAAGAAAACCTGAACCCTATCTTTTTCAAACTTACCAGCTTGCTCAACCTAAACCCTTTGACCAAAAAAAAAAAAAAAAAAAAACCCTAAACCCTATCTTTTTCTAACTTACCAGCTTGAAAGAAAAATAAAAAACATTAACGTGTCTTATTTTGTTTCTTTAATATTAGAGTCTAGGTTGAGAATAACGGAAAAGGAAGCGTACATCGTGCGACTAGTTTTCGTTAGATATTATTTGTATTTAATTTTAAATAAAAAAATAAAATGATTTCTAAACGCACGATACACGATAAATGACTAAGATGTGAGGATCCCTACAAAATGGATCCGGATGGGATCATGATGTGAAATATTCTAACACTCAAATTAAACCCTATTGTTGACAATTGTAGTAAAAATGCAAGTAGGGATCGTTCTAGACTGGGGATTAACTAGGGATGCTAATCTACTAAAAACTGACTTAAAAACACAAAACTAAACTTAAGAACAGAAAACTAGACTCTAAGGGGGCGTTTGTTTGCCCTCATTAAGTGGGACTGGACTGGACTGGACTAGCTGTTAGTCCAATATCGTGTTTGTTCCATGCTGGGACTAACATTAATGAGACTAAAAGGGACTAGCATGGACAAAACACTTCACTAAAAAGTCTTAGCGAGACCCCCCAATAACCATGGGACTAGCTAAGACTATCCTCTCTCGTCCTCGTCATGCTCAACGACCATTCCCGATAGACTCCTCGTCATCTCCGATCACTTCATAATAAAATATAAATAATTTATATATTAAATAATATAATATTAGAATTTGTTATTATTCAGTTTCTTAATCCAACACTGCACCAAACGCTTCACTAAGTTAGTCCAGCTTAGTCTAGTCTAAGCCAGTCCAGCTTAGTCCTTGAAGCTAGTCCAGTCCGAGATAGTACGACGCAACAAACGCCCCCTAAGACTCTTAACTAGACTTATATGACTCAAAACAAACCAAACTAACTCAAAACAACACAAAACAATAAAAAAGACTCAAAACTGACTCTAAAGAGTTATTTGGACGAATTTAAGACTTACTTGACTCAAAACACTAAAGAGCTAGCTAGAGGATTCTTCTCCACACATGAAACATATGCAACATAAATTGATTTCCAGTATTGTTTCTTTAAACCATGAACGACAATGCCCCAAATTAATTGTGAAAAGCACAAATTAACTTTCAGATTTTCCTAAGTTCATTGAATTGGATGGAATACTCATCGGCAACCAAATTATTCTTCTTAAATTCCCTATATGAACAGCATGATAGAGATACAATCAAAGATCATTAAGTTTTATGAAAATCATAAGCATTGACATGACATTCATAACTATGAACTGCATGATACTCCTTCCATGGATTTACCTAACATGATTGTGATTATCAACCTCCACTACTTGTAAATATAAGTTCATAACGATTAGGAGAAACTCCCTTATATTTTAGCATCAGATTCATGCATGCAAATTAAGTGTGCACTAAGGGTGGCCAAACGGGTACAGGAACCGCGGGTCGGGGCAAGTAATGGCGGTTTGGGGCGGGTAAGGGTCGGTTCCTACTTTTAAAAAAGAGAAACAGGGCGGGTCGGGGCAGGCCTTTGTGATTTTCGGTTCGGGCCGATTCCTGGAGTATAGGAATCACGGGTACCTAGACCGGCCCGTTTGTAATTAAAATGGTCGGACCAGATTGATGAATAAGCTGCCATATGTAATCTTTTAGTTTTATACCCTATGTTCTCTATCTCTCTCTCATCTCATCTCAACTCTCACTCTCACTCTCACTCCCAGACTCTCTCTCAGTCCCTTCTCAACATCGACAGTTCCCTCGACAGTTTCCTTCCCTCGACTCCAATCGTCCTCCCCCTCACCAACCATTGATTCTCCTTGGCGAACACAACGGCACCACCACCCATCATCCTCCTGGACAACATCCCAGAGAACCCAGGGGCTAGGCCATCACCCCTGCCATCGATTCTCTCATTTTTTATAGCAACCCCATCACCGTCGTCGAGGACACTGGTACCAGCCATCATCCCTCTAAAATTTAGGTAATTTTGAATTAGGGTTTTGTTATTAATTTGAAATTTGAATTTTGGGTGTAGGGATTTTAGGGTTTTAAAATTGGAATTTGGGATTTTAGGGTTTTTAATTTTGCAGTAGATTGATGATTGAATTGATAATTACAAAATTATCAACTCGAGCTTATGAACGAAATTGCCCGAGCTTACTCATTCCCCCATTTGAAATTACATTTCAGGGTTTCTGTAGAGGATGAGTTGCTAAAAGAAATAAAGGTTGGAGAGCTAGCCACTCGTACCGGTAAGTCTTGGGGAGTTTAATAATTCAAGATGATATTCTAACAAAAAAAAAATCCAAATGTAGCAGTTGCAAGAATTTGAATCAATCTACAAGTCAAATTTGGGATTGTTAAAGACACAAATTCTAATTTCATATATTGATGAACAAATAGAGAGAGATGAATACATCTTTTGGGGGATCTTCAATCAGTAATGAATGGTAAAACATAAACCTACAAAAAATGAAAACGAGGAAAAATGAGACCAAAGATACCCCCCTAAAAAAGAAGAAAAGAGTTTCGTATGACAATCAACAAAATGGTACATGTTTTCTTACACCCTTTTCACAGTATTTTTAGTATCAAAAGAGATGAGGTTACCTTCAAACTAACTCCATTAGGAGAGGGTCACCTTCTGCCATTACTCTTATTAGTTTAATGAACTCTTGTTCGCTTGTCACACTCCATGGGTGAACCGTAGGTACTTTGACAATCTGTGGTAAAACATTTTGGCTTCTTCCAGCTTTTGGATGTTTATCTATTGGTATCCGAGAAATACTTTAGGTTTTCTATATTTCCAATCTGTTAATCTGTTAATTTGGATGTTTATCTATTAGTATCCGAGGAATACTTCTGGATGTTGGACGATGTAATATTGTTATTTTGGATGTTGATGCGAAAATTAACTTAACACACATATTAAACCCTCTTGTTGTCAAATTGTAGTATAAATGCAAGTAGGGATCGTTCTAAACCGGGGATTAGGAGGGCTTGCTAAAACCTCTAAACTAACTTAAAAACATATAAACAAAGTTAAAAACACTAAACTATACTCAAAGAACTTAAAACAAACTCAAAGGACTCAAAACAAGCAAAAACGCTCAAATCTGCCTAAAACACACAAACTGGGCAAATTTGGACTCTAACACACTTTTGGGACACCTAAAAACACAAATCAAAACAGATTTTGACTAATAAAACACTTTAAAGTAAAGGGGGTTTTGGTTTTGACGAATTTGAAAACAAAACAAGTAAATTAAAGAACTAATGAAATCTGCACGAAATTGAGTAAATTGAATGGATGGAAGGCTAGCTAAGAGGTTCTTCTCCACACATGACATACTTGCACATAAACCAATTTTCAGTTGTTCTTTCGACCAATCATGAAACTCAACACCCCAGGTTAATTAAGTCCGCTTAAGTTAACCTTCAAGTTCTCTTTAAGTTATTAAATTGGATGGGAAAGTGCATACAACAATTCAAGCATTCTTCAAAAGTTCTTTACGTGAACAACACAATAAAGATACAATCAAAGATGATTAAGCATTATGAAAACTATAAGTATTGACGAGGCATTCGTTACTATGATGAGCATGAAACTCTTGCCAAAAATTTATTTAACGCGATCGTTTATAAGCAACCTCCACTACTTGTGAATAGAAGTTTGTAACTATTAGGTGAAACTCCCTTATACTCTAGCATCATATTCATGCATGCAAACTAAGTGTGCACTCTTAATAAACATACACGAATAAGTTATCAATCAAGCAGTTAAACAAATTGAATTCACAACTTATGAAATCACAACTGAAGGTAATCAAATCATATTGCAAGCATGAACATGGTTTCGAATTCCCCCCTAGCTAAGGGGGGTTTAGTTCCTCATACTCATAAAGCAAAGATAAACAAATTTAGACATTGAAAACAAAAGAATGAAAACACCTAAAAATGCTCCAACAATCCAACTTGAATGGCAAGCACGTCTAAAGGTCCTCCTTCTTCTCTTTGTTGCGGCACAAGGTGCGGTTTGATGGATGAGTGGTAAATTATGGTGGTGGATGGATATAGGTGAGTTATGGTGAAGGGTGGATGGGTGGATTGTGTTCTCCCGGCCAAGGAATGAAAGTGTAAGTGTATGGAGTTGTGAGATGTGAATGTAGTGTCTTCTGATGGATATTTTCTCCTCCCCCTTTGTTATGGTGAAGGGTGGATGTATTTATAGGCTAGGGAGAGGACCACCATCTAATTAAGGTGGTAGTGGTGTATGTTGTGGTAATGAGTGGATGTAATGGGTGTAGTGGATGGATGTTTGGTAATGAGTGGGTTGTGGTAATGAGTGGATGTAATGAGTGTAGTGGATGAGTGTTTGGTAATGATTGAAGATGTGACTACTGGACAGAGGTTCAGGGCCGAAGGGGTAGAGGAAAACCTAGGAAAACTTTGGAAGAGACCCTAAGAAAAGACTTAGAATACCTAGATCGAACGGAGGACATGACACAGGACCGAGCGCAATGGCATTCTAGGATTCATTAGTGGGAAAAGGCTTTGTTGTTGTTGTTGTTGTTGTTAACTAATGAAATATAATAGTTGCTAACCTTAACTGCATGTATTCCTTTTATGTAACTGTGGCCTTAATATTATAATCTTTCCTCTCATCTTCTTTCCCCTCTCAGATCAGAATACTGGCTTTGTTTTCTCAATTAAAAGCTACATGGAAACTATTTTAAGGTTCTTTCGTTTTTGCATGTATACAAAACAGTTAACAAGGGTGTCCTCATGTTATATTAAAATATATTTGCATGACACCCTTTTAAATACAAATTTCAGGAAGCAATTGCTGGAAAATGCAATGTTGTCTGCACATCAAAGGACGACAGGAATCGTCAGCCATCTAAAGAAGAGTTGAGAACGGCTAATTACTTCTTCTGTCGTACATTTGATGTTGGAAAGTGTGAAATATTGGAGATTTTTCCCGATGAAATAAGGGGACTTACAGGTCAGTCAAATATAGGATGTTAGATTGTAATCAGACATGTTTATCCTGTTATTTCATTGCGTATTGTGTCTATCTTTTGTTGGGATGTAGTGGTTTTGGCCTATTGTTATGGGATTAGCGAACCACCATCAAGAGTTTCCATACTGTAGGTTTGATTTAGAACACTTCTATACAAGCTACTTTGTTTATGGAAAATAGTGAAATATGTTTATATTCAGAATGCTACTGTCACTTTCAAAGCCTGTTACCAATTTAGGTAGCAGTTGAAAGAGATGACTCCATACTTGTAGGTGCGCTATACATTTGCATCTTTAATGTAGACTTAACTCATAAGAAATGAGCACACTGTTGCAGATATAGCAAATAAATGTTTGTAAACTTGATGTCATTTCTCAAGGACTGGTACCCCCTTCTAAGAAACAATCAAATTCCCCTTACTTGTAGCTAATAGAACTCTACCAGGAGGAAAGAGAGAAGGTGGGGAGGAAAAGAGCAACTTTGTTGCATAACAAATCGTTAACTCCTCACAAGGGAATATGAACGAAGAACTAATTACCTGTTGTAATCAAACGATGAAGTTAAAAAGATAATGGCTTTAAGACTTATTTTCTAACTAAATTCTATTGAGATTTATCCTAAAAGAAATAAAAACATTTATTACTTTCTTGATATGATATCGCTTAAAAGCAAACTGATATGAGATATCCTGGTCAAATTGCTGCTACATGTCACGCAAGGTCTTGGAACTATATAGTGAAAACTGACATTTAAACGGACATTAACAATGCTGAAGTGATTCACCAATGACCTGGAGTGCGTTTAATATCTGTTTAAATTTCGGATCAAAGTTCTTTTAATTAAAACTGTGGATGTGTTTATTGGTTTTAAATTCACATGGCACTATTTAGAATAGTCTAATATTTACAATGTATTTGTGTCACCCTATAATCATAAAAGTTATCCGTTATATGATTTCTTTCTTAGCGCATATTAATATCTATCACCGTCTTCAAATATTTTGATTGCAATGCAGTGGAGAGATATTTTAACAAGAGAAACAATGAAAAGCTCCTCAGGATTCCCAAGTTCCAGACAAATTTGAAAGATCCAGCTGGACAGTCAATGGTGTCTTCCAAGTTAGGTTCGGCCAAGTTGATGCCCTCTCCGGTTAAAATTGACAAGTCTAGCAGCAGAATAAACCCTGTAGTGAGAGGTTATTTCTCAGAATGCCAACTCTGTATGTTACTTCCTGATTTAACTGATAGATGTCAATATGACTGTTTCTGACACCTACAGAATCGGAAGTGCCAACGGTTTGTAGTGGTGCGCGGGCATATGCTTCAAATGAGACATTAAGACTTCAACCTGGATTTGATGGATTTGCAACTCAGTCTGCTAGAATATCACATAATCAAGAGAAAGAAAAACGCAAAACAATATTTTTAGATCAACCACCTCAACCACCTATGGCTGCATCAGATACCCGTCCTTCCAAGAAGATGAGAGTTCCAGTTGGTGTAGATTCAACTAAGGGGGAAAATTCTGGAAAGAAGGCAGATGTTGTAAGTTTAAGTGTTTTCAGCTGTATTTTCTTCTCTTTCCTGATTTTTTTTCGTGGAACTACTCATTTTGTTTTAAACACATACAATTTGATATATGCTTTTGATTTTACTAAATTTTCATTTGTGGCTTCCTATATTCAGTTGTTTTAAACATGTAACTGTAAATGCATGCCTCTGAAGTTAATGCTCCTGGAAAAAAAAATTGCATTGCTGTCTGAAATATATAGTGGTTCTTTTGAGAATATGAAATCTCACATGAAACAAAGCCTTGCATTTCAGTATATCAAATCATGGTCCTCTAGAATTAGATGAGCTGTATTTTCTAATTCTAACATTATATCTGATAATCCTGAATGCAAATTTATGCAATTGCAACTTCCCATTGAAAAGCAATATGAAATAAACATGGAAACAAAACAAGGGAAGAAAGAACTCTAGAAACTCCAAAGGATGCAGGTAGGCTTGCGGCATACTCCGCATTCTCTAATGGAAGCCAGGGCAAGGTCTTGTCTTCTCTCCTCTGCAACAAAATATGGATTTCTCAATGGGTGGTGGTGTACAACGAATTATGGTGTGGTGGGTGGTGTAGAATATATATATATATATATATATATATATATATATATATAACATGGCTGAAAACCTTCAGAATTAGGTCTAGGGTTTAAAGGGTGCGACACATATTGCTTGGGCCTCAAGAGAAGGGTCAAAGACTAATTAATTTTTTGAAAAGGCTTTGTACAATCCAAATCCAATAAGAAAAAAGGCTAACACGATCAGAATCCAAAGGGGAAAAGGGATAGGAAGTTGCAGCAAACTTTGAGGGAAAAGGGAGTAGATTGCAAGGCAAGGAAAATGCCTTTTAGAAAGGGTAGAGGCGCCACTTTTCTAGGGAATCTAGAAACAATGTGTTTTGTGGCAGAAATTGGGACTTCTAGAAAGATTTAGGGCGCCACTTTTGTAGGGAATTCTAGAAACAATGTTATGTGGCTGATTTCTAGAAGAACAAGGCCTAAAAACATGTAGCACCAATGTAGGAACAGATAAGGCCTTCTAGAAAGGTTTCTAGGTGATTTAAATCAGAAATTAACTCCCCCTTGCAGTAGGAATTAAGTTAGGAAAAGATTAGAATAGGATAGGATAAGATAAGGTTAGTTACAGTTTGGATAAGATAAGGCAGTTTGGTTCCTTCTTTCTTGTTGATTCCTTATCTTCCAAGTCTTGAAATAATTTCTCCAGATTTGTAGCACATTCCTAGCCTCATTTAAGCACCAAAAGCGTCCATCCAACTTGCTCCATATGCATGCAATCCATTTCAGCCTAAAACTGCACCAAAATGCACTTTCTTGCCAACTTTGCCATTAGGACCTACAAACACACGAAAATAGCTTAAAACACTATAATAAGCATAAACTAACTAAGTAAATGCAAGAAAATATGCTAACTAAGTCGCATAAATATGCTCCTATCAAATTCCCCCACACCTAGCTTTTTCTAGTCCTCGAGCAAAACAAAGAAAACAAAACAAACAAAACAAACAAAACATGGCCTAAACCTTCCAACGTTTACCTCAGGGATTTCCAATGAAACATGACATGTTAAAAATCACTACTTACATAGATTTTAGCCATCCTTACTCTCGAGCACATACTTAATCATAGTCACCAATTACTAGCTCACATTTAATCAATTAAAACAACATTTTTTAATGTAGTAACATGCCTTAGAGAATTCACTCAATTCCTCACCGGATATACTCTCTATTTTCACTCAGATTTTATGACTACTCCTTACACTAGGTATATGTGAGAAGATTGATGTAAACATGCAGACTAAACACTCACATATGTTTTTAAACAAAGAAAGCACTTTCTGGAGTTATTAACATAAACATGTGTATGATCTCATGAACAGAATGCCACTACTTAGACGCGAGAACCAGGGATACCATATGCTCGTACCAATTTCAGACTCCACCTATTGAAACACATAACAATCAAGATAGAAGTCTAAGGGTTGTAACGGGGCTAAAGGTATTGGCTAACAAAGAAAGGTAAAGGAAAACAAAGGTTCTTAAAGAAATAGTAAGCAAAGGAATGAAATTGACACTTAGAATTCACTTTTGAATTCAAAAATCAACTTTAAACATAAAGGGAAGATTCATACAACTTTTAGGGCCAGATTCAAACTTTTGGACCCTTTCTTCAACAACCAACACATGTGAGTTCATTCTCACTTATTTTCAACTCTTTTTCTTTTCTTTTCACAACTTTTCTCTTTTTTTTTCTTTCCACAATTTTTTTTCTCTTTTTCTTTTCTTTTTTTATTGCCGTGCCCTTTTCTTTGGCACCCAAAATGTACAACCATACAATTCCAACTAAAAACCTTCCCCCACACTTATTTTTCTGCATATGTTGATCAAAAGGAATTCCTTCTAAATCATGCTTCACTATCCTTTAAGAACAAGTGTATGGATAGTCCTATTATAGGCTAGGTAAGGATAATGTGGGCTAATAAAGGCTCAAAGGGTTTAAACCTACAATAAAAATGCAAAGGGATAAGTCTTTTTGGCTCTGGTTTTATCTAAACAACTTCATCTTGTTATATGTTATGCAATCAATTTCATGCTTTGAATGAAATAGGCATGAGTTCTAGTATTTGAAACTAAAGTGATAAAACGCATTCTAAGTAGCAACCAAGCAAAGAAATAATGAGATCATGGAATGACTTTAGAAAACAAAAATTCACAGATTAATAACTCTCCAAACAAAGGTATAGGCTCAAGTCTCTCCGGGTTGTAACGTTTGTTTGAGTTCCTTCCTTCAAGCATGTTACAAAAATTGATTTTTTCCTTTGTGATTACATATGAATTCATAAATGACAACTACAACTAAGCATAAACCAAAGAGCATATCAAACTTCCATCCATGTTTGTAACTTTGTTTAACAGTCATGCAATTAAAAACCAAATCCTCATCATTGTGTTGGAAGGTACCCTATGACAGGCAAACAAAACAAAACAACTCTTTTTGGGTTTTTCAAAACTTTTTCGATTTTTTTCTTTCCTTTTCTGTTATATGACACAAAAACACTTTAAAATACAATAAAAACACTTAAAAACAGTGAGTAACAATTTTTAGAAGTGATAGGTGGTAAAAAATCCAAAAATATGGCATGAAAAACATGAAAAACAATCTATTCCCCCCCCCCCCCACAGTTAAACCAAGCATTGTCCTCAATGTTTCAAACATAGACTCACCCGAAAACAACCAAACAACACAACTAACAAACACAACAGTAATGGCAAAGTAAAAGCAAGAAAGAGAAGACTTTAAGAACGTAAATCTGGGTATAAAGCTCGAATTCCTTCATTTCCTCGTTTGAACACATGGGTTGCCTCCCAAGAAGCGCTTGCTTTAACGTCTTCCAGCCAGACGATACCTCCATTTAAGCTCCATTGTAGTCCACGGCATGAAGAGGTACATCTTCCCTGACATGCTCCTCAAAATTTCCATACAGTGGATCTATGAACGGCAGGGGATATTGATCCTTCCTCATTATGGCGTTCAACTTCCTAAAGTCAATGTAAGGTGTCCCAACACCTTGAATTCGATTGGGTACCTGTACCAAAGATGGTAACAACCTATTAGTGGAAATGGGAATGAGAATAGGAATAGGTGGCTCACCGATGTACTGCAATGAAGGTTCAAAAATGGCAACACTATCAACAAATGCATGAGATGTGCTCTCGGCTAGATTGGGTGTTTTGAGGAAAGTGGGGTGTTTCTTGTGCTCCACTCCACGTCCCTCTTCAATGGTGATGTTATATTCATCCTTCTTGATTGGTGCTGAACATTCTTGCCCTATATTTTTAACAACATCAATGGCAAAACAAGAACGAACATCATTAGGCTTCTCCACAAAGTCAAAAACATTAAAATTAATCCTGTCACCACCAAACGGCATAGTGACTTCTCCTTTGGCCACATCAATCTTGGTTTAAGTTGTTTTCATGAAAGGTCGTCCAAGTAAAAGTGGCAATGATGGAGAGTGGGCTGAATCCTCCATTTCAAGCACATAAAAATCTGCGGGAAAAATCAAATGGTCTACCTGCACCAAAACATCCTCCAAAACTCATTTCGGATATGCAATAGAACGATCGACTAATTGGATAATAACTCCATCATTTTTAAGCTCTCCTAGATTCATAGATGCATAAACAGAATATGGCATGACATTAATAAAAGCACCTAAATCTAGCATGGCATGTTCAAACCTTGTATTATCAATGACGCAAGGGATAGTAAAACTACCTGGATCTTTGCATTTAGGTGGCAACTTTCTTTGCAACATTGCAGAGACATTCTCACTTACATGCACCACCTCTTTCTCCCGAATTCATTTCCTTGTTGTACAAAGCTTCTTAAAAAACTTGGCATACTTTGGGATTTGCTTTATAGCATCAAGGAGTGGGATATTGACGTGCACCTTCCTAAATGTCTCTAGAATGTCTTTTTCATCATCTTCGTTCTTGGCTTGCATAAATCTGCAAGGAAAAGGAACATTCGAAGAAATAACGTTAGAAACAATTGAATTTGGAACCACCATACCAGAGTTGGACGACTTAGGTTGCTTAAGTGGATGCGGCAAGGGTTGTGCTACCCTTGTCGTGGGCTTGTCTTGCTCTTCCTCTTCAATCGGCAACTTTTCATCTTCCCTTTAACTTGATTTGGATGGTTGTGGGTCAGTTCCAACTTCCGTTCCACTTCTTAACGTGATGGCCTTGGTGGTTTCAAATCCTCCCCTTGGATTTGCAACGGTTGAATTAGGCAGTTTGCCTTGTTCTCTAAACTGCCCAAGGAACTCTAAAATCTACCCCATTTTTTTCTTTAATTCGACCACCTCTTTTGCTTGATTTTGCATTGCTTGAGTTTGATTTTGGACTCCCTGCGCCAAAGTGGTTAATATTTGAACAATTTGATCATTATCCATGGACGAATATGTTTTTGGTTGGGCTGATTGTGATTGAGGTTAAGTTGGTGCGTATGGCCTTGCAAACATCCGAGGGGGTGTTTGTCGAAATCCCCCTTGTTGTTGAGGTTGTTGAGACTCCCTCCACCTCATATTTGGATGATCTCTCCAGCTCGGATTGTAAGTGTCGGCGTATGGATCATATTTGGGCTGATTTTGGCCTTGATAACCTATGGCGTTGGCACTTTCCCATCCTCCATTTTCTACCAATTGAGGACATTGATCATTGAGTTGCCCTTGCATAAAGCACACGCCACACACACTTGGTGTAATTCCTTGTACTTTGCATCTATCGACAACCTGTGACACAAGAAGAGTGAGATTAGCCAATTGAGATTGAATTTCAGATATTGCACTTACCTCATTCACATGTTGCTGCTGTGGGGGTTCCCTATGTCCAACTCCTTCATATTGTTGTGCATTCAAGGCTCGGTTGGCAATTAAAGTCTTGGCAGCAACCGATGTTTTGTTAATCAACGCACCACCCGCTGAAGCATCAAGCATTTGTCTCTCAATTGGAAGAAGTCCTTCGTAGAAATATTGAATCAAAAGTTCTTCCTTCATTTGATGTTATGGGAAGGATGCAACCAACGTTTTAAAATGCTCATAATACGCTGGAAACGACTCTCCTTGGTTTTGTTGAATGCCACTAATCCTCTTCCTCAAAAGGATGACTTTTGAAGTTGGGAAGAATTTCTCTAAGAATGCTCTCTTCATGCTTTCCCAAAAAGTGATGGTTCTAGGTGCCAATTCGTACCACCAATCCTTAGCCTTTTCCAAAAGAGAGTGGAAAAGCTTTCATCTTCAAAATGCTCCCATCGACGTTGATTGGTGTCATGCTTGAACAAACAACTTCGAATTCCTTCAAGTGCTTGTTTGGATCTTCCATGGACAGCCCATGGTATTTGGGAACATGATGTAGTAAGCTTGACTTTAATTCGAACTCATTGGTCTTTCCTTGGGCATCCACGAGGTATTAAATGCAAAGGGGCACGGTATTGTCCAACCCCGAGACTGAAAGTTCTTTGATTGTACGATTATCCGCTGCCATGAATTGTTCTTCTTCTTCTTCTTCTTCTTCTTCTTCTTCAAATTCAGAATCTGAACGAGGGGGACTTGGTTCAAGTTGCTTCATCTTTCTTCTCAAAGTTCGTTCAAAATCGTCGTCAAACTCCAAGATGTTTGCACGAATAGGTTGAGAACTACGAGTCATAAACTAGTACCTGAAACAAGGGACACAAACAACTCGGAAACCAAGTATAATGCACGGCAAAGACAAAGACAAACACACACACACACGGATACACAAATCTGACCACACGGACACACTTTGACACGACTCAAACAAAAGGGATTAGCAAATGCTAATCCCTGGCAACGGCGCCAAAATTTGATGTGAAATATTCTAACACTCAAATTAAACCCTATTGTTGACAATTGTAGTAAAGATGGAAGTAGGGATCGTTCTAACCGGGGATTGACTAGGGATACTAATTTACTAAAAACTGACTTAAAAACACAAAACTAAACTTAAGAATAGAAAACTAGACTCTAAGACTCTTAACTAGACTTATATGACTCAAAACAAACCAAACTAACTCAAACAGCACAAAACAATAAAAAAGACTCAAAACCGACTCTAAAGAGTTATTTGGACGAATTTAAGACTTACTTGACTCAAAACACTAAATTGGACAGATTCAAACACTCTTCCAACTAATCTAACACACTTAATTAAAGGGGGGATTGACTTGGACGAAATTAACTAAAACAAATAACTTGTAGAAACAAAGCAAGGTAAAAACGAATTTAGGTGAATTCAAGGGTGAAAAGCTAGCTAGAGGATTCTTCTCCACACATGAAACATATGCAACATAAATTGATTTCCAGTATTGCTTTAAACCATGAACGACAATGCCCCAAATTAATTGTGAAAAGCACAAATTAATTTTCAGATTTTCCCAAGTTCATTGAATTGGATGGAATACGCATCGGCAACCAAATTATTATTCTCAAGTTCCCTATATGAATAGCATGATAGAGATACAATCAAAGATCATTAAGTTCTATGAAAATCATAAGCATGGACATGACATTCGTAACTATGAACTGCATGATACTCCTGCCATGGATTTACCTAACACGATTGTGACTAGCAACCTCCACTACTTGTAAATATAAGTTCATAACAATTAGGAGAAAATCCCTTATATTTTAGCATCAGATTCATGCATGCAAATTAAGTGTGGACCCTTAATCAACATACATAAATAAGTTCTCAATCAATCAGATAAGTAAACCACATTCATGTTTTATGAAACAAAAACTTAAGGTAATCAATTCATATCAAACATATGTCCATGGCTTCGAATTTACCTCTAGCTAATAGAAATGTTAGTTACACATGTTCATAAAATTGAAAAGCAATATGAAATAAACATGGAAACAAAACAAGGGAAGAAAGAACTCTAGAAACTCCAAAGGATGCAGGTAGGCTTGCGGCACACTCCTCTTTCTCCAATGGAAGCCACGGCAAGGTCTTGTTTTCTCTCCTCTGTGGCAAAATATGGATTTCTCAATGGGTGGTGGTGTAGAACGAATTATGGTGTGATGGGTGGTGTAGAATATATATATATATATATATATATATATATATATATATATATATATTTATAGCATGGCTGAAAACCCTCAGAATTAGGTTTAGGGTTTAAAGGGTGCAGCACATATTGCTTGGGCCTCAAGAGAAGGGTCAAAGCCTAATTAATTTCTGAAAAGGCTTTACACAATCCAAATCCAATAAGAAAAAGGCTAACACATTCAGAATCCAAAGGGGAAAAGGGATAGGAAGTTGCAGCAGACTTGAAGGGAAAAGGGAGTGGATTGCAAGGTAAGGAAAATGCCTTCTAGAAAGGGTAGAGGCGCCACTTTTCTAGGGAATCCAGAAACAATGTGTTTTGTGGCAGAAATTGGGACTTCTAGAAACATTTGGGGTGCCACTTTTGTAGGGAATTCTAGAAACAATGTTATGTGGCTGATTTCTAGAAGAACAAGGCCTAAAAACATGCAGAATCAATGTAGGAACAGATAAGGCCTTCTAGAAAGGTTTCTAGGTGATTTAAATCAGAAATTAACTCCCCCTTGCAGCAGGAATTAAGTTAGGAAAAGATTAGGATATGATAGGATAAGATAAGGTTAGTTACAGTTTGGATAAGATAAGGCAGTTTGGATAAGGTTTGGATAATGTTCCTTCTTTCTTGCTGATTCCTTATCTTCCAAATCTTGAAATAATTTTTCCAGATTTGTAGCACATTCCTAGCCTCATTTAAGCACCAAAAACGTCCATCCAACTTGCTTCATATGCATGCAATCCATTTCAGCCAAAAACTGCACCAAAATGCACTTTCTTGCCAACTTTGCCATTAGGACCTACAAACACACGAAAATAGCTTAAAACACTATAATAAGCATAAACTAATTAAGTAAATGCCAGAAAACATGCTAACTAAGTCACATAAATATGCTCCTATCAGATCCAATTCCGAGCATAACACATGCTATGCGACATGGACTTGAGATTATTTATATTTGACCTACAATGAATATCCATTCATCCAGTAAATTGGTATCGCACACGCAATGCAAGAGGGCCAAAATTTAAAACCTCTTACAATGAATACCAAGTGACAAACTAACTGGTGATGAACCACGGTTATCCACCTCTCACGTCCGAAGGAGGCTAGTTGGGAATTGTATCCTATCCATGGCCACGATTAAGTATATTCACAGCTACTTACAATGAATTCTAAAAATAAAAAAAATGAACAAATTGTTATCTATAGACTATACTATATATTAATAAAATTCTCTTTGTCTATAACTAAAAACGAAAAAAAAAATCTCTTTGTCAACCAAAGATGATTACTTCTATGTCCTTATTACCCTAAATCAATTGAAGTATGATTTTGATAGCTAAGGATATTATAGTATTTTTATTTACCCTATTATGATACAAACTATTCAAAGTCACTCCCTTACAAGTATGTCACAGCCCGTCCCGGAGTATTATTTTTCGACGGCATGAAATTTCAATTATACCCTTGAACCTTATGGTGTGTGATATGTTGGTTGCGGTTTCATTCTTAATTTTTCCTAAGTTTTGGAATACTTAGGACTTAAGTGTTTTGTTTTGGTTTGTTGGGGACAAACTAGGACCACATAACACACCCACACACCACACCCGTGCTCTCTCTCTCTCCTCCCTCAAGGATTTTTTCTGAAAATCTGTACAATTGTATGGATGAACTTTGGAACCAACCATACACGCATGGATCGACATCAAGAAGGTAAGATTCAAACTCCTTGCAAGTCTCTGAGTTCATATATGCCATTTTTAGATTGTGAAACCCTCAAAACCTCGAGAAATCATCACCCCCGATTTGAGTACTGTTCATGTGGTCGTAATTATGGATGTTTCAGGGGATTTTAAGCTCTTAGGAAGCTTTAGGACGTTCTTACAAAGCTCGGAGAAGAAAAACCAAGCAAATTGGACGTCGGGAGACCTAGTTTCGACATGTTGCAATTTGGCAGAATTATCGAGGAATTTTCCGGCGTGATTCCATAATTTTTGGAGCTTGAAATTGGTAAGAATGTGTGTCTACTCGTTGTAAGCTTCAATTTGGTATAAGTTTCATGAGTTTTGGTGCAAAAATGAAGAAATTATAAGGATTTTAAGATTTTCTAGTTTTCGGTGACGGCGACGGTCGCCGGAGTTTGAAGGAAGAAGACTGAGAATATTCCATCAAGTTAGATGGAATATTCTAACACCATCAGGTAGACTTAACGTTTCTGTTGCTTTTTAACGGAATATTCCTAACGACAGTTAGGATTCCGTCAGGGTTACCCACGTGTGGGTGGTCGGAATTTTTTTCTAAAAATATGGGGATGTTCGTGAGGTTGTGTAGATCACGTTGGTATATTCAAACATCCCATTTGAGCAATGTATGAGAAGTTATTAACTAGTTTTGTCTATGTACTTTAAATAACGTTTATTCAGTTATTTCGCATATAAGTGAGACCTATCCCGAGGACAAGCGCAATCAAGGGCGGCTCGGGGGCTACGACCCTTCGATATACCAGTGAGTGGCCTTTTGGTTTCAAGTATATATGTATATGCTTGGTATCTTTCCCAGAAAATGCATTTAAATGAGTTATGATTTAAATTGCCATGCCAAATGTTTTACATTTAGAATATGCATATGATGTTTGCATATATATATATATATATATAATTGTGGTGCTGTGGACGCTCAGGTAAGCCCCAGGTGAGTTTATGAATTGTGAATGTGAATAACAGTTGTGATTAATTAAGAAACATTGAGCTCATAAACCTGCACCCCGGTGTTAGTGATTTAGCCAGAGATATGACACAGGCCTGTATATAATGTCACCTCCCGCACCATATGCTCACATTTGATCCAATTTAGGTGCACAGTCTTGTCGTACAAACCATTATAAGTGGTTCCGACTCGTAGGTGACAAGCAATTTATCGCACATCTAACATGAAAGCATAGCTTTGAGCATAACTATATTACACCCATTCTTGTCGTACAGACCTTTGCAGTGATTTCGACTCATGTGCAGTGTAGTGTCATATAGGTCATTTGCGGTGACTCCGGCTAGATTGACTAATAAGCTATGAATTCAGCCGTACAAACCTCTGCAGGGGTTCCAGCTAATATGTTATTTTCCATGAATTTATTTTCACCTGAGTTACTTATTCTGTTTTATATTTTGGCATGGCATACTTATGAATATGGATATGTGAAGCATGAATTGATATATATATATATATATATATATATTTATATTCCATTTCTGGGAAAGTTATACATGTTTTACGGCGAGGGATTAGAGCATTTGATAAGTGAAATGGTTTTGAAAAGCTTTGTTTTTGTCCACTCACACTTTCTGTTTTGCGCCCCTCTAGGTTTTAGATAAGCTTGTTCATTGGTGGCTTGCGAGGATTGATTGGAGGTTCTGACAGACTATCACAAATGTAGGGCATCTTTGGGTGTCGTTTAATTATTACTTGTTTTCTGGACTGAACTTAGGCTACTCACGCTCTGATTGTGTATTCACACATATTATAGCACTTGTCTTAACTAGTACTCTTATGAGTTGGTTTTCATTTATTCGTATTCTCTATTATCATTATTGCTTCTGTACTGTGCACATGGCTACGTCACCCTCACATGGCGGCCAACATGCCTTGATTCGGGTCAGGGTGTGTCAAGTAAGTGTTTATAGAGTCAAGTGCCAATTTAGTCCTTGAACTATCACCTCAGTGAAAATTAGGTCCCTGAATTTTTGTTTTGGTATAATACGTCCCTAAATTCATTAAAAATTGCTAATTTCATCTCTACTATTGTATTCAAAGCTGCCTATAAGCCATTAACATTTCAAATAGGTTGCTAATCTAATGTCTAATTTACCCTCCAAAGTTAACTCCATACACTATTTCTTTATGGAAATTGATAGGAGCATATTTATGCGACTTAGTTAGCTTGTCTTCTTGCATTTATGTTGTTAGTTCATAGTTATTTTAGTATTTTAAGCTATTTTCATGTGTTTGTAGGTCAAAAGGGCTAAAGTAGCAAGAAAGTGCATTTTTTGGAGCAGTTTTGGGTTTGGAATGAATTGCACATGCATGGAGCAAGGTGGTTGGAGACCAAAAGAGGCTAGGATTATGCTGAAGTTATGAAAAAATTAATTCAAGAAAAGGAAGTAATGAATGCAAGCAAGAAAGAAGGAATGTTAGTCAATGTTACCTTATTTTGTTCTAAACTTTCCTAATCCTTCACCACTAATTTCCAGCTGCAAGGAGGATCTCTAATTATTTTAGGACAGTAAATAAATGATCCTAGAAGACCTAATCCCAGTCAAAGAAGGTGCCGCACCAAATCTGCAAGGAATCCTTCCTTGCCGTGCAAGGAAGTCACATATCCCTTTAATTCCTTTCCAGCCGCACCCTACATTCCCTTTTCCTCTTGGGATTCTGATTTATTACCATTTTCTTAGAGGTTTTGGAGTCTTAAATCCTTCCTAATTTAATTCCCAGCCATGCCTTTCCCTCCCCTATAAATAAAGAGCTATGCCGCACCATTCAAAGCATCCATCAACACATCCATTCACTACCATTCATACTTTCAGCCATTCTTCCATACAATTCATCACTCAAATCTTCACCCACACCTTGTGCTGCAGCAAAGAAGAAGAAGGAAGACACTTGAATGTGTTTGCCATTCAAGCTTGGATTGTTGGAACGTTTTTAGGTGTAATCCATCATTTGTTTCCAATGTTTAAATTAATTTGTCTTTGTTTTGCAAAAATGAGGAGCTAAACTCGTTTTAGCGAGGGGGAAATTCAAAGCCATGAATATATTTGCAATATGAATTGATTACTTCAAGTTGTGATTTCATGAATCGTGAATGCAATTTACTTAACTGTTTGATTCAGAACTTATTCTTGTTTGTTGATTAAGGGTGCACACTTAGTTTGCAAGCAGGGATTTGATGCTAGGATATAAGGGAGTTTCACATAATCGTTACAAACTTATATTCATAAGTAGTGAATGTCGCTGATCACGATCGCGTTACAAACTTATGATTTTCACAAAGCTTAATGATCTTTGATTGTATCTCTATTATGCTGTTCATGTAGGGGACTATTGAAGAATAATTTGGTTGCCGATGCGTTGTCCATCCAATTCAATGACTTCAGGAAAATCTGAGGGTTAATTAGTGCTGTTTACGGTTAATCTGGGGCGTTGAGGTTCATGGTTTATTGGAAAAGCAACTGGAAATCGATTTATGTGCAAGTGTGTCATGTGTGAAGAAGAACCCTCTAGCTAGCCAATCACCCATATATTCTCCCAAATTCGTGCTAAAATTGTTTGAGTCTTTAATTTACTTGTCTTTACTTTAAATTTGTCAAAAACCCAATCCCCTTTACTTTGTTGTGTCAAGTTAGTTAGAATCTTTCCAAATTGTGTTTTTAAGTGTTTTGAGTCAGGTTAAAATCAATTTTCATCCAAATCACTCTCTAGTATCTAGTTTGAGTCTATTTGATTGTTTTGTGCTGTTTTGAGTTCTTTGAGTCTAGTTAAGTGTTTTCAAGCCTAGTTTTGTGTTTTTAAGTCAGTTTTAAGAAGATTAGCAATCCCTCCTAATCCCTGGTCTAGAACGATCCCTACTTACATCTTTACTACAATTGTCAATAAAAGGGTTTAATTTGAGTGCCAGTTTTTATCACATCAGAAACTTATCAATCTACCCTCCAATGTGTATCACATGCAAGTAACATGATTTAAATTGACGGAAAATTGAATATAGTAGCTTCAAATATAATATTAGGGATGAAATTGGCAGATTTTTATAATTCAATGACTGGTTTTTCTGAAAGAATAGTTTAGGGACCTAATTTTTACTCATGTGATAATTCAGGGACTAAATTAGCAGTTTACTCTTGTTTATATTTAATAAAAATGATGGAAACCTGATAAGTCATTTTCTTTGAATGTTGCTGTTGTCCGAGTAGTGTATGCACCACCATCTAATGATCATGAAAATATTGAATTCTGATCAAACTTTCTGATCAAGAAAAAGAGGAAGAGGTAGCAAATGTGCATGTTACCACTTAAAGAGTTAGAACATGGGATGATGTGGATTGACTTGGAAAAGGTAATAAGTGAAACGGGAAAGCCATTAATCCCACTTGGATGTTTTTGTCATGCACCATCTTGGACACAGAAAAGGTTGACGCCCTAGTTGCATAACCATGAATTTATATATATATATATATATTTAAGAAAAGGGGAATAACTAGTGGCAAACCACGGTTATCTACTTTTTTTGGGGTCACCATCTTGGAGTCTTGAACTCGGGACCTCCCTTTTTTTGTATTTTAAGAGCCTGAATGTGCACTCTTACCACTAGGCCACTTGCTACCAAATTAAGCTAATTAACCTTTTTTTTTATACCAAGTTAATCTATGTAGCAAGCACTAGTTACTGGTGTTATGTTTTACAACTCATCAGTTTGGCTCTTTATATTACAAACTCATAAATAACATTATTTTCATAAAGATCAAACTGATGAGTTGGTAAAACATAAAAAATCATTTGTCTTTTCTGATCTAAATCCCTTTACTTCAGCCCCAATCATCATTTTGGCATTTCTAGAATGACATATCATTATTTGTGTGGTTATATTGGAGGGTTTCGAATCTTGGACCTACCTACCCCTACCATTGCCCTATGCAGCCTCACCAATGGACTAACCACATTGAAAAAAAAAAGGAAATGCTAGGGAGGCTAAATTTGTTGACCAAATTTTGTAAACTAAATGACATGTAAGTTGATGATTGGATTATTACGTAAGTGTTGATTAATGTGCATATTTCTATTGGTGACACTATTTGGTTTGCAAATTTGGTCTGCCTAGCATTACACTTGAAGAAAATAGATGATAATGATGTGTCATCATTTTGTTTTATTATCTAATATTTTGTTAAAATGTATGCTTAAACTATCCATTGAATTAATTCCTTTATTTGTTTAAAAGAATAAAACATTAATTACTAGTATTTCTTTTTACTTCTAAATGAAAGATTTTAAATTCAAATTTCGGTAATGACGAGTTTGGTGCCAATTTATTTCCCACTCTTTAGAGTACATATTGTTGTAGAAAGGTCTGCGCACGTGGAACCTTGATTCCTCTAGCCGGAAAGTGTTTGCAAGAACATAAACAAAGAAAGGATTAGGCGACGGGGGTGGTTTCCGCGTATGCCTACGACGATCAAGTCAGAATTTAGGACAAAATGAAGGCAAATGGAAAACTAAGTTCATGATGCAACATAATACATGAACATAATACATGCGTTTAACGATTAACTGGCATAAGCATGTTTCTATGCATGACACACCCCAATCCCAATAACACAAGCTACAAGGCCGTGATGTGCTAGCTGACACTTAATTGACCATATGACCCCATCGAGAGATGATGTCACAAGCCAATTTAATGATGAAGCCATAGCAATATATTTATGATGTGTAAGAATTTGAACAAAAGCATTCAATAATAATAAATCCAAAGTTGCTATATATTTTACTTGTCAACCTCCCCACTTGGGGACACAAATTATCTTGGGATTAAATTCCGTTATTATCACATCACATCAGAGCAACTAAAAGTTTCACATTATAGTAAACACATAAAGTGTAGTGATGTGCATAATCAAAAGTGAGTTCATGCATATTTTACAAAATAGATAAAACTGCAGTAAATGAACCATCACCCTAAATCTAAAGGATGAAAGCCTCATTGCCAAGCCCACTCATCACCACCGGTGTTCTCCTTATTCTTGTTACGTCTTGAAGGGGTCAACAAAACAAAACATGAGTGGACCAGTTTTATCACATTTAAAATCATTCAACATAATAACCCCTGTTTTGAAAACAAAGCGTGAATTAACAAATAACTGGAATGGAGGATGAGAGGTTTATGACATAAGACCTCCAAAACAAAAGCTAATAAGAAGAGGTTGGAGAACCTATTCACGATAACATGTCTTAATTATTCTATGGAGAGTTTTAGGTCAGCCAGTGATATGTGCCACTTGTGTAATGATGAGTAGATTTTATATTATATATTTTACCCTAATCTTAGTATATTTTGGTTAATATTTTGAAAGAATTTTGATACTTTGAATTGTATTTTCAATATAGGATTTTCGACTTCCTCTGGAGCAAAACAGGACCAAATGGACGAATTTTGGAGTAATTCTAGTTGGAGGACGTTCGTGAGTCACTTAGCTTGATTGTATCAAAATTTGGGATTTTTCCACCAAGCAGTTATTTTCTGGCGATAAAATAAAGGAGCGATGCGCAGAGCTAGAAAATGACGTTTCTGGGCTTAAATTGCATTTTTGGAGCCCAAGATGACCTCGGATGGGTTCGTGGCCTTCTGGAGAAGTGTTCAGAATATTCCAAACATTAAATCCAGCTATATTGGGCCAGTTTTGGAGCAGCTTATGGGTCCAAAACGTGGCTGTTCAGATTTTAGGCGAATTTTACCATTTAATTTAGGGTTATGTTTCCTATTTTATTGGTATTTTATTAATTTTAGTTTCCTAGGGTTTGTGTGAGGGGGGGCTTAGCAGATTTATTGCTTGGCCGTCTACCATATTTTTTAGAACGTTTATATTATGCAACTTGGGAGACAGAGGGAATTGCGAGGGTTTTGGAGATTTTCTACTTGAAGGTGCTTTCATTCCTTTTCTTAGTAATATTTTTCTATGATTTTAATTATGAACATGCGTAACTGATTTTTTTGCTAGGGTGAGGCCATGATCTTTAGCAAGAATATGTAGTTTCTTCTTAATTTGCCTAGGAATTCATGCATGCAAGTTTTGAATTGTTAATCACCGATTTAAACTATCTATTTGTCTTAGTGATTTGCGACCATTAGGATATTTAGAAAAGTAATTTGATGCAATTTTGGCGGAGGGCTGTCTCTAAAATTGACTAAGGCTTCTTGTGATTAATATGTGTAATCTCTTAGGATGGACGACACGTTTTAAGGGTTATATGGTTTTTCAAAAGGTTTTCATAAAACTTAATGAGTCTTCCATGTTCACATTCGATCTGGACACCACGGACGGGTTGCATGTTAGATATTCGTTCTATGTTGGAGGTTCCAAGTAGGATATATTTTAGGAAAACCTAACTGTCAAATTATGCATGCATGGTTTATAAGTAATTAGAAGAGTTACATAGGATTGTTAGGGTGACGGCAGAACCCTAGTACTTTGTCACTTTGATTCTAAAAATTGTTTCTTTCTCTTTCTTTAAAATTACAGTTTTAAGTAATATTTTTAATTAAATTCGTTTTTCTTAATTTAGGTCATTAAATCACCTTTTTCCAAAATTTTGTTCTAAATAATTCGTTGAGAATTGTTGTGGCGTTAATCTATTTAAATTAATCCTTGTGGAGAACGACCTTGCTTGAGCCAACTATACTACGACAATCTTGTTTCTCTTGCAAGTATTCTAGGTGTTTTTAATCCTTTTGCGCAGGTGGTAAAAATCCTATCATGTAACAACTCTTGTTCACTACAAATTGAGCATTATGATGCGCCTAAATATAACGTTTCACCATTTATGGCTGACTGATTTTTTTGTATCGTCATCTTTACAGTGTTTTCCCTTTGCATTTGTTTCTTACGTATACCCATGCTCATTTGACTCATTGTGAATGGCTGGCCGGGAGTGATTCTAATACACAGCCTGTTATCTGGTCCTCTCTTTAGCATGAGTAATTTTTCGGTGTTGACTATAACATTGTTCGTCGTGTTACGTAACTACTCATCTTAATCGGTCTATCTGTTAATACTACTATACCCTAAAGTATATATCCGTTGTACCCGCAAAGGGAAGAATCAAGAGGATGAGGCCTAGTTTCCAGGGAAGAGTCATTCGAAGAGAAGCGTGGGTCTTGTAGCGTAAATCTCATAGTCATCCATCCATATGTTTTTATGCAAGAACGAATCCCAAATCTTTTTTCTTTTGACAAAGAATGTCACTTGTATTGGGTCTTTGAATTGCTACCGCAAACATATTCCCTTTTGCTTTAATCGGATTGTGTTGGTTGCTTGGTTAACAAGTGAGTACCAAGTAACAGGTATCCGCACTTATTCCACATGTTTTTACCCAACTTTTCATCTTTAGAATCAGTGATTTCATATAGTGTGATTCGGAAAATCAATGATTAGATATTGCATATAGTGATCTAACGGATTTTTATAATAGGTTATGAAGGAAGTTCAATAGTGAAATCTTGCAATAGGATCTAATGGATTTGCACTGGTTATGAAGGAAGAGTAGTTGAATTTACTATAAGCCCATGCAAAATCCCCCTTTTCATCAACGTGAGATTCTTTCTCAACAAAATAGATGTTGAAAATAAAAAACAAAAACCGTAGCACTGAATAGTGCATACCATTATTGTTGGAACCTTTTAAAAGTCTGTCACTTGTTAATTATGTATTAATCTTGTGATTTTTCTTTGTTGCGTTGCAAGAAGTCTCGAGTTCAAATCTCTCCTCTCCATGTACATAATAGTTTCGAATACACCAACGGTTTAGAAGTCTTGAAAGGGAATAAGACGCAGTTTTTTTTTTTTTTTTTACACAACAAAATATGTCCCAAATATTTGCGTTGTTGAAAGAGCGAAAACATAGATAGCACAAACCAACCAACAAAGAAAATCTGGCAATGAGAGATGGCCTCGTCGTCATTTGTGTGTTATATATAATGACTGAACGAGATGGTTCATGTCATAAATAAAATATAAAATTAATAAATAAATCTAAAAATCATAACAAATATACTTAATAGTATCACGCGACGATTGTAAAATCCTTATCCAATATAACTTAAACTTAAATAAGTAACATGTCTAGCATCAGCAGAATGGAAAGTTTATCAAAGTTGAAAGGTCAGCCAAATGGGTTGATACAGAAATCATGACATGCAAGAATAGAAGATAGATCTTGTGCATGGCTTTTACTGTGCGGAAGTCTTCTCCACTACCTCCATTCGTTTTTTAAACCGTGAGGAACAAATTCAAAAACAATTTGGTGATGTCTGCTGTAGCCACCTGTGCTTTGCTCTGCGGTCCAAAAACAAGTTTCAAGTTGCTATCAAGGAAGCTTAATATCAGCATCCTCAACAGTCAACCCAAACCGTCTTTTTCTAACTTGCCAGCTTGAAAGAAAAACAAAAAACAAACACTAATGTCCTAGCTTCGCTACTTAGTATTCTGATCTGATGATATTCTTCTTTATTTGTAAATGAGAGGTTTTAGGTTCGATTCTCGTCAAAGGCGAATTTGAACCACATTATTGCTACTCATTGTGAGGTTAAACCCACCATCTCACAAGTGCTATGGGACATGCACTTGAGTTTATATATATATTTTTTAATTGTGGAGAGGAAGAGTGGGAAAAATGTATATTTTCGTTATTTTACATAGACTGATTGTTCGACAATGGTTTTTTAATATAACGAGATATCTACATTAAAAAGTAGAGCCGAGGCACCGGATGAGCCAACTTTAATAAATTTGTACCATACTCACAATTCACGAGAGTCAAATGTTAACATCTTTCACTTACAACTGAAAAAAAAGGGTAAATCGCCAAAATGGTCCCTGAGATTTGCATAACTCATCACTTTGGTCCTTGAGATTCCAAATCAATACAAGTGGTCCCTAAGATTGTCCACCATCCATCATTTTGGTCATTCTGTTAAAAAACTCCATTAAGTGCCTCAGAGCTCTTGGCCGGAAGTTTGGGCAATTTTCAAAGCTTTGTAACTCAATCGTTTCTTAACCAATTTTCACTCGACCAGTCAATTTTGAGGCTATTTTCCGGCAATCTCTGGCAATCATTGGTCTTCAAAATAGGTATAATTTTATTCCACACTTTCCTATTTTCATTTTGATATATTATGGGTCAAATTTGGTTAAGAAACGATTGAGTTACGAAGCTTTGAAAATTGCCCAAACTTCTGGCCAAGAGCTCCGGGATACTTAACGGAGTTTTTAACGGAAGGACCAAAATGATGGACGGTGGACAATCTTAGGGACCACTTTTATCGATTTGGAATCTCAGGGACCAAAGTGATGAGTTATGCAAATCTCAGGGACCATTTTAGCGATTTACGCAAAAAATAAATAAATAAATAAATAAATATATATATATATATATATATTATTTGAACTACAATGAATACCAACTGACTGACCTACAATGAATTCTAAAAATAATATGAAATGAACAAACTATTTATTTATAGACTATAGTATATATTAACAAAACTCTTTTTGTCTGTTACCAAAAATATAAAAAAAACTCTCCCTATCAAGCTAAATCAATTGAATGATTATTAAATTACTATTATGTCCTTATTACCCTAAATCAATCGTAATATGATTTTGATAAATAAGGATATTATAGTAATTTTATTTACCCTCTTTTGATACAAACTATTCAAAGTCACTCAATTATTAAAAGGTTACAAGTAATTCTTTTTATTTATTAGAAATGAAATAATGGAAACCGGAAAAGTCATTTTCTTTGAATGTTGTTATTGTGGGAGTGGTGGGTGCATCATCATGGAAATATTGAATTCTAATGCAATTAAAGAGAGGTTAAACTTCTTCACTTGTGAGAGGTTTTAGATTTGATTTTCGTTAAAGACGAATTTAAGCCACATTTTTGCTAGCCTATTATGAGACTTAACTCATCTCATCACCCTAGCATGAATAATATCATTTTTTTTTTTTGAAAAAAAAAGAAGAAAAAAAAAAGAAAGAAGAAGAGGTTAAACTTTCTGACCTAGGAAAAAAGAGGAAGAGGTAGCAAATCTGCATCTTACAAACATTATTTAAATATTTCATTTGAAAGGCCAAAAATAAAAATATATAATTCCTATTAGATTAGGTTCCTAATTGCATTTGAATATCTTTGTTGGGAATCTTCTGGGCTATAGCGTGGCCTTTATAGTTAATACGAGATTAATTAAAAAAAATAAAATGCCTTCTTCATGTTTTGAAGCGAAACAATGAGCAACCACCACGCCAGTATACTTTCTGTGTCATCAATCTTGCTTCATAGTATTTATAAGACAAATAGATATAATAAAAAATGTTGGGGTCCCAGAAAAGGGGTGTGCTATCCACACACCCCAAATTACTTCTCACACACCCTTTGTTAATTTATGTCCGTTGATCTTCTTCAATTCATCCTATCCGACGGTCGAAAATTAGAAGAATGTGTGAGAAGTAAAATGGAATGTGTAAATGAATATCACACCTTCCAGAAAATTAAGGGCCCTAGACGGTCGTCTTGCCCAACTACCCTTAGGGCTGCCCTGATGACATGAAAAATATGATTTCCATGTCAGACATATATTGTCGTATAAAAAAATAAAACGATATTCGTTTATGGATATTTAGGGCAGTTTGGTAATTTAAACAAAACGAGAATTATTTTATAAAACGAAAACGACCCTAGGCCCAATCTTTGACTATAGCCGAAGTCTTTGCACCATTGCAATCACAATTTAATTAGCTAGAAGGCAAAAAAGCATAATAGCCTAATATTAAAACATGTTTTGAGCGATGTGGGATTGTTGTAATTCTTTATTTGTGTTCAATTTTAACTTCAATTTATGATTCATATTGTATTTTTATTATTTTGGATTTGTATTTTTAAAAAGAAAGAAAACATCAATTCGATGTTTTGTTGAAGTGAACTAACTATTAAATTTTGTTGTTTGATTTTCTGAGTTTGTTTTAAAAAATAACACATCAAACATATCATTCATTAGTATTCTTATCAGTAAAACATAAACATATTTTGGGAAACGTTACCAAACAGACCTCTACTTTTCATTGCTTTTACGAGTGATTGAGATCTTTATCACGTCCAACATGTTAAGGCAAAACATAGTATGATAGAAAAGTCCATTTAAAATCTAATGCCCTTTTTTTCCTCTTTTCTTTTTGCAATTGCAAGCTAGTCAAACTTGTCTAGCCGCTCGTCTTTTTCCTCCACGACAAGCCAGCGCATACCATACCTCGATTTCGTGATTGGAAGAGAAATGGGTCAAAGGTTCATTGTAAACGAAACCAATATTATTCATAATTTGTTAATTAATACATGCACAATTCGTTAAGTGTAAAGTTCTATCATAAAAGATTTTAGTATTAGTTGGAGTATGATTATGATATTTAAACTCTTATTTTCTCATAAATATGATCAATGTAGGATGTTTCAATAGCTACCATATTCATTTTCCCCATATTTCTGTGGATATTTTCTATTGTGTATTATTTTTTCTTTCGATCGTCTTATGTTGTGGCATTAATCTGCTAGATCACAATTTGACTTTTATTCTAGATTTTGAATTTCTATCTTATATAGGGAAGTAGGAAAAAAAAAATGTACGTTTATCATTCCTTCAATATCGTTGCAAGATTTCATCGTTTATCATTCCTTCAATATCGTTGGAAGATTTCATACTTTGTAAGATTGATCACCAAATTTTTTTTATCCACAGTCATGTTATATTATTAGATTACAAATAAAAAACGATACTATTAATTAAATCAAAATCATGTTATGTATGTATTTTTTTTTATCAAACGATAGATTATGTTGGATTAGATTTTAGATTAACAAGCGACGGAATTTGAACTTACGCCGTTATGCAATAATTCAATACTTTTTACGACTGTTGTAAAGGATTACATGCGTATATTTTTTTTTTCTTGCAATTTACACCAAATTTATCTAAACCACATAGAGAATGAGTTTAAATAGAGAGGTGGTGAGCTAAGAGAGAAAAGCTTTATCCACCAATTGTCATGTCATGTATGTATCAACAAGAGCAATGGATTCAATACTATTAATTATATCATATTTATTTGTTGGGTAACAACATTAGTGCACGTTGATCACACTCTAATTAATTATCCCATTTTACCTACACGCATGTATGAGAAATTTTATTTGAATCCAAGTAATCCTTTTCCACACCCAATTTAAATTTAAATTGTTAATTGTCTATTTTACCCTATTGCTTAATTACTATTAAGTACAAAATGAAATTAATAATAAAACTCAAATTTAGCAATAAACCAATTAAACCTTACCATCACTTCTTGTTTATCCTACGTTCATTCTGGCTAAAACCCTAATAAGTTTTGTAGAAAAAAAAAAACAAGCTTTATTTATTGATGGATGGTGATTTTGAAGTTTTGAATCCTCCAACTAAGGTATGACTCAATTTATGAATATTTTGTTTGTTTGATTTCAAAATTTTTTTACTTTAGAAGATGAGTATTTTGGTTTCAATTTTTTCATCAATCCCGAATGGTTTGTTAAACTTTCTGCAATTGGAAAATTCTAAGGAAAAACTTCTTACCAATTTTCTTAGATTTTAAACTTCATTGCTTGTTGATAAATATAAGGGGATGAATTGTTTAATTTGTTGCTTATGTACATAAGTAGGAAAAAAAAAAAAAAGTAGCCATGGAAATGCTAGTGGGAAGAGGGGGTGGGGAAAGAAGGCCTTTTTAAAAAAAAAAAAAATTCAATTACAGATGTTGACACACCCCGATCCTAGAATCAAGGCGTGCTGGCCGTCACGTGAGCGTGACGTAACCACAAGTGCGATGCGGAAGCAAAGATAAAAGAAATACGAAGGAATAAAAAACCAACTACTAGCAATAATATCCAAGTAACATGCTAGAGTGAGTTGAAGTGTGAAATACACATATTCAAAGCATAAATACTAGGTGCAGTCAAGTAGGAAAATAACTGAATTACAACACCCGAAGGTGAGTCCTACATTTAAGTAGGAAAATAAGATTGTCCACCATCCATCATTTTGGTCATTCTGTTAAAAACACCGTTAAGTGCCCCAGAGCTCTTGGCCGGAAGTTTGGGCAATTTTCAAAGCTTTGTAACTCAATCGTTTCTTAACCAATTTTCACTCGACCAGTCAATTTTGAGGCTATTTTCCGGCAATCTCTGGCAATCATTGGTCTTCAAAATAGGTATAATTTTATTCTACACTTTCCTATTTTCATTTTGATATATTATGGGTCAAATTTGGTTAAGAAACGATTGAGTTACGAAGCTTTGAAAATTGCCCAAACTTCTGGCCAAGAGCTCCGGGATACTTAACGGAGTTTTTAACGGAATGATCAAAATGATGGACGGTGGACAATCTTAGGGACCACTTTTATCAATTTGGAATCTCAGGGACCAAAGTGATGAGTTACGCAAATCTCAGGGACCATTTTGGCGATTTACGCAAAAAAAAAAAAAAAAAAAATATATATATATATATATATATAATTTGAACTACAATGAATACCAACTGAGTGACCTACAATGAATTCTAAAAGTAACAAGAAATGAACAAACTATTTATTTATAGAATATAGTATATATTAACAAAACTCTTTTTGTCTGTTACCAAAAATATAAAAAAAAAAACTCTCTCTATCAAGCTAAATCAATTGAATGATTATTAAATTACTATTGTGTCCTTATTACCCTAAATCAATCGTAATATGATTAAGATAAATAAGGATATTATAGTAATTTTATTTACCCTCTTTTGATACAAACTATTCAAAGTCACTCAATTATTGAAAGGTTACAGGTAATTCTTTTTATTTATTAGAAATGAAATAATGGAAACCGGAAAAGTCATTTTCTTTGAATGTTGTTATTGTGGGAGTGGTGGGTGCATCATCATGGAAATATTGAATTCTAATGAAATTAAAGAGAGGTTAAACTTCTTCACTTGTGAGAGGTTTTAGATTTGATTTTCGTTAAAGACGAATTTAAGCCACATTATTGTTAGCCTATTATGAGACTTAACTCATCTCATCACCCTAGCATCAATAATATCATTTTTTTTTTAAAAGAAAGAAGAAGAGGTTAAACTTTCTGACCTAGGAAAAAAGAGGAAGAGGTAGCAAATCTGCATCTTACAAACATTATTTAAATATTTCATTTGAAAGGCCAAAAATAAAAATATATAATTCCTATTAGATTAGGTTCCTAATTGCATTTGAATATCTTTGTTGGGAATCTTCTGGGCTATAGCGTGGCCTTTATAGTTAATACGAAATTAATTAAAAAAATAAAATGCCTTCTTCAAGTTTTGAAGCGAAACAATGAGCAACCACTACGCCAATATTCAATTTTAACTTCAATTTATGATTCATCTTGTATTTTTATTATTTTGGATTTGTATTTTTAAAAAGAAAGAAAACATCAATTCGATGTTTTGTTGAAGTGAACTAACTATTAAATTTTGTTGTTTGATTTTCTGAGTTTGTTTTTTAAAATAACACATCAAACATATCATTCATTCGTATTCTTATCAGTAAAACAAAAACATATTTTGGAAAACGTTACCAAACAGACCTCTACTTTTCATTGCTTTTACGAGTGATTGAGATCTTTATCACGTCCAACATGTTAAGGCAAAACATAGTATGATAGAAAAGTCCATTTAAAATCTAATGCCCTTTTTTTCCTCTTTTCTTTTTGCAATTGCAAGCTAGTCAAACTTGTCTAGCCGCTCGTCTTTTTCCTCCACGACAAGCCAGCGCATACCATACCTCAATTTCGTGATTGGAAGAGAAATGGGTCAAAGGTTCATTGTAAACGAAACCAATATTATTAATAATTTGTTAATTACTACATGCACAATTCGTTAAGTGTAAAGTTCTATCATAAAAGATTTTAGTATTAGTTGGAGTATGGTTATGATATTTAAACTCTTATTTTCTCATAAATATGATCAATGTAGGATGTTTCAATAGCTACCATATTCATTTTCCCCATATTTCTGTGGATATTTTCTATTGTGTATTATTTTTTCTTTCGATCGTCTTATGTTGTGGCATTAATCTGCTAGATCACAAATTTGACTTTTATTCTAGATTTTGAATTTCTATCTTATATAGGGAAGTAGGAAAAAAAAATGTGTACGTTTATCATTCCTTCAATATCGTTGCAAGATTTCATCGTTTATCATTCCTTCAATATCGTTGGAAGATTTCATACTTTGTAAGATTGATCACCAAATTTTTTTTATCCACAGTCATGTTATATTATTAGATTACAAATAAAAAACGATACTATTAATTAAATCAAAATCATGTTATGTATGTATTTTTTTTATCAAACGATAGATTATGTTGGATTAGATTTTAGATTAACAAGCGACGGAATTTGAACTTACGCCGTTATGCAATGATTCAATACTTTTTACGACTGTTGTAAAGGATTACTTGCGTATATTTTTTTTTTCTTTCAATTTACACCAAATTTATCTAAACCACATAGAGAATTAGTTTAAATAGAGAGGTGGTGAGCTAAGAGAGAAAAGCTTTATCCACCAATTGTCATGTCATGTATGTATCAACAAGAGCAATGGATTCAATACTATTAATTATATCATATTTATTTGTTGGGTGACAACATTAGTGCACGTTGATCACACTCTAATTAATTATCCCATTTTACCTACACGCATGTATGAGAAATTTTATTTGAATCCATGTAATCCTTTTCTACACCCAATTTAAATTTAAATTGTTAATTGTCTATTTTACCCTATTGCTTAATTACTATTAAGTACAAAATGAAATTAATAATAAAACTCAAATTTAGCAATATACCTATTAAACCTTACCATCACTTCTTGTTTATCCTACGTTCATTCTAGCTAAAACCCTAATAAGTTTTGTAGAAAAAAAAAACAAGCTTTATTTATTGATGGATGGTGATTTTGAAGTTTTGAATCCTCCAACTAAGGTATGACTCAATTTATGAATATTTTGTTTGTTTGATTTCAAATTTTTTTAAGTTTAGAAGATGAGTATTTGGGTTTCAATTTTTTCATCAATCCCGAATGGTTTGTTAAACTTTCTGCAATTGGAAAATTCTAAGGAAAAACTTCTTACCAATTTTCCTAGATTATAAACTTCATTGGTTGTTGATAAATATAAGGGGATGAATTGTTTAATTTGTTGCTTATGTACATCAGTAGAAAAAAAAAAAAAAGTAGCCATAGAAATGCTAGTGGGAAGAGGGGGTGGGGAAAGAAGGCCTTTAAAAAAAAAAAAAAAAAAAAAATTCAATTACAGATGTTGACACACGCCGATCCTAAAATCAAGGCGTGCTGGCCGTCACGTGAGCGTGACGTAACCCCAAGTGCGATGCGGAAACAAAGATAAAAGAAATACGAAGGAATACAAAACCAACTACTAGCAATAATATCCAAGTAACATGCTAGAGTGAGTTGAAGTGTGAAATTCACATATTCAGAGCATAAATACTAGGTGCAGTCAAGTAGGAAAATAACTGAATTACAACACCCGAAGGTGAGTCCTACATTTATGTAGTCTGTTAGAATGCCGCGTAAATCCTCGTGAGTCACCACACCGCTAACGAGAACCTGGAGTGGCGCAAAACAAAATTGAGTGGGTCAGTAAAACAAAGCTTTTCGAAAACATTTCATTTAACAACATTTCTAGCCCCTCACTGTAAAACCTGTATACTTTCCCAGAAAATAACATAATATGCATATAATTCTTCAAATAACTCAAATCACCAATCTTTATCAAAAACCAGAAATTATGCCATGCAATAAGCGTCAATAACAGAACAAGGATGCAACATTATAACAGGTGAAATAATGAATCAACCGGAGACCCTGCAGTTGGTCCTGTACGGTTAATTCTAAAGCTCAATATCCAATCTAACCGGAGTCACCACAGTGACATGTACGACACGACTCTGCACATAAATCGGAACTACCTGAAGTAGTCTGTACGATAAGAAAGGTGTAAGAATACGCTCTAGTGCTTCTCTCATCAACAGCTGTATAATAATCTAAAATCACCTACAAGTCGAAACCACCTCTCATGGTCTGTACGACATGTCGAAACCCTCTATTGGTCTGTACGATATACACTTACTTGGATCCAAGGTGAGCGTGTGGTGCGGGGTGAATAATATAAGCACTAACACCAAGGGTGCATGTTTGAGCTTTCAATACAATTCACATCACAATAAATCACATGATTAACATAAAACTCACCTGATACTCACCTATGCGTCCACGGCACCAATTCACATATATATATGCATCAAATACTATTTCACATATTTCATGACATGCATGCATGGCATTTTAAAACACACTTTCATTTAAATTCAATTTATGGGAAAAATCAATAGTATATAGGTAAATACAAAAAATACTGCCCACTCACTGGTAAGTCGAAAGGTCGTAACCCCCGTGACGTCCTTGAATACGCTCGTCCTCGGGATAGGTATCACCTATATGCGAAACAACTATAAAAACGTTAATTAAAGCACATAACCAACAATACGTAATAACTTCTCATACAATGCTCAATTTGGGTATATGAATATACCACGGTGACCTACTCGACGTCACGGATGTCGAGGTATTTTTAAAATAATTTTTGGACTTGCCACGGTCCCCCACACGTCGGGATAGGCACGGGTCCATGCGCCCCCACGCGCGTCATCCCCTACCTCCAGTCGTCGGAAAAACTCACCGACACTGGAAACTGGGCAACCCTGCAATCGCCCTTTTCTCGCTCGATTCTCAACCATTTTCCATGAAATTTTCACCAAAACTTCACAAATTACGAGAGGAAGAAGGCTATACCTTTAAAAACTTCCAAATCCTTCGAAATCACGTCGGGAAATTTCACCCAAAATCGGCCACCTTCGAACCTTGTGATCCTGACGTCCAAAACCTTCAAACGAACGTCCCCGAGCTTCGTGAGAACCTCCTAAAGCTCACTATGAACTTGGATTGTCCTAAAAACCAGCCATTACAAAGTTCATGAACAGTACTCAAATCGGACCTCGGGTTTTCAAAGTGAAATCAAAAGATTTCTTACCTGAAATGGGTATGGGTGAGTTCGTAGGGTCCCTACGAGTACAATGGTACCCTTGAAACCTTCGATCCGTGCTTGGATGATCGTGGGTGAGTGTGTCCGTACGGTTTCGAGAGGAAGAGAGAGAGAAACTGAGAGGGAAAAGAGAGAGAGCACGAGATGAATGTTGTCCCGTGTGTGTGGTCCATCCAAACAATAACAATCCCAATTCTTAGGTCCCTAGCCACATAAATTGAATACCATTTTAACCTATTTAAATTTTCCAAGAATATAAGGAGAGTAAACATTTAACAATTGACATGTCACACGTACCTTAGCAACCGTTAAGGGCAATTCCATCATTTCATATCAACGAATATGAAATTCCAGAACGGGTTGTGACAGATGTTATTTTATAAAGGGAATGAGTGTAAAGATAACTTAACATTTTGAATTGGGTTTGAGATAATAGTTTAGGTAATAAATTTGGGTTTAAAGAGAGATTAATTCTTTAATAAAAAAAAACACTATGGGTTAAGAGAGTAAATTAGGTGTAGAAAGAGGTTACATGGTTCAAATAAAATTTCTCTGCATGTATTGTATTTGGGACAATACTTAGACATTGAGTATTCAGTACCATAAGTATACTAACTCTAACGTGGCCCACTAACAAACATACATGTATATGTTTGTAAAATATCTACTATTCTTGCAACCGAACATCTATCATCTCTCTGACTTCAACCATGGAGAAACAGAGACCCATTTTTACAGACCATTTTAAAGGCCTTCCTCCCAGAAGGCAAGTTTCGAACCTTCCTCTTTGTTGCCCTTATGCGCCATCTTCCTCTTACCAACCCCAGGGGCTTTAGATCTCTTTACTACTGATAGATTTTTCATTCATAATCAATAACACATAATTCCAGATCCGTGGGGATGGGTCCTATTTTCTCCATCTTTGGGGGTTGTTTTTCATTCACAATCAATAATACATAATTCCAGATCCATAGGGATGGGTATTCTTTTCTCCATCTTTGTGGGTTGGGAATGGGATTAACAGAGATCCGGAGGAGACTGAAGAAGGGATTACGGTTGGACGACGAAGGAAGGGGTAGGAGTGGGATCGACGGGAAGGAGATGCGATTGGGATGGACAGAGGAGAGGTTGGGGGAGGGGAGGAGGTGTGGGGATGAGATTGACGGAAAGCGGTTGGGGGTGCCGCGTCTGGGAAAGAAGGAAGAAGATGGGTGTTTGGATGTGGGTTGAAGATAAAGTTCAGGTGTTTGGTTAACAAGATAACAAGTGTTTGGGAAGAGTTTTAAATGACAGGTGTTTTAATCTTACTGGACCATGTCATTAGGTTAGTATTTTGGGTACTGAACAGTTTATACCTTAGTATTGTCCTTGTATTTGTGTGTTCCTTTGTTGTTTTTATTTTATTTTTTATTAAAATGATCAACTTGTGGCAAAGTTCACTCTTTTGGGAGCTTAGAAGACTTATATAGGCATTTCAACTTCCTTTGACCACCAAAGTGCGATTCACCAGCGCTATGAATCGAATTCAAGGCGTGCCCTACGAAATACGAACTTGAAATTCATTCCCAACTACTAAACCACTCTATGGTGGTTTAAATTCATTTGTCGTTCACTGCATTGTAATTTGCATATCTATATTATCTATTTTATATTATTAAGAGAACCCTCCTTGTCAACTTTTTTTCCCTTTTTTCCCTATTTTGCCTTCACTTTTGATACACACTATTGACAAAAAGGAGGGTAAAGTAGTAATTTTGTACCTTTTGACAAAATATTATTAAGAGAACCCTCCTTGTCAACTTTTCCCCCTGTTTTTCCTATTTTGCCCTTACTTTTGATACACACTATTGACAAAAAAGGAGGGCAACATAGTAATTTTGTACAATTTGACAAAATGACAATCATATCCCTATTTTTCCTATTTTACCCTTGTTTTTTTTTTTTTTGAGAAAATGACAATCATGTACTTATTTTTGTAATTTTACTCTCACTTTTGATACACAATATTTACATAAGGAGGAAAAAATAGGAAAAAAAGGGGAAAAAAGTTGATAATGAGGCTTCTCTTAATAACACTTTTGATACATAATATTTACATAAGGAGGACAAATAGGGAAAAAAAAAAGGAAAAAGTTGACAAGAAGACTTCTCTTAATAATAATATAGAAAAAAATATGGACTTATTAAGGGGGAAAAAAGTTGACGAGGATGCTTCTTTTAATGACACTTTTGATGCACAATATTTACATAAAGATGACAAAATAGGAAAAAAAAATAAAAAAAAGGGAAAAAAGTTGATAAGGAGGCTTCTCTTAATAATAGTATAGAAAAAAAATGCAATTATTAAGAAAAATTGTTCACACACACACAAAGTGTGTGCTCTCTGCTAGTAATAAATAATTACAGATGTAAAACCAATGGCTCAAATGAATTGGTGGATGCTCTTTTTCCAGCTATCAACTGTAAAAGCAATATTAATAAAAAGTATTTTTGGTGAGGAAAAACAACCAACGTTTTAACTTTGATATTTGTTTTTTATTGCAAAATGGGTAGAAAGTAGAAACAAAAGCAAGATCGTTGGGACAAATTACAAGATCATATTCCACAAGGCACATTCTGGATTCGGTTCTTTGTATTAGTGAATAGTACGATGGTGCCCAAAGAAAGCTAGAATGTATCTGTGAGTCTTTCCGGCAACTAAGAGAGTGGACTGACGTGGTGAAATCATATGTTGATCCCTTTTTAAAAAAAAGAAACAAAAGCAAGTCCAAATGGAAAAATGGAAAAATGTTGAATCCGCATGGTAATCTCTGGCGGGTCTTTTGAAGACTTGGGACTGCACTGCGTCCTCTCTCTCCCTCTCCCTCTCCCTCTCCCTCTCTCTCTCTCTCTCATATTACTATAAACTCACCAAGTGATGAAACAATAATAAGGCTAAAGCAACGCCTTCAAAATCCTTCTCAAATTTCTGATCAATTTATTCTCCACCCATCACTCAACACTCCCGCCGCTGAAGCTCTCCGGTAAATCTCTCTTTCGGCTTTTGGCGTTTGCCTTTCATTTTTTCCCACATTATTTTCTGTACAATTTGCAAAAACCATATAAATATGCAAATGTGTGGTGGCTTTTATTTTTTATTTTTTTATTTTTCTGGGTTCCTTTCGTTCCATTGCAATGATCTTGTTCGTAATATATGGTGCTTGTTTGCTTCTTCTGCTAGAGTTTTTGAGTATTCGAGGGTAATGAAATCGTGGGGTTTCGAGGATTCTTGGGTTGGATTCATGAATGTGACAATAAGGAAAGGATTGTCTCGTTCATGCTCTGTTTGGTTGCCAGGAAAATGCATGCAGGCGACGAGAAAAAAGCAGGAAATTTTTGGAACGTCAGTCAATGTCCAGAAAACTATCTTGTTCTAGCTGCAGGCCAAAGAAAAACTGTCATCAAATTTTTCTTTGGCCATCAGTTTTTCTTTGGCCATGAGAAATACCAGAACAATAGAAAAAATAGGCCTTTTCTGTCTCCATCTTTGCCAAATCCATTATTTTCTTGCTTACCAAACACAGATTCTGGCAGCTGAGTTTATGTTTTTCCCTTCAACCCAAGTAATGTTTCAACACAAAAGTCTCTTCAAACTTTGTTTTTAGAATAAAAATATTGGGATTTCAGCAGAAATGGAGAGCTTCAAGTCCCCATTCAGGGGTATTGCAAATGATGTCCGAGGAAGAGCAGCATGCTATAAACACGATTGGGTTGGAGGTTTTCAGGCAGGAATCGGGTAAGTAATTTCCCATTTCTTTTACTCGAAACAATTGGAATCAAATGTTTTGGATTTGTTTCACTCTCCCTTATCTTTGGTCCTTGAAATTTTAATTTGGTCTGCCTTTTGTTGTGCTAGGATTCTCGCCCCAACAACCTACATCTTCTTCGCTTCAGCTCTTCCTGTTATAGCATTTGGAGAGCAACTGAGCACAGATACAGGTTTGTTGATATTTTTCATCAATTATGGAGTATAATTCATTGGATGCTCCTATTCTTCATCAATTATTCGCGTGATGTGACGACAATGTCAACATAAATAATACAAACATATACACGTTTGTTGAGTTTGAACTCACTTGGATTTTTCGTTGTCTAGATGGAATTTTGAGCACGGTAGAAACCTTGGCCTCTACTGCTATTTGTGGTATAATACACTCGATTTTTGGTGGACAACCTCTCTTGATTTTAGGAGTCGCCGAACCCACTGTTATTATGTACAATTACATGTACGACTTTGCCAAAGGAAGGAAAGAATTGGGGCCGGAGCTGTTTTTGGCTTGGGTTGCATGGTAACGAGAATCAAACTTTTAGAGTTTCAAAACTTTATATCCTCGTTGACAATGCAAGGTAATATAAATTTTCACCTTATTCACTTGAATTTTACAGGGTTTGGGTCTGGACAGCTCTTTTCCTCATTCTTCTTGCACTATTCAATGCTTGTGATATCATCAACAGATTTACGAGGATTGCAGGCGAACTTTTTGGCATGTTGATTTCTGTTTTATTCATTCAAGAGGCTATCAAGGTAAGATTCATATAGAAAAGAAAGTTATGTTGGTAGATGATGGAAAGTAAAGTGACAAAAGGTTGGCATTTCAATGGAAGGGTATAGTGAGTGAATTCAAAATTCCCAAAGGCGAAGATCCAAAGTTGGAGACGTATCAATTTCAGTGGCTTTACACAAATGGACTGTTAGGGGTCATATTTACTTTTGGACTACTGTATACTGCTTTGAAGAGCAGAAAGGCAAGGTCCTGGTGGTATGCAACAGGTTTGTCAAGCACAATTGAGTCACTTGGTTGTCATTACTAGGATGTGTGCAACTTGAGGATATTTAGCCCCAGTTTGGGGTTGAGGTGATTTTAAAAAAAGCTCCTATGAAAAAAAGCTGGGAGTGTTTTTGGTGTTTGGTAAACTTAAAAAAAAAGGCTTATTTTGGAAGCTGCTGTGAGAATAAGCTGAAATCAAAGGAAAAAGCTGAAGCTGCAATTTGTAGCTTTGGAAAACTGGCTTTTTTTCAAAGCATACAGAACTACAGTGCTCCTTTAATGAAAAGATCCACTATCAGACTGCTTTTTTTTTCAAAAGCACTTTTACAAAAAAGTTTACCAAACACTCTGCTGATTTATTTCACAGCCGCTTATTCTCACGACACAGCCGCTTATTCTCATAGTAGTTTTTTTTCAAAGCACAGCAATACCAAACCAGCCCTTACTATGTTTGCAGGATGGTTCAGAAGTTTCATTGCAGATTATGGAGTTCCTTTAATGGTGTTGGTATGGACTGCATTATCATTTAGTGTCCCACACAATGTCCCTCCAAGAGTTCCCAGAAGGCTCTATATCCCTGTAGCTTGGGATTCTGCGTCTTTACACCATTGGACTGTCATCAAGGTAAACTAATGGTAAAGGAAATTTTGTTGTTTAAGCTCTTTGTTTAACTGAGATTCAACCTAAGATTTGATATCGTAAAATTAGATTAATGTCCTATGAAAGACGCTTATACCTTTGTGTTTTGAAAACGCTTGCAGTTTAAAAGTATTTTCTTTTTTCATTCGTTTTTTGTAGGATATGGGGAAGGTTTCTCCTGGATACGTCTTTGCTGCCATTATACCTGCTGTGATGGTGGCTGGACTTTATTTTTTTGACCATAGTGTCGCTTCACAGATGGCACAACAACATGAGTTCAATCTAAAGAAGCCGCCTGCGTATCATTATGATATCTTGTTGTTGGGATTCATGGTAATTGTAACACAGTAAGATGAAACTATTTCTGTTACACTGAAGCAATAACTAATACAGTTTTCTCTTTCACGAAAAATCGGTCTCAGACTCTGCTTTGCGGATTGCTTGGGCTTCCTCCTTCTAACGGGGTTCTGCCACAGTCACCGATGCACACTAAGAGCCTTGCTGTTCTTAAGAAGCAGGTTTGTATAGGGAATGTCTAGTCAACTATCTTGTTAGTCATTCAGCTAAATTAGATACTTAAATCATCTACTCCATATGCAGTCGATACGAAGGAAAATGGTGAAGAGTGCTAAGGAATCAATAAAACAGAAAGCTAACAACTCTGAAATCTATGGGAAAATGCAAGCTGTGTTCATAGAGATGGACAACTTGACTACAGTAAATTTCTCAATTTGAACATCTTTGCATTGAAATTCTTCAACAAGTTAGCATTTTGTTTGCAATTGATCTCCGTCTATATATGCATATATATGAATAAATATACTCTTCGTGTTTGCAGTATTTTTTATGAAAATAAAAGAGGAAAGACCTCGTGCAAGTAGTTCTTGAGTCCTAATTAAGTGTTTTCCATTGCAGCCTACTTCGGAAGTTAAAGAGCTAAATGATTTGAAGGAGGCAGTTATGAAGAGTGAAAATAAAGGGGAGGATACAACGGATGCATTTGATCCTGAGAAGCACATTGATGCATACTTGCCAGTCAGAGTTACTGAGCAAAGATTGAGCAATTTGTTGCAGTCGCTTCTTGTGGCAGCATCAGTTTTTGCCATGCCTGCCATCAAGAAGATACCGACATCAGTTTTGTGGGGATATTTTGCTTACATGGCCATTGACAGCCTTCCAGGAAACCAATTCTGGGAAAGGATGCTACTACTCTTCATCTCCCCTAGCCGACAGTACAAGTAAGTAACCTTCTTCTTAAGCAAGTAGCATGATGATCGATTAACGTTGTTTCTTAAAACTTGCGGAGTTTACATTGGAGTTGCCCACTACGCACCAGGTTGAACAAAATGAAGTGTTTTCAAATTTCCCAATCCCCTTTATAAAAGTTACTAATAGTTTGCTTGTGTCAAGGTATCGACGAGTGTTACTTTCCCAATCATAATACTAACTCGGTTGTGATCATGTTTGCAGGGTCTTGGAAGGGGGCCATGCTTCCTTTGTGGAGTCAGTGCCATTCAAATTCATAGCCATATTTACACTCTTCCAGATTGTTTACTTGCTGGTCTGTTTTGGTATTACATGGATCCCCATGGCTGGAATTTTGTTCCCCTTGCCTTTCTTCCTTCTCATATGGATAAGACAGCATCTCCTCCCCAAATTCTTCCAATCACATCACTTGCAAGAGCTGGACTCAGCTGAATGGGAGGAAGTTGTGGGCGCCCCAGTACGCTCTCTCAGCCTCAGTTCTGGGGTATGCAATATTCATTTATTCGAATTTTCACTTCCACTTGCTTTTACTACTGAATCTCAATAATGTGTTTCTCTTTATTAGAAATCGGAAACTTCCAACGAAGGTGGAGTGGAGATGTGTGATGCTGAGATATTAGACAAGCTAACAACCAGCAGAGGGGAGCTGAAGATCAGAGCGAGCTTCAGCGAAGACAAACGAACCAGCTTCAGTGAAGATAGACGCGGCCAGGTAGATTACCGATAACTATTCTCATCCTGCTTCCATTAGGTATGTATTAACATATGTGTTGCCTATTGTGTTTTGCAGGTTCACCCTCAGAATTTAGGCCAAACAGAGTGAAATATGAGGCAAAAAGGATGAGATATGAAGTTATCGTTGACATGAGATTTGATTTCAGTAGTAGTTACATGTAACAGAAGAAGGTTAGTGTAAAAGTGAATGTTATGAAGAAGAAATTCTGCATGTTAATTAGTGTTATGGTTGAGGTTTGAATTGGTAGTTATCATATTATATAAATATGAACCAGTTCCAGATGCATGATGCATTTTGATGAAAAACAGTTCAGATCAGGCACCTTAATAACACTTTTCACTATTTCTCAAGTTTAATTTTCAAAAACCATCATTCTTTTTTTTCTTTTCTTTTAACCAGTAGTTTAGAAATTTCCAGGGTTCATGTGGGTTCATTCGGGCTCGAGTTATAACTTGGTTCGAACTTACTCCAATTGGGTTCAGGTTTGCCCAACTTCATTGAGTTCAATCTCGTAATACCTTATTTCACAAGATTTTCAAATTTTGAAAATTGAACCAACAATGTCAATACTAGTTAAAATTCATTTTCACACATCACCAAACAAAAGTTAAAACAAATAATGTGGAGATCATTTTTACGTTTACAACCACGCAAAGTTAAAATTGAATTACAAGATAATATCAAAGCTTCAACCAAATGAAATGGAAAAGCAACACATTATTCATTATATATCCAAATGAAAACCTACAACAAACTTCAAGTGTGGTTATACCTAGCTTATATAATATGAAGTGGGATGGTCATATGTACGTGATTGAATTCAGGCTAGAAATCGGGTAGGATTTGGGTTGACATGGGCGGCAAGACCTTAACCCAACACAACCTAATAAATAATCTGGTTGAAATTGGGTTGGGTTTGGAAAATTTTGACTTCATTCTAATTGGCCGATCGGGTTTGAAACAAGGTTAGATATGGGTGGATTCGGGTTGACCCAACCCAAGTTGCACCCCTAGCACAAGTGACAAAAATGAACTAAAATTGGGGAATAAAACACATAAAATATTGGGGTATAAATATTTAGTGTGAAGAAGAGAGAGAATTGGCAAAGAGGAAAGTGAGAGAAAATAGACTTGAGGAATTCTGTGATCAATATTCCTATCTTGTGCCTTTATTTTTACTAGTAAGAGAGATAAATAGTTGCTCTCCAAGTAATACAAACACTAACAGGAAATATCTTTTAGATTTCATACGATTCCTACATACTTTATTTAGGATTTACACAATCACACATGTGTTATAATTCTAACTACTCTTGAGTGAGTAAATAGTCAAGTAGTCAGCGCATTAGAACTTTAGGCAAATGTAGAAGCAGTTAATGAAGTCATCTCGTCTAGTCGGCACAAGTAGCAAACGAGCACATATAGGGATTGCATGTAGGAGTAAGTCTCACCAAAACCTAGGTAGGGTAAAACCCAACGAGATAAAACTCATAGTCTAAGGAGAAAAATGTGAGTAAATGCAACAAGTCGATACTTAACATCTTTAGGATGTAAGTAGTAAGAAAACGAACACAAAGGTATGACCATCCCGATGGGGTGCCTCGTCAGGTTAGCAAAAACCTAGCAGGAAAAATGCTCATGATCTAAGGGAAAAATTGTACATTAAGGTTGAGTAAGTATACTTCAAGATACTCCTATTGAGCTCGACAAAACTCCCCTCAGAACTACAAGTGTTGCAGATAGTTACGCATACTAATTTCTTAAACAAGGTTCTAGAAGGTTGACTTCAGCAAAGACGTCGTGAAGAGGGCAGTAAGGTTGTCTTGGGATCAAATCTGTTTGAATTTGATGCTTTGCTAATGTGAGGTAGACACTAGGATAGGTTTGGTTCTATTTGGTCTGGTTCATTTTTTTTTTCAATTTTGTTCAGTTTGGGTTTATTTTGGTTTTCGATTTTTTCTGTTCGATTTCAGCTTGGTTCGATTTTTTACTAAAAATTGTTTTTGTATAAAAGCAGAGTATCCATATTCCATTTCTATACCAGAAATTTAAACAGAATAAAAATAAAAGTTAAATCCATCCATGGAAATATTCATAGAGCCAACTGCAGGAACTAAAATATATATACATACAACTAAAACCTGAAATGAAATTCAAGAATACAACTAAAACTTGTCACAACAACACTACATCAAGCTTCTGGTAATTTAAATAAAAATTGAATTTTTGAAATAAAATTAAAAAAATCTGATAGAAAAGAGAAATCGAAAGAAAAGGTTGTTTGGCCGTGTTTGGGACCAAGAGGCTCCCAGGCGGCCCACAAAAGGTGCAGAAGTAGGTTTAGATCGTGGATTTGAGCTCTCTGGTGGGTGCTAATACTGACGTGTACGCCGAATTGTAGTTCTCGGTGTTGTCGAAGTCGATCTCCCTCTTGTTTAGGAGGAAGCAGGTGCAGAAGGTAGAAGAAAAACAAAATAACATAAAACGAAGAGAGAAGGAAGAGGAAAGATAGAAAAGGAGAAAATGAAAACATAAAGAATAAGAAGGGAAGGAAGAAGAGAGAAAAGAAAATAGACAAAGAATTGGGGTTTAGTTTAGTTGTGATGGGCCATTGGGCCATTTTTCGGCTTGGATTGAGTTAACAATTGGGCTTAAAATAAATGAACATAATTGAATTTCATAACTAAATTTTTAACATAAATAAATATTTAATTCGGTTTGATCGGTTTGGTTTGGTTTTTTTTTTCTTCGATTTCAATTCGAATCTTTTTTTTCGGTTTTTGGTTTTTTGAACCCACCCCTAGTAGACACAATAAACTTGGTATTGACATTGTTAATATATTATGAAGTCTGGAACTTTGTGTTTGATGATTTATGTCTAAGACTAGGAATCACAAGATGTATAAGTTGTACAGATCCATCCACCATGAATCTAAGCAAGCTAGTGCGAGCTATAGGCATCTCGTGGGAAATTCGTCAAACAACTTGGTTTCTCATAAAGATGTAAATAAATCTTCTGTTACTAGGTTTACAAATGATTAGTAGGAGTTGATCATATTCCTAAATTTGCATGTATATATTAATTTTAGAAATGAACATGAATTCTTCTCGATAGAGTTATGACTTTATTCATTATGTAATGATAGGATGTATAATGTTCTATGTACTTGGGATAGAAATCTATAAATGATGGATTTCTAGATACAATTGGATTTCCTAATCCCTATTAATAGGCAACAGATGCTTGGAAGTTTCTCAAATGATAAACTTTAAAATAGAAGGACAATTCCAGTGAGACTAAGAAGTTGCTCTTCTTAAAGGGAATGTGTCCTTTGACTCCCAAAGAAACATGGTGTGTAAATAAAATATTTTAGGGTAAATTACACAAAACTACTTCAACTATAGATCGAACCACAATCTCATACCTCATGTTTTAAAAATTACACTATCATACCTCATCTTACAAATTTGTTGCAATGTCAGACTTCCGTCAGTTTTTCTATGAATTTCTCTATTAAATGCGGGGCCTACTTGACACACCCCGACCGAGATCAAGGCATGCTGGCCGTCACGTGAGAGTGACGTAGCCATGTGCACAGTGTGGAAGCAATAAAGATAAGAAATATACGAATAATTAAAAACCAAATTACTAGAGTGCACTACTAAACAGAAAGTGATATGAGTTAGTTACAACAGTGAACACTCCTAATCACAGCATAAAGTCTAGGTGCAATCTAGTAGGACAAGTACTAGTTATACAGTACCAGGAATGTCCTACTAATATTTAGATAAGTCAAAACTGCCGACGTCCTCAAGCCACCAACAGAAAGCTTACTTAAAACCTGGAGGGGCGCAAAACAGAAAACGTGAGTGGGCAAAAACAAATGTTTTACAAAACCATTTCATTTATCAACATACTAACCCCCTCGCTATAAAACATATAAAATTTTCCCATAATTAAGTTATACATATATATATATATATATATATTTGAAATCATAGCAATTCAATTCATGCTTCACATAATCATATTCATATGTATGTCATGCCAAAATATAACAAAGTAAACAATCCAGGTAAGAATGATTTCATAGAAATATGATATGTTAGCCGAAACCCTTGAGGTGGTCTGTACGGCTGAATTCATAGCTCAAAAGTCAATCTAGCCGGAGTCACTACAATGACCTATACGGCAATATACTGTACATAAGTCGGAACCATTAAAAAAGGTCTGTACGACAAGATTGGGTGAAATATAATTATGCTCAATTCTATTCTCTTATAATAGCCGGGCGATAAATTGCTAGTCACCTACGAGTCAGAACCATGAATAAGGTCTGTACGACAAGATTGTGCACATAAGTTGGATCCAATATAAGCATATAGTGCGGGAGGTGGCGTAAATAAACAGGCCTGTACTTTATATCTCTGGCTAAAACTCAATCACCCTAGGTGCAGTTTTATGAGCTAACATCATTTCACATATCACATCATCGATGAGTCACATAACCAAACATAATTTACCTAAACTTAGTTGTGCCTCCATAGCACCACATTTATATATATACAACCATGAAATGCATATTCAGAATATCAAAGCATTTGGCATATTATTTCAAAGCATACTTTCCTTAAAAAAATGCATTTCTAGGAAATATATCAAGTATATAAATATATACTGCAAACAAAAGCCCACTCACTGGTATGTCGAAAGGTCATAGCCTCCGAGTCGTGCGTGGATACGCTCGTCCTCGAGTCGCCCATGGATACGCTCATCCTCGGGATAAGTCTCACCTATATGCGGATTAACTATAAAAACTTTATTTTAAAGCACATAGGCAAAACTAGCTAATAACTTCTCGTACATTGCTCAAATTGGGTATATAAATATACCATAGTGATCTACACAACCTCAGGATCATCCCAAAATTTTTTTTTTGAGCTCCCACACACCGCCACGCACCGGCAAGGGCACGGCAAAACGCACCCCCACGCGCTGCCAAACCTGACGAATTCCTTAACCACCGTTAGGGAATATTCCGTTAAAATTGATTGACAGCGTCAGCACATTCCATCCAAACTCACGAAATGTGCCGTCATCTTCTCCGGCGAGTCACCGATCGCCTGAAAACTGGGTAAAACTTTAAACCCACTATTCTCACTCATTTGTCAACCATTTTTCATGAAATTGGTACCAAAATGAAGCTAATAACATGTAGAATCACGTTATACAAGTTTCAAGGTTTAAATTCTACTAGATTTTTCTTGAGAAAGGTCGATAGCTCGGCTTACCTAAAACCACGTTGATCTTAGTGCTCCGACGTCTAAATCTTTCCAACGAAGTACCCCTAGACTCATGAGGACCTCCTTAAGCTGCCTATGTCCTTAGAATTCCCTGAAACACAAGGTACATGTGCATGAACAATGCAAAAAATTGGAGTTACTATTTTCTCGGGTTTTCAAAGCATTCACGTCCAAACAAAAGTATCAATGTACTCAGGAGGTTACAATGAGCAAGAAACTTACCTTTAAAGCTTCGATCCGTGAAGTTTCAAGGGCTTTGGATGTTTGTCCATACGAGTTCGAAGGAGAAAGAGAGTGAGAGTTCGAAAGAGATGAGAGGGTACGGGAGAGAGAAGAGAGAGTGTGTGTGTGTGTGGCTTAGGATTGGTCAACCACAAAAAAAATACCATAACTTAATCCTAATTGGTTCCAAACAATTAGGATTTAAGAATATTAACCCAAAGCTACACTTAAACCACATTACACAACTAACGTCCAAGGGTATTTTCGTCAATTCACGCCGTCGATAAATATATATTTGGGACGGGCTGTGACAATCTCCCCACCTTATAAAATTTCGTCCTCGAAATTATACATAACAAATACATCCACTAATAATCATAAAACAATCGTGGATACATCTCTCTCATCCGATCCTCTGTCTCCCAAGTAGCTTATTCCACTGAATGATTTCTCCATAACACTTTTACCAAACGAACTGTCTTGTTCTTCAGTTCTTTTTCCTTCCAATCCAACAGAGTCGGTGGTTCCTCATCATAAGTCAAGTCCAAATTGATTTCCAAAGGCTGAAGAGGAATCACATGTGAAGGATCTGAAACATAATGCCAAAGCATGGAAACATGAAATACATCGTGCACCTTGGATAACTCTGGAGGCAACTCAAGTCTGTAAGCAACCTCACCGACTTGCTTGGTGATCATATATGGTCCAATGTACCTAGGACTCAACTTTCCTTTCTTTCCAAATCGTACAACACCTCTCCAAGTTAATAGCTTTAAGAATACCCAATCACCTACATCATACTTCCGATCAGTGGCATGTTTGTCTGCTAAGCTCTTTTGTCGATCTTGGGCTGCTTTCAGGTTAGACTTAATTACCTGAACATTTTGAGTAGTCACATCCACAATCTCAGGTCCCACTAAAACTCTTTCACCAACCTCTAACCAACATAGAGGCGTACGACAAGATTTCCCATAAAGTGCCTCAAATGGTGCCATACCAATGCTCGAATGATAACTGTTGTTGTAGGCGAACTCCATCAAATCTAAACAATCATGCCAACTATCTCCAAACTGCAGCACTGAAGATCTCAACATATCCTCTAATGTCTGATTGGTCCTCTCAGATTGTCCATCTGTCTGAGGATGATATGCCGTACTATAAAGTAATCTCGTACCAAGAGCTTCCTGGAATACTATCCAGAACTTGGAAGTAAATCTAGGATAATCCGAGATAATATTAACTGGCACACCATGATACTTCACAATCTGTGATATAAATAACTTAGCTAATCGGCTTAGCGAATACTTCTCCCTCACTGGAATAAAATGTGCTGACTTTATAAGCCGATCAACTACCACACAAATGCCGTCATATCCATTCTGTGTACGAGGAAGCTTGTACACAAAATCCATAGTAATATTTTCCCATTTCCACTATGGAACGGGAAGTGACTGCATCAACCCAAACGGCTTCTTTCTTTCAGTTTTAACCTGTTGGCAAATGGCACACCTACTCACATATTCGGCAATTTCTCTTTTCATACCCGGCTAATAATAAAATGGTCTAATGGTATGATACATCTTAGTGCCTCCTAGATGCTTCGCATATGTTGAAATATGTGCTTCATCCAAAATTTCTTTCTTTAACTCTGCATTATTCGACATATACATCCTGTTTTCCTGCATAAGCATGCCATCAATTTCTCGAATCTCGAAATCTTTCTTTTTGCCTTGGTTCCTTGCTTGAATTATTTCCTGGGTCTCCTCATCAATCATCTGAGCCTCAAGCACACGATCAATTAAAGCTGGCCTAACCTGAAAATTAGCAAGCAAGGCTTCTTCTCGATCTTCCATTCCTAGCTCCACTCCAATGGACCTCAAATCTGCTAGGAGAGGAACATGACAATCATAAATGGCATTAAGTCTGGCTAGAGTCTTTCTACTAAGTGCATCAGCCACTGCATTTGCACGACCAGGATGATACTCAATCGTGCAATCATAGTCACTAAGTAATTCTATCCACCTCCGTTGACAAAGATTAAGATCTCTCTGAGTAAACAGATACTGGAGACTCTTATGATCTATGAAGATCTTACATTTCTCACCATAAAGATAATGTCTCCAAATCTTCAAAGCAAAGATGATAGCTGCTATCTCCAAATCATGTGTAGGGTAATTCTTCTCATGAGGTTTCAACTATCTCGAAGCATAAGCAATTACTCTACCATGTTGCATCAATACGCAACCCAACCCATTCAAAGAAGCATCACTATAAACCTCATAATTACCGATATCATCAGGAAGTGCTAGAACAGGTGCATGAGTGAGGTAGTATTTCAGCTGTTGGAAACTTTCCCCACATTTATTATCCCACTCAAACTTAACATCCTTTCGAGTCAACCTCGTCAATGGCAGAGCAATCATTGAAAAATCCTTAACGAACGTCTATAGTAGCCTGCTAGGCCAAGAAAACTTCGTACCTCAGTGATGGTTCGAGGTTACTCTCAATTCTCCACAGCTGCCACTTTCTGAGAATCCACTTGAATGCCTTGAGCAGAAATGACATGTCCCAAAAATGCCACTTGATTCAACCAAAATTCACATTTGTTAAACTTAGCATATAGTTGGTGTTCCCTCAAATTGCTCAGCACCAACTTCAAATGTCTAGCATGCTCAGCCTTAGACTTAGAGTATACCAGAATATCGTCAATGAAGACAATAACAAACCTGTCCAAATATGGCTAGAATACTCGATTCATCAAGTCCATAAAAGTTGCTGGTGCATTAGTTAACCCAAATGGCATCACAAGAAACTCATAATGACCATATCGAGTCCTGGATGCTATTTTAGGGACATCTTCATTTTTAATCTTCAACTGATAGTATCCCGACCTCAAGTCAATCTTAGAAAATATGTAGGCACCTCTGAGTTGATCAAATAAATCATCTATACGAGGCAATGGATAACGGTTCTTAATGGTTACCCGATTCAATTGTCTGTAATCAATGCACAGCCTCAAAGTTCCATCTTTCTTTCTCACAAATAAAACTGGAGCTCCCCAAGGTGAAGTACTCGGTTGAATAAAACCTTTATCCACTAACTCTTGTAACTACACTTTCAATTCCCTTAATTCAGCAGGAGCCATTTTATAAGGAGTTAAGGATATGAGATTCGTACCTGGAAGCAGATCAATAACAAACTCCACCTCTCTATCTAGCGGCAATCCAGGCAAATCCTCAGGGAATACATCCGAAAAATATCTAACCGCACGAACATCCTCCACACTACTAGGAGCAACATCATTCAACACCACATGGGCCAAATATCCCTGACAACCTTTCGACAACAATCTATTTGCTTTCATGGCTGAAATAATACCTGCCTCACCCCACTAGGCTCTCCTACAAATGTAACTTCAGGTAATCCAGGACAATGAAATGTGACTGTCTTCCCATAACAATCTATCTTGGTACGATTATAGTGCAAACAATCAGTGCCCAAAATCACATCAAAATCCATAATATCCAACAACATACGATTAGCTGGCATAATAATATCCTCTACTATCACTGGACATCCTGGATATACCCCATCCACAAAACAATTATCCCTTCTAGGCATAGAAAATTCTAAATTATATCCTAGAAGTATAGGATAAGGTTGTCACTTGAGCAAATGTATGAGAAATAACAGAAGGTGTAGCACCATAATCAATCAACACTTTAGCAAAATGACCAAGAATATTTAACGTACCCATGATTAAATCTGGATTATTCTGGGCATCTTGCAGTGACATGTTGTGGATACGTCCCTGATTCTGTTGTCGTCCATCGCGACCTCTGTTGGCATGAATACCACGTCCCTGTCTTTGCTGACCCGACTTCCTTGAAGATCATGCACTACTAGCAGCAATCTCTCCCTGTTGGGGTTGTCCCCATTGGTACCACTGAGATCCACCGGCTGAATATGGCTGATAAGACATAGATTCTCCTTGATACTGAGGGTACCCACTCTGATACTGAGGATCCTGAGAATATTGTTGCTGTCCTGAGGTGTAGAGAGGGGCGTCGCCCTGATAGTGGTAGGCACCTCTTCGTCCAGTCTAAGTGTAACCACCAGATTTTGAAGCTTGCTGGGTCGGTGCAAGTGGTGGAAATGAAGGCTGCTGGGGTCTCTGCTGACTCTGAGGGCATTGAGCAGCCCTATGACCCATCTATCCACAAGAAAAACATCCATTGTTGCCTTTCCTACACTCCCCAAAATGCCGATTATTACACTTGCAGCATAAGGGAGCACCAGATCCACCTGGACCACCAAAATCTCTCTGTCTCTGGAACCTCGGACCTCCAGTGAATCTACCACCTCTCCTCTGCATATTAGTACTATATCCTTCGCTAGAAGAGCTGAAACTGCCACCACTCCTCTTAAAGTTCTGGGTCTTGCGGGTGAAATGTTTGCCCTTTTCCTTTGTCATCTCGTCTCTAGCCCCCATTCTTTCCTTCCTCATCTTCACTTTCACTAGGCATGTTATTTGAGGACTCAATCCTCAGTAGAATCTCATAGAACTCCTGGTAAGAGGCACAGTAAGTCGATGTCGCTATGGAACGCCATTTCTTCTTAGTACCCAAACTGAAATGGCGAAGCATCTCTACTAGATTAGCAGCAACCTCCGGATCATATCTCGACAGATCAGTAAACATCCTGTAATACTCATTAACAGACATCTTTCCTTACCTCAAATGAGTAAACTCTTGTTTCTTAAGATCGATATATGCAGGAGGAATGAACCTTTTCTAAAACCGTTCCTTAAACACTTCCCAGTCTACAATCTCTTCTAGGGTCATCTAGTAAGACTCCTGTCTCCACCAGGATGCAGGTTGTTCTCCCAAAAACTAGGTAGTCGTCTCGACCCACCTGCCAGAAGAAAGATTCCCCTGACTCTACATCACCTGAAAGGTCTTTTCCACATGATTCAGCCATTTTTCTACCCCTTCATGACCTTCATTACCCATGAAGTGAGTCAACTTCAAATTATGAATTGTCTCAAGAAGTGTCCTCTAGGGAGTACGGAATGCTATCTAAATGGCAGAAATTATAGCTTCCCCTAATTGAGCAATATCAAGTAAACTAGATTCAGCTAGTTGACGAGGCTCTTTACGAGGTGACATAGTTCTGACATAAGACATCATAAGGATTAGAACATTCAAGAATTATACAGAATTGCTAAACCTAGGCTCTGATACCAAACTAACACACCCCGACCGAGATCAAGGCATGCTAGCCGTCACGTGAGAGTGATGTAGCCATGTGCACAGTGCAGAAGCAATAAAGATAAGAAATATACGAATAATTAAAAACCAAATTACTAGAGTGCACTACTAAACAGAAAGTGATAGGAGTTAGTTACAACAGTGAACACTCCTAATCACAACATAAAGTCTAGGTGCAGTCCAGTAGGACAAGTACTAGTTATATGGTACCAGGAATGTCCTACTATTATTTAGATAAGTTAGAACTGCCGACGTCCTCAAGCCACCAACAACAAGCTTACTTAAAACCTGGAGGGGCGCAAAACAAAAAACGTAAGTGGGCAAAAACAAATGTTTTACAAAACCATTTCATTTATCAACATACTAACCCCTCGCTGTAAAACATATAAAATTTTCCCATAATTAAGATATAAGCATATACATACATATATATATATATATATATATATATCTGAAATCATAACAATTCAATTCATGCTTCACATAATCATATTCATATGTATGTCATGCCAAAATATAACAAAGTAAACAATCCAGGTAAGAATGATTTCATAGAAATACGATATGTTAGCCGGAACCCCTAAGGTGCCCTGTACGGCTGAATTCATAGCTCAAAAATCAATCTAGCTGGAGTCACTACAATGACCTATACGGCAATATATTGCATGGTCTGTACAACAAGATTGGGTGAAATATAATTATGCTCAATTCTATTCCCTCATAATAGCCGAGCGATAAATTGCTAGTCACCTATGAGTCGGAACCATGAATAAGGTCTGTACGACAAGATGGTGCACATAAGTTGGATCCAATATGAGCAAATAGTGCGGGAGGTGACGTAAATAAACAGGCTTGTACTTCATATCTCTGACTAAATCTCAATCACCCTAGGTGTAGTTTTATGAGCTAAACATCATTTCACATATCACATCATCGATGAGTCACATAACCAAACATAACTTACTTGAACTTACCTGTGCATCCACAACACCGCATTTATATATATACACAACCATGAAATGCATATTCAGAATATAAAAGCATTTGGCATATTATTTCAAAGCATAATTTCCTTAAAAAAATGCATTTATGGGAAATATATCAAGTATATAAACATATACTGAAAACAAAAGTCCACTCACTGGTATGTCGAAGGGTTGTAGCCCCCGAGTCGCCCATGGATACGCTCGTCCTCGGGATAAGTCTCACCTATATGCGAATTAACTATAAAAACGTTATTTTAAAGAACATAGGCAAAACTAGCTAATAACTTCTCATACATTTCTTAAATTGGGTATATGAATATACCACAGTGATCTACAGAACCTCAGGATCATCCCCAAATTTTTAGATAATTTTTTCGAGCTCCTATGCGCCACCACGTGCGGCCAAACCTGACAGATTCCCTAACCACCGTTAGGGAATATTCCGTTAAACCTAACAGATTCCGTTAAAATTGACTGACAGCGTCAGCATATTCCATCCAAACTCACGAAATGTGCCGTCATCTTCTCCGGCGAGTCGTCGGTCGCCGAAAAATCGGGTAAAACTTTAAAACCACTATTCTCACTCATTGTTTAACCATTTTTCATGAAATTGGTACCAAAATGAAGCTAATAACATGTAGAATCATGTTATACAAGTTTCAAGGCTTTAATTATAATAGATTTTTCTTGAGAAAGGTCGATAGCTCGGCTTACCTAAAAACACGTCGATCTCAGTCCTTTGACGTCCAAATCCTTCAAACGAAGTACCCCTAGACTCGTGAGGACCTCCTTAAGCTGCCTATGTCCTTAGAATTCCCTGAAACACAAGGTTTTACGTGTGCATGAACAATGCACAAAATTGGGGTTAGGGTTTTCTCGGGTTTTCGAAGCATTCACGTCCAAACAAGGGTATCAATGTACTCAGGAGGTTACAATGAGCAAGAACCTTACCTTTAAAGCTTCAATCCGTGAAGTTTCAAGGGCTTTGGATGTTTGTCCGTACGAGTTCGAAGGAGAGAGAGAGTGAGAGTCCGAGAGAGATAAGAATGTATGGGAGAGAGAAGAGAGAGAGTGCGTGTGTGTGTGGCCTAGGATTGGTCAACCACCAAAAAAATACCATAACTTAATCCTAATTGGTTCCAAACAATTAGGATTTAAGAATATTAACCCAAAGCTACACTTAAACCACATTACACAACTAACGTCCAAGGGTATTTTCGTCAATTCACACCGTCGATAAATATATTTGGGACGGGCTGTGACACTACTTTCTAGCCCAATTGGATTAAAAAATAATAAAATATTTTTTAATAATTAAATATTAAAAAATAAGTGTTTAAATATTTTTATATAAGATTATGGGATCCACCCTTATAAACCCTTCCCCACCGATCTCCCCAACCTTCTTCCACCACCCTTTCTTTCTCATCTCTCTCTGGGTAATGTAAAATGATAGAACAAGAAGCTAACCCATCTGGATATTTCTCCTTCTTACCACAATTTCTTCCCTCATTGGATATTTCTCCTCCTAACCACAATTTCTTCCCCCATCACCCTTTCTCTTTAAAATCCCTTCTGCCATGTCTTCCCAGAATCCTACTTTTCCATTGAGAATAACCAATACGATTACCTACCCGACTCCCTCATCCTCTTCATCTTCAACAAGATCAGCAACGTCAAGGCCCTTTCATCAATGACCCTGATTCCTTCGCCACCGACAGCAACAGCCTCGACCAATCTAAAGTCACCCACCCACCACTTGCCAGATCGAGCTTCCTAGCGGCGAACTTGGCATCGACGATGGAATTTTGCTCAGATGGAGGGTCGATTTTGGCTCCACCTTAGACAATTGTGTTATCCTCGGCGCCTCCCCGTCATTCACCAGGGACCTACCAAAGCATCACTCTTTCCAGAAACCAAGTCCGATGGGTTGTGCGCCACTAACAACGCCACCATTGTGGAGCCAAAAATAATCACAAGGCGACACGAGGATTTTTGGTAAAAGGACAAAGTTACCCCTGAGACACACCAGTTGTCCTACGCGCGAGCAGTGAACAATCATTCTTTAATCAAGCCAAGAGTGTCCAAAAAAGGTAACCAATTCCAAATTATCTCATCCATCCTCATCTTAGGCAATTACTTCATAACCTACAAATTATTCCATATAAATGGAGATTAATTGGCTAATTAATGGATTAATTCCTAATTAATCCATTAATCCATTAATCACCAATTAAGTCACCCATTTTCACACAAAAAACCTCTAAGGGCCAGTCACCTCCATTCCCTATATATATGACCCAATTTTTTCTAAAAAAGGGGTCCACACTCTTGCAAAACTCCCAAAAAACTCTTCAAATACTTTTCTCTCTAAATTCTAACTTTGGCATCGGAGGTTCTTCGGCCAAAGCCCCCTCATTCATTGTGGGCGCGTGAGGCTCTTGGCCTTGACCTAAGGTGTAAACTGTTTTGTGGGTGCAATTTTGTCTAAGAAGAAGAAGGCGGAAATTAGCATCCACAACCATGGCGGACGACGCTGCACATGAACATGGACTAGCTTGGTTCTGATAGATGCAGACGGGTAAGGTGTTGTACATGAACATGGACCAACTCGAGAAGCTGCAGGTGAAACCATTGTCGGCCTCCTTGGCATTGAAGAGGGTGATTGGCAGGTGAGGGCAGTGGAAGGGAAATGGGTTCTGGTTTTGGTGGTGAAAGAAGTTTGGGGAGACTGGTTTTGGTAGTGAAGGAAGGTTAGGGGAGATAGATTAGGGGATACAGGTGGGGAAGAAGGGTTAAATATTTTAATGATTTTATTTTTATTTTTTTGATATTTAATTATTTTTAATTCAGTTGGGGTAGGGAGTGGGCCTCACATCAAGCCACATCAGCATTTAATAGAGAAATTAATTGAAAAACTGACAGAGTTTTGACATTGTAACAAATTCGTAAGATGAGGTATGGATTGTGGTTTGAGCCATAGTTTAGGTAGTCTTGTGTAATTTGCATACGCAGTAAGGTGATTTGTGTACTTCATATTGTATGAAAACGTTAGGTTGGTACAAGACAAAATCAATGCAAGTCCAAGATCAGAACCATAGAAACTGTTAAACGAGTCCTTAAGTATTTAAGAAATGCTACACGATAGGTTCCTTAAGAATGAGGAAGATTAAGAGTAACAAATAGAAGCGTAAACGTATTAGATTATGAATCTCATTATAAATCTCATATCGTATACATCATTGGATATATCTTTATTATGACTAGAGATAATTGGATGTAAACACTAAAAGTAATGATTGTATTGTGTTCCATCATGAATGCAATATATAAAGCCATATAGAAGCTTACAACAAATTTGTTTGCATGGGAAAGTTCATTATCAACTTTCCATTTGATTCCAACCAAAAAGTGTCACTAGTGCACCCCGCTATGACACTAATGGGGCAATATCTCAAGCTAGGGAATCAAGGTCTTATCAAGATCCAAACACTATTGGGAGACCGAACCACATGATTGAGAATCATGTATAATGGTGACTTCATTAATCTTAACGTTGCTTCTATGGATAACATATGTGTGTGTGTGTATATATATATATTCGCGATCTAGGCCTATTACTCAACTATATTTGAAATGGCTTCGGAAGATGTATCATTAGTGAAACACACTGCTAGTAGGCTTTAGTGCAAGTAGGAGATTGTTGGGAATGTGCCATAAACAAGGTTCTAAAAGACACTAGGCGTTAGTTGGGAGGCGGGTTGGGGCCTAGTGCCTAAGCGGCTAGGCAGGGTCTAGGCTGGCACCTAGGCGGACTAGACGGATTTAAGTAAATCCATTATATTTCGGGAAAATAAGTGTATGTTTATACTTAATATATAAAATTTCATCATAAATTACAAAATAGAATGACATATGTATTATGAAATATTGGAACATAATGAAAACATAGGGAACAAGCATATAGTGTGTGCTCATTTAAGTATTCAACAAGTCTCTTACAATTTATTGAAAAAAATTATATGCAAATTGAAAGTTATTTATTTTGTCTAAGTGAGTTGCAACCTAGGCAGGTGCCTAGGCGGTCTAGGCGAGCGACTCAGTTGGTCTAGGTGCCCTTTCTTAATTTCAAACGCCTAGGCATCAATCGGGGATGTGGCCAACCGCCTAGCGCCTAGGCGGCGCCAGGTAGGGATTTTTAGAACAGTGGCCATAAATCCAATCATAAGATGATACTTTACGAACATTTTACATATTAAACTAATCTAGTTTAAGATAAGGGCAAAACTTATTATTTAAAGTCGTCTCGTTAAATGTTATACGCTTAAACGATAAGTCCAAAGTAATATTTAATTAGTAGAATGTGATCTAAAGAAGTTAGATTCATGATCTTTCTCTTTCAAACACATATCCTAAACATTCTTGATCATAGTGTTGCCAATTGGGTATTGACGATCCAGATAAATCAGTAAATACTATCTCTTCTCTCCAAGGAGAGTGACTGTTCTCGAGTCATTGGTGTGAATGGCACCAAGACAAGTATATGTAAGACCCCATACTTTTTATTTTTAATTTTTAATTTATTTGTAGATATTATTTTTAGGGTTAATCTCAGTTTACTACCATAAAATTTCGTGATTTTCAACATTTGGTACATGAAGTTTTTTTCATCCCAGAGTTATACCTCAAGTCTTAATTTTGGGACAGTTTCATACATCCGTTAAGTTGGTTGTTAAGTCAACCATTAAATAATTACATGGCACTCGCGTGGATAATGATTGGGTGCCATGTGTCAATATAAGCCCACGTGGATATTAAAAAAAATTAAAAACTTAAAAAAAAATTAAAATTTAAAATTAAAAAAAAACCTAAAAAAACTGAACCTAAATCTAAACCTTTCCCCATCGCCCAAACCCATTCTTCCTCCTTTGTGCTCGCCGACTCGGTCTCCCTCCTCCGTCCCTCTCCCCATTCGTACTCTTCATTCTCCCAACCCGACCCATCCCTCCCCTAGTCCCTCCATACCTAACCCGACACATCCTTCCCTTAATCCTTCCATACCCAACTTGACTCGGTCTCCTTATGTTTGAAATCGAGAAGGCCCTGACCTCGCTGAGGAAGATCACGCAGACCAGAGACAATGCCCGAGCCCGACTCTGCACCTTCCAGTGTGTGGTCCTTGGATTTGGTCTGCTATTCCAATGGCAGAGAGCTTCATTGGTGCGATGTGTTGTTGTGATGTGCTGGGCTAAAGGTGATGCTCAACAGAGAACATGAGGGAGGACTTTGAGATCCCTTTTTTATAGTTGCAGATCTCCTTTTTTTGTAGTTGCAAATCTCTAGAGGCCTACTCTAGTTTGGAATCTCTGCGATGAATGCCCCGTTGTTATTGTCGACGAAGAAGAAAGAGAGAGAACCCAGGGCGTGGTGGTGTTAATTTTTAGATCAGCTTTGGTGGCTATCGAAGAGAAGAAGAAAAAAGGTTGGTGTGGGTGGAGGAAAGGGAAGGTCTGCATCCCTAGGTCATTTTTCATTTGTTTAGTTTTATAATTTTGAATTTTTTAAAATTTAAAATTTTTTTTGAAATCTTTTGGTTTTTTTTCTTCTGAAATTTTGGTTTTTTTTTTTTTAATTTTTAATTTTCACGTGGACCCTGTAATGACACGTGGTGCCCAGCCGTTGTTCACATAAGTGCCACATCATCAGTTAACGGGAGACTTAACAGGTAGATTAATGGATGTATGAGACTATCCCAAAATTAACAATTTAAGTATGACTCTAGGACGAAAAAAACTTCATATATTAAATGTTAAAAACCACAAAACTTGAGGGTAGTAAATTGAGATTTACCCTTATTTTTAATTAGGGTGAACCTTAGATACTTACCTAGCTGGTACCGTGCCCTATATTACTATGCAGTTGACACCTCATTACAAAAAAGAAGAACCGGTCCTATTAAATTTTATCCATCTATATTATATTTAATGCATTTATGTAGTTACTAAGTCTTGGAACCGACTTATATTTGCAGCTCGTGTGTGTGTGTGTATATGTGTCTCTATATTTTGACATGATAAATATGTACGCATACCTGTATACGTACTTACATGTATCTATATATTTATATATGATATATATGTATGTGTGTGTGTGTGTAGTGAGATTAGAGAATAAAAGAGTGGAAGAAATACATGGTATTTGGAGTGGTCAAAAAGCTTCTTCAAGTATATGGAGCTTAGCTATTCCGGTAATGATGTGGATCTTCGTTTTAGTTTTGGAATCGAGGTAGGAGAAATAAGGCAGACCTTTACGGAAATTGATTTATTAAATTTTGTGAAGTGTTATAATATTCTTGATCTTTTTGGTTGATTAATGTGGTTTGATAATAATTGGTTAACTGTTTCAGTTAAGTGTTTACTTGTTATTGGTTATGGAATTATTGCTAGGATACTATTCGTTGAGAATATACTGTGATATATGTGAAAGAGGAAATGACATTATTTGTGCATCACTCATGTTGTGAGATGTGGTTGGAACTTCAGTGTTGAGATTGGAATTCGGGAAATGTGGGTAGTTGGAAAATGATCCTTTGTGCAGTTGAATCTATTTATTGTGAAACCAGTTCTAGGCGAGCCCGATATGCACATTAGAATAGGATATCAGTGGAATCAATTGTTGATGCGGGTGATTTGGGCTGAAGATCAATGAATTAGATAAGATGACTAGTAAAAAGGGGTTTATGAACTTGAGATATCGTATGGGGATTAATTTCTATAATAGAACATTCGAACCACCACTGCAATGGTAAAATGAATGGTATGGGACATGCAAGTTTGTGCGTTTTATTATATAAATTAACAAGGGTAGCCGAAGAGGTTACACTGCATTCCTGCATTGTTATCAATAATGATTTGATATTGTTGACACACCCCGATCCGGAATGTCCACTAGGACCCCGAATCGAGCTGTGCTGGCCGCCACCTGGAAGGTGATGAAGCCATAAAGTGGTGATAAGGAAAAATGCGAATAATTTTAAACCTAAAGGTGCCTAATAACAGAGTGCACTGTGCGTGGGTATGAACCCAAATCACACGTGATGTCAGAGCATAGTCAAGTACAGTAATATAGGTAGAAATCGTACCCACAAAAGTAGCCACTTTAACAGGGACATGCCACGAATCTTCGTCGATAAGGAACTTTGCTACTAGAACCTGGAGGGGCGCAAAACAGAAAACGTGAGTGGGCAAAAATAAAGCTTTTCAAAACATCTCATTTATTCAACATTTATAACCCCTCTCTGAAAAACTTGTATACTTTCCCAGAAAATAATATATAATCGTATATAAACATATATATATCATCAAAAGCTCAAATCACAATCCTTCAACGCTTTTCAGAAAGAATTTGCCATGCCATGCCATATGCCAAAATATAATATGAATGCATCAATATAAATCAAGTGAAATAATAAATCAACCGGAGACCCTGTAATGGTCCTGTACGGCTGATTCTATAGCTCAATATCCCATCCAGCTGGAGTCACCAACTGTGACTTGTACGGCCCTGCCGGAGTCACCAAATGTGACCTGTACGGCACTACACTGCACATAAGTCGAAACTACCTATAGTAGTCTGTACGACTAAGATGGTGAAATAATAAGCTCTAGTGCTTCTCTCATCAATCATCTGTGCACACAATCTAAAGTCACCTACCAGTCGGAACCCCTCTAATGGTCTGTACGATTGGCATGTCAGAACCACCTCTAGTGGTCTGTACGACTAGCATTTACTTGGATCCAAGGTGAGCGTGTGATGCAGGGTGAATAACATAAGCACTAACACCGAGGGTGCAGGTTATGAGCTCTCAACACAATTCACATCATCAATAAATCACTTGAACAACATAAACCTCACCTGAGACTCACCTGTGCGTCCACAACACCATTTCACATATATGCATCATATACCAAATCATATCATTCATATAATTTCTATGCATGGCATTTCAAAACTCATTTCATAACGCATTTCATTTAACTCGATTTCTGGGAAAATCAATAGTATATAGATATATATAGAAAACAAATGCCCACTCACCTGGGGTCCGCGCTACAACTCCCTAACATCAAAACCAAGGCATCCCGAACGCTCGGCTCCTAAAACAGTTATCAAACCACGTCTCAGAACTCTTATCCATAGAATATGAAATTCACATAACACATAGCCAAAAGGGCATTCAAGAATAATGCGAGACCCTTTGATCAAAGGTCAACCGTCGACTAAGTTCGACGGTAGGGTCATAACCCCACATAACTCAATCCGAAAGATCCACAACTCAGATTTCCAATCCGTCACTCCCCAACATACACATTAAGCCTCTAGAACAATATACTAAAATTTCGTTACAATCCGACGGTTAGATATCCGCCAATTTCCAAGACTAAGTGGCGGTTAACCTTTTATTTTATGAACTTACAAATCCAATTCGGGAAGATCCGTCCATCGAATTCCCGATCCGTAAGTTCCCACATTCTTCAAATATTATGTACTACTACATATCAAAGTTTGGTGAAGATCCGATGGTTGGATCTTCGATTCACCTTTTGGCCTAACCATGAATCGTATCGATTTTAAGTCCAAATGATCAACCAACGACAAACCACTATCAAAACTGAATTCAGGATATCAAACATAGCCTAAAAATAACATTAACGGTCCACTGGCCATGCGCCGCCGTGGGTGGCGGTCGGTCGCCCTGGCTCGCCGGAAAATTCAACTATTTTCAAAAATTACCAAAATTTATAGAAATGAAGATCTCAATGAGTAGAGCAACTTTCATACCTGTGGCCAAGGCCAATTCGGTCGGCAAGGCCTCCAATTTCAACAAAACCCGTCAGAAACCCTAGGTTTTTGGGTGTGCTCAATCCGTCCTCAAATCAACCCCGTCGTCCCAACCATTGCTTGGGCTTTGTTCTAGGCCTCAAGAGGATTCCATGGGTGGTGGCAATTGAAAGAAATCATTTCAAAATTGAGAGAATCGAAGGCTAGGGTTCATCGCACCCACCGGTGTGATTTTACTAATTTGGAGGCCAATTATCACCAAATTTGGGGTGGGAAGGATAGAGGATAGGTCCTAGAGTGTTTCCCGAGTGGTTAGGCGGTTCAATTCGACGGAAAAATAGGTGGAAACGCACCGGAAACAGCAAGAGATCCCGACTGGGTCGGGTTGCACACCCACGGGTCAGGGATCCCCCGCACCTCCTTTCCCTCATTTCTCTGAATTCTGATTGGTCCTTCCTTTCTCTCACTATTCCAATTGGTCCATCTCCTCCTTCCTTGGTTAGGCAGCCAATCCTCCTTCTTCTTTCTTTTGTTTCTGATTGGGCAGTCCATATTTCCCTTCTCTAACTGGGCAGCGCCCAAACCTTTAATTTCCCTCTCCAAAACTGAAATTCTACCACAATTAATAAAATTACCAAAATGTCCCAAACTTTAAACGTTAATATCCTCTTCGATATAACTCCAAATCACGAACCGCTTGCGCACACGCGTCCGTAGCGACGAGTACTACAAGAATATGCCAAGAAATCAAGTCTTACGTGTCATTACAAGCGATTAACACAAATCAAGACATATGTCTCAAAGGGCCTTTTCGAAATTCCACGTAATACAATTATAAAAATCATAATTTTTCGGGACGCGCTGTCACAATCTTCCCCCCTTAAAAAATTTCGTCCCCGAAATTTAAAATAATTTGCTAAAGGTAAAATGCTCGAAAGTAAGAAGAGTACCTCTATAAAAATACTTACACAAGGAATAAATTAAGTTAGAGTGGTTGCATAAAAGAGTGCCATTCCGTCGTGATCGGATTGCGATTATTCCTCTTCCATGCCTCCAACTCATACCTTTTTCCTTCCTCGTCAGTATAATAATATAGCATCCGCAAAATCCGTAAAGTAAGAATGCCACTTACCACGTAATGGCTTAGGAAAAGTTTACGGATATATAAAACAACTATCAATATAGAAACTTTCAGTTCAAACACTTGCTCCAAACTTAAAACCAAGAGTAGAAATAACTTACTCAACAATTGCAAAATCAGAAATACTCAATAAATAAAATAGCCTCATAAAAATGATGGCACGAAAAATCAAAATTCAAAGTGAAAATGGTCCTTGCCAAACATTGTCATGACACGAACTTCGAGAATAAGTCCGAATTATATCTAACTAGCAACTACTACTAAAGATGAGCCGTCTTGCCTACTAGCTTAGAGTGCCCAATAAATAAGCCAACGATATTACTGTTTGTAGCCTGTAATGTCGATAGTTCGTCGTCGTCTCAATAAGTTAGTAAGAATCATCTTGCTCCTCGAATGCAATTATGTCCAAATCATCCAATTCGTGCCTTGATCACAACACCATAAAATCTTCAAGCGCATCAATCTAACTGTTAGGAGTGCTTGATATCCATGTGCTCCCCAAATTATCAAGTCCTAGAATGACGTCCTGAAAAGATGCGTGTAGAAGAACATATATCATCAAATATTTTCTTCGCGATTATTCACTAACATCACTCACCAAATCAAGAATATAACCTCTGAAATCCAATATTTGAGAATCCCAATCTTTATCGACAACATTCAAGCGACAATTGTAATCTCAATCTTACATGGAGAGTGTCGTCAATATTACTAGGCTTCACACCTTCACCAATACTCAGCTGAAATCCATTTGATTCTCAATACCACATGAATTTTCTTTTTGGGTAAGTCCAATAAACTCATGAGGAGATTGTACTTCAATGTTTCTTGTACACATCGATATAAAACTGGCGTACGCCTCCGCCGAGTCAATGTATCATGAATTACTCATTGATTGGGCGAGAACCTATGTCAATGAGACTAGAGCACACTTGAGAATCCGAGAACCAAAACAAGGTCATCAACTTCAAAGTTCAAGATATCCAACTGATTGGTTATCATTACCCAACCAAAAACAACTTCCAGAATACTCAATCACCAACGGTAATGATCTAATCTACAGAGTAATCGACAAGTGATTGAGGAATTAACGATTCCAACTAGATTTCAATATCCAAGCAATTCTTCCCGAAAGACTATCTGTCCTTGAAAATAGTGTGAACTGCAATAGGGTAGGCATGTACCAAAGTTGACCAAATACATTCTTAGCACAAGGAATGAATATGAAGTCATGACCAGAAATGATGTTGACCAAAATGTCAACTAACCGATAAATTCAAGAATAGGTAATTTATAACAAGTGGTCCAATTGTAGCTCCCTCAGGATTAATGAAAGAATGGATTGATTACCAAGTCAATCCACAAACATCAAGATATCAATACAACTCCATATGTACCAAGATACCTCTTCATTCATTCCTTGACGAATCAAAGTAACGTCAATTATACCCAAATAGGCCAACTATACAAGGATGAGGGAGACTAAGATATTCAGGGTAAAAACCATCTATACAACAATGCTCAATAATTATGATTATACAATCGGGATAATACATGATAATGCAATCATAGGCGTTGATTTAATTCCTCCAATGCTGCTGCCAGCAACTTACCCTGTTTAAAAGTAAGTGTAATTAAAAAGCTCCAAAGTTAATGAAGATTTTGGACACACTTCTCCACAAATAAGTACCAAACCATTTTCAAATGAAAAATGACCATTGTTACCTCCAAACACACATAAAATAATTCATCTTTATTGGTTCCACTGCTAGGAAGCATAAGTGTTACCCCATCTCGATGCATTTACTTAACCAACATCCGAGAAAATACGTCACCTTAAATTCCAAAATTTCTCACTGCTACCAAAGGATGTAAAAATCATATGAAGAAAAGGGCAACACTTAAACTGTCATAACTCTTTATTCACAACTCACATCACACACTAAACCAACTTCTTCGATCAAAAGTGATGCAGAACACTATAGCTGTAAGTTCGTTCATCAATAGTCAATAACCTCAACAAGACCAGGAATATCTTAAATCTCACAATACTTTACGAGGATTTCGACCTTCATCCTCAAACTCTTTTTGGAATGAGAGAAGAATACCGTCTGTGAAGATCACACCTTGCAAGATAAGTACCAATCCAAATAAAACTGTGTCTGAGGAAGATAGCTCCAACCGTCACTTAAGAAATGACTAAATCTAGGTAAAATCCCAAAGTTCGAAGTTCCCTAAATAGGAGACTTGGCTGAATAAATTCCTTAGTCAATAAACGTTAGAACGTAACGTCTGAACAAAGCCTTGCTCGTGCTCACGTACTACCTTTCCAAACATCATGTCAATAATCATAAAATTTCTATGACACAATCTTGATCATCCAAATACCTGATTACAATGCTCCTCCACAATTCACGTACTATCCAGTACTCATAACCTCAGGAAAGACTTTCCAATTCTTGAAGTAAAACATGTAATACGACGATTTACAATTATATCCAAATAATAATCTAGTTCGTTTTCTAATTGCCCGAACTAGTATAAGAGTCCAAAGTAGCTCTCTCATAATGCCATCATCCTTTGGAAACAACAGTAAGAAACTGTGGTTGCCCAGGAAGTTGAACTGTATATCCTCAAACACTCTTCTGCTCTAACCAAAGGCAGGCTCGCCTAAACTGAGAATTTCCTTCAATCACATTAGGTGGAGCCTCGACTTTTAATTCCTTTTATATCTCCACACCTGATTGGATCGTGAACACAGATTTTTATATCACAAGGTGAGAGAAAATCAATAACAACTCACCTTTCTATCTCAGTTGATCCACCGATGCTGGTCGTCGAAATTCTAGCGCCCTGTTAAAGGAAAGAAAACATCGCCAATAGTTTAAGCTTTAGGGCTAGAAGAATACAGCTTCCCACTTAAGTAAAGCTACCATCCACTAAAACACCACATAAGCATAGCATAGGTCCAACACCATGACTATTGATTCTCACATCATTTACACATACAAGATACTTCGTACTAAGAGTGTACAATATCACTTTCCAAGTCCAATCATACACCCAAGGTGATATTTCCAAAGTGTTTTTCCATTAAATGCTATTACATTAGCACCATCATCACACAAGACTATCTTTGAGTCTTAACAAGGTAGACTTCACAAGAATTCCAATAGGTACTGTTAAGGAATCAAACTATTTCGGAGTTCCAATCTCAACAGTTTAATGCTGATGGCTAGAGGATAAGTATCAAATTAATTGGCAAAGCATCTGATAACACCCAATGATGCGCTAACCCTAATTTAGGCCATCCTCTTTCCTCTGATTCGCTCCTTGATAGAGAATTTCTTCACTTTAATTATGAGAACATTCGCCGGAGTGCTCTTCTAAAACATCAAGAAGTCGACCCAACTACCAAAACTTAGAGAAGCTACTGCATTTTCTCGTAATCGACGAGGTGGCAAGATCCAAATAGTAGACATGAAAACCAAGAATGCTCACATCACGCGTGTGATGAACGCAATACTGCCCAACTTATGCTCTGATACCAAACTGACACACCCCGATCCAGAATGTCCACTAGGACCCCGAATCGAGCTGTGCTGGCCGCCACCTGGAAGGTGACGAAGCCATAAAGTGATGATAAGGAAAAATGCGAATAATTTTAAACCTAAAGGTGCCTAATAACAGAGTGCACTGTGCGTGGGTATGAACCCAAATCACACGTGATGTCAGAGCATAGTCAAGTACAACAATATATGTAGAAATCGTACCCACAAAAGTAGCCACTTTAACAGGGACATGCCACGAATCCTCGTCGATAAGGAACTTTGCTACTAGAACCTGGAGGGGTGCAAAACAGAAAACGTGAGTGGGCAAAAATAAAGCTTTTCAAAACATCTCATTTATTCAACATTTATAACCCCTCTCTGAAAAACCTGTATACTTTCCCAGAAAATAATATATAATCGTATATAAACTTATATATATCATCAAAAGCTCAAATCACAATCCTTCAACGCTTTTCAGAAAGAATTTGCCATGCCATGCCATATGCCAAAATATAATATGAATGCATCAATATAAATCAGGTGAAAGAATAAATCAACCGGAGACCCTGTAGTGGTCCTGTACGGCTGATTCTATAGCTCAATATCCCATCCAGCCGGAGTCACCAACTGTGACCTGTACGGCCCTGCCGGAGTCACCAAATGTGACCTGTACGGTACTACACTGCACATAAGTCGAAACTACCTATAGTAGTCTGTACGAATAAGATGGTGAAATAATACGCTCTAGTGCTTCTCTCATCAATCATCTGTGCACATAATCTAAAGTCACCTACCAGTCGGAACCCCTCTAATGGTCTGTACGACTGGCATGTCGGAACCACCTCTAGTGGTCTGTACGACTAGCATTTACTTGGATCCATGGTGAGCGTGTGATGCAGGGTGAATAACATAAGCACTAACACCGAGGGTGCAGGTTATGAGCTCTCAACACAATTCACATCATCAATAAATCACTTGAACAACATAAACCTCACCTGAGACTCACCTGTGCGTCCACAGCACCATTTCACATATATGCATCATATACCAAATCATATCATTCATATAATTTCTATGCATGGCATTTCAAAACTCATTTCATAACGCATTTCATTTAACTCGATTTCTGGGAAAATCAATAGTATATAGATATATATAGAAAACAAATGCCCACTCACCTGGGGTCCGCTACGACTCCCTAACATCAAAACCAAGGCATCCCGAACGCTCGGCTCCTAAAACAGTTATCAAACCACGTCTCAGAACTCTTATCCATAGAATATGAAATTCACATAACACATAGCCACAAGGGCATTCAAGAATAATGCGAGACCCTTTGATCAAAGGTCAACCGTCGACTAAGTTCGACAGTAGGGTCATAAACCCACATAACTCAATCCGAAAGATCCACAACTCAGATTTCCGATCCGTCACTCCCCAACATACACATTAAGCCTCTAGAACAATATACTAAAATTTTGTTACAATCTGACGGTTGGATATCCGCCAATTTCCAAGACTAAGTGGCGGTTAACCTTTTATTTTATGAACTTACAAATCCAATTCGGGAAGATCCGTCCATCGAATTCCCGATCCGTAAGTTCCCACATTCTTCAAATATTATGTACTACTACATATCAAAGTTTGGTGAAGATCCGACGGTTGGATCTTCGATTCACCTTTTGGCCTAACCATGAATCGTATCGAATTTAAGTCCAAATGATCAACCAACGACAAAACACTATCAAAACTGAATTTAGGATATCAAACATAGCCTAAAAATAACATTGACGGTCCACTGGCCATGCGCCGCCGCACGCGCCGCCGTGGGTGGCGGTCGGCCGCCCCGGCTCGCCGGAAAATTCAACTATTTTAAAAAATTACCAAAATTTATAGAAATGAAGATCTCAATTAGTAGAGAAACTTTCATACCTGTGGCCAAGGCCAATTCGGTCGTCAAGGCCTCCAATTTCAACAAAATCCGTCAGAAACCCTAGGTTTTTAGGTGTGCTCAATCCGTCCTCAAATCAACCCCGTCGTCCCAACCATTGCTTGGGCTTTGTTCTAGGCCTCAATATGATGCCATGGGTGGTGGCAATTGAAAGAAATCATTTCAGAATTGAGAGAATCGAAGGCTAGGGTTCATCGCACCCACCGGTGTGATTTTGCTAATTTGGAGGCCAATTATCACCAAATTTGGGGTGGGAAGGATAAAGGATAGGTCCTAGAGTGTTTCCCGAGTGGTTAGGCGGTTCAATTCGACTGAAAAATGGGTGGAAACGCACCAGAAACAGCAAGAGATCCCGACCGGGTCGGGTTGCACACCCACGGGTCAGGGATCCCCCGCACCTCCTTTCCCTCCTTTCTCTGAATTCTGATTGGTCCTTCCCTTTTCTCACTGTTCCGATTGGTCCATTTCCTCCCTCCTTGGTTGGGCAGACAATCCTCCTTCTTTCTTTTGTTTCTGATTAGGCAGTCCATATTTCCCTTCTCTAACTGGGCAGCGCCCAAACCTTTAATTTCCCTCTCCAAAACTGAAATTATACCACAATTAATTAAATTACCAAAATGTCCCAAACTTTCAACGTTAATATCCTCTTCGATATAACTCCAAATCACGAACCGCTTGCGTACACGCGTCCGTAACGACGAGTACTACAAGAATATGCCAAGAAATCAAGTCTTACGTGTCATGACAAGCGATTAACACAAATCAAGACATATGTCTCAAAGGGCCTTTTCGAAATTCCACGTAATACAATTATAAAAATCATAATTTTTCGGGACAGGCCGTCACAATTGTGCTATATGATTCATGGCACTTAATTTAGTATTGTCAATTTACTGTGGTAAAGTTTTGTCCATACAGAGCTGTTGAAGCTCATTCCTCTATTGTTATGCAGGTTTACGAACTAGACATTCAAGAGGGTAGGCAAGATGAGATCAAATTAGATTGTAGTAGAGAAAGTGTATTCATCTATTTATTGTAGGTTGTAAAGAATTCTTGATTTGTTTAAGAATCATGAATTATTTTTATAAGAGGAACTTATTTTCCGACCTGTTTCAATTTCCTTTTAATTATTTAGTTTTTAACTCACGTTTCGAATTCGGGTTTGAGTTTTTATTACCGACTCCGGGTTCGGGGCGTGACAATATAAGTACTCAATAGAGTGCGAGTACACTGAATGTGATCAACAATGAGTTCTCATACTCATGTCACATGAGAACTCATGGTTGACAAAGAGGATTATATAGACGCATTGGTCACACTAACTTCCATGATCAGTGGCTTCTTAAAAGTCCCTTCTAGATTCTTGATCATTAATATGTTGTTTAGATATTAAGAAGAAAAACTCAGTAGGAAAGAAAAAAAAAAGGCTAAAATGAACAGAAATATAATTTTGATTAAAATTAAATATTGATGACATAAGGATCATATCTCCACGTCATACTAAAAAATTGATCATTTCAGCTATTAAAATTTGTAAAATTATTATTTTGGCCAATTTTCTTAGGCATCTAAAGCAAGTTGCGTTGATATGTTTTGTTCGTAGCAATAATATCGACATATTATTGATGACATACCAACAACTTATCGTTTGATAATAACATACATTAGTTCCATAGCTGAATTAGAAACATATAAAGCAACCCAAACCAATACTCTCTTGATTATATTAAGATAAATGCCAAGGAGGTCGCTCAAAAATGAGACTTTTAATGACCTCTGGCACCTCATAATTTAATATTAAATCTCGTGCAAATTTTATAAAATATTGTGCAAAAGAAATGAGGTACCAGATATTACAGTTTTACTTTGAGTGAGAATCCCATTAGCTGTAAGTACAAAAATTGATGCGCATAGGTAAATTTTGATCATATTATTATGATCAATTCGGTGTGAGACTTGATACTCTCTAGCATTCTTTAATGTAAATAATATCGTTTGCTAAAAAGGAAAAAAAAACAATCACATGAATAGTTCATTAATTTCATCGACCCACGACCCTTGAAAGAGAAAATAATGAAACAATTAAGCCGGGCGAACGACAATAAAATAAAGGAAACGACACCAATTTTGTTTTACCCGGGAATTGCGTTTCCAACAAAGGTACTATACTTATCCTCGCCATACCCTCTCTCCCTCCCCCTCCCCCTCCCCCTCCCCCTCTAGCTGGTTCCTCCATCTGTGTCTCCCACCTCTTAATGCCACAGTAAAAGGGGTAAGTAAAGTCTCTATCTTTCAAAGGTATTTCTATTTAAATTTCAATTCTTTGCTTAATTTTCAGTCCTAAAATAGTTAAATTCATCACCACAGACACCATGTTCAATTCTGATATCTGGGTTTTTGTGTAAATTGTTTGTGGGTTTGGTGCTTCAAGGGGTTTATCTAAATTTAGTCCATGTGGGTTTGGCAAGGAATGTTCTACGACGTTTAATGCTCTATAGAAAAACTTATCACCATTCAGTTCATACACTTTGAAGTTAATTTATCTGGTTACTGCCAAGCGAATGTTGCCTGCTAGCTAAGAATTTGTCTGCGTGGTGTTGATTATATCACTTAGATTTGCAGCAATTTACTGCAAATTGTATAGCATTGCTTTCAAATTTCGATGATGACTGCGTTGAACCCAAAAGTTTACAGGTAGTGAAATTCCTTTGTTAATTTGAATTCAGGGATTAGGCGAAGCCAACAGATTGTTGTTTGGGGTTGTCAAGTAAAATCGAATTAGGGGATAAGGTAAGGGTCGTTCATTAACTAATTCCATTGGGTGCTTGGGTGGTTTTTATCGAAGCGCTGAGGAAGATATAAAGCTCAGTGCTTTGTCATCCCATTTATTGAAAACAAATTTTGAAGGGTCAGTTAGTCCTATCTACTATTCTGTATTAAGCTGTGCTTCAAAATACTTGATTTCTGACACCTCAGATACTTGAGGCCCATTTGTTTTCAGATTGGTTTTATTTTGGCCAGAGATATAAGGGAAATGTGTGGGAGTAACGATGGTTGAATAAGGGTGGTGGTAGGAATGAAGGAGAATATATGAAACAAAAACTTGAAAAAGGAAACTACTTTGTATGAAAACTAAAAACCAAAAACAAAACTGTTATCAAATGGGCCCTTCATTACCCAAAAAGAAAACATTACTATTGTATTTAGTTTTATTTCCATGTTTTGTTTTCAGTGCTAGAACGGAGATTGAGCCATGGCATCCCAGATGATTAGAGAATGGGCTGGAATAAATAGCTTCGCACCCGCCACTCAGACTAAGTTGCTTGAATTGCTGGGAAAACTCAAGCAAGAGGTTCAATTTCTTTGCTATTTTAGTTTAGTACTCAAATTCATCTTCTTTCTATTTGTGTAATTAAATTTTAACTTTCTTTTACTTTTGTGTGGTGCATGTATAGAATGTGAACAGTTTGACTGTTCTAGTGATGGGGAAAGGCGGGGTTGGAAAATCATCCACTGTCAATTCGCTCCTTGGTGAAAGGGCTGTTCCCATCAGTCCTTTTCAGGTTTTTTTTGTCTTGCTTTTGTTTTAGTCTGGATTCAGTGGATTCTTTTGTTTGCCTTTGTAAATACTCTTTGGATTTTTGTTTGTTGTTTCTATCTAGTCTGAAGGAACGAGACCTTTGATGTTTTCACGTTCGAGGGCAGGGTTTACATTAAACGTCATTGACACCCCTGGGCTCATAGAAGGAGGATATGTTAGTGGCATGGCTCTTAATAATATTAAAAGGTTAGCTCATGCTTTATGTTTTTTAAAATTTTTTCAGTCTCTTGCGGAAATGCGCTGCGGGCTCTTGTTCAAGAATTTTGTTGATAATACTAATCGACTATAAGTTCTATTGGTGGTATTCTTGAGCAGCTTCCTTTTGAATAAGACCATAGATGTTCTACTCTATGTGGATCAATTGGATGCTTATAGGGTGGACAACCTGGATAAGGAGGTTGTCAAAGCCATAACATATAGTTTCGGTAAGGGAATATGGAATAGGGCTTTGGTTGTTCTAACACATGCTCAGCTCTCACCACCAGATGGTTATGCTTATGAGGGCTTTGTCTCCAAAAGATCTGAGGCTCTTCTAAAAATTGTCCGGCTTGGTGCTGGATTGAAAAAACAGGATGCACAGGTGAGCAATCTCTTCCTCCCTAGTTTAGGCAGTCTTTTAAGTTCCATATCTTCCTCCTTTTTTTTTTTTTTTTTCTGGATGTAATTGGCATTATGGTTATTTCGTTGAAGGCATAAGGCAGGAACTTTTAATGTCCTGTTAGACTATTAATCTGGAAGTACGTGAACTGTGTGAAGGGTAGATTTTTCTTTTTGGTAATGAATGAGCTTCAAATAGGGAAGAGAAATACTCAACATTCTGGTTTATGTGACAAGGACGCTTAAACCTTTGATTTGTATTTCAAACTAAGCCCTAGGATACCTTCTTGCTATGCCCTCGCTAACTGAAAAAGAATCAAGCATCCATGGTTAAGACCTGGAAATTAGATGAATATGATAGATTTTGTGTCTGACCGTGTTGAATGATATGCATGACTATTTCATAGGAGGTTCTAGCTCACCCCAAAATCTTCAAAATAATTGTTCTGAATTATGTACATGGTCATGTTTGACATAGGTTTTTTTACGTCGGAGCTTGATGCCTAGACAGAAGGGTAATTTTATGGGATTAAATTGGGACACGAAATATTGTAATAGTGTCTTGTGAATTATGTATATGTTCATATTTGTCCTTTATAAAAAAAAATAAAAAATGTAGTCTTGCTTACCTTTACTGGGTTCCATGAGTTTCTTGTGCTTTTGATGAATTTGATGTATGACTTAAGTTTTCAATCCATCCTTTGTTTTATACTTCTGAAGTGATAATTATTTTGTTTGTTATGGTATGTACCAACAATACATCAATGTGAAGTTGAGGGGATGGGGGCGATACATATGTAAATTAGAGTATTCTACCAGGTGGAGGATTGGTTGCTGAGTTGCTGCATAGCTCTTGCAATTAAGTGGTGGCATGATGGGACCCCAATGTGTAACTATTGAGTTCATTAATGCTTCTTATTTTATACTAAACCTTCAAATAAATACATGTCAAATTTGACTTTGTATGTGAATACACTAATAGCTATGAGGTTTATATTATCATGCTAGGAGTCTGGACTTCAAATTTCACTTGATGTTCAGAAGTGAATTGAAGTCTAAGCAGTGATAATTATAATTTCTAATAATTTAGAAGGAACAAGAAGATTTATGAAGTAGAATATCATAACAGGAGTTTTGTTTGGGTGTCATACTTTTTCTATGGGGTAACATATTTATATACGCTTTGCTCAATCTCGTGTTTCTCTTTTCCTTTACATTTAAAATAGAAGATAAAGGTTTCAAGTTATGTTAATCCATCTTACAAGTAATGGTGAATGGCGGAAACAAATTCGTTCTTTCATTTTGAATTACTTTTCCAGGAAGGCCTTGTGTGCTTGCAAAGCCTTTCATATTTCTGAAAGTGTTACTGTATTCTCTCTAGGCTTCGACTATTCCTGTTGTTTTGGTTGAGAACAGTGGGAGATGTAACAAGAATGAAAATGATGAAAAGGTTAGTTATTTTCCTAACATCATGACTCATGCTTACAGTCATTCTTCCTGAAATACAGTTGTGTATCATTCCATCTTTTTGGCTGTTGTTGGGTAACAGGTTCTTCCAAATGGAACTGCTTGGATATCTCATTTAGTCCAAACAATGACGGAAGTTATCTTGAACAGAAGCAAGTCTATTCATGTCGACAAGAAATTGATCGAGGGACCTAACCCCAATGATAAGGGGAAGTTGTTAATCCCTCTCCTTCTAGCGATCCAGGTGAGCTTCGTTTTAATACCTGGAGTGCTCATCTTTTCTCCATTGATGCAGGGACTAATATCTATATTCATTTGTCTTTTAATGTGAATAGTATTTCTGTGTCATTAAGCCGATAGAACGAGCAATCACGAGTGATATTGCAAAAGAGAGTAGACCATCATGGGAGATGCGGGATTCTGGTGCGGCCGGTCGCAAATTCTGATTTGGTTTTGATCGGTTCATCTCTTCTCTTGAAAGTTTTACTGGTGTCTTGTGCTTCTCAATGCAGTCATCCCTGTTTTTCGCTTCGTTCTCTTTTTTCCGGTGGCAGTTAAAATAGTCAGTATTTATATGTCGAGGCTTTTCGATCTTGTCTTTGAGGAAACAGATTTTGTACTGTAATTAGCGCATCCTTTAATATTATTTGTATTACCTTTTCTATTTAGTGTTGCCTGTGTTTTTAAAAAAGCTACCGTTTCTGCTTATTATTTCCTGTTTACGTCACCGGGATAATAGAATTTGTGTTTACTTGAAAGTAGTATGGTTCGACTCTCGGACTGAATGAATGAAGTGCTGCGGCTGCCCATAAATTAATTGATTTAATTTTGAAGAGCCTGTTCTAAATTAATTGATTTAGTTGTGGGGCTCACGCTGTATCGAACTTCAACGATCTAAACCATCTATTTTTTAAGTTGGATCTCATAGATCATCCTTACAAAATATCAGTCTAATCGAAATATTTGAGACATGTAATTGAGTTCAAAGAAATTGACCAACACTATGCTCTATAAGAAACAATGAAATTTCATTGTGATAATTAAATAGATAAACGTTTTTGCATATATCGAATTTTTGCAAGAATGATCTATTAATTGAGACTTACAAAATAAACATTTCAGATAATTGCATTGAAATTCAACATAGAATGGACCCTACAACTAGTCCCCATTTTTACCCAAAAATGGGGATCACTTTGGATAAAAGGCCTATATTTATCTATTCTATTAAGAGAAAAGGGTTTGTCAACTTTTTAACCTATTTTTTTCCAATTTTGCCCTCACTTTTGAATACACAATGTTGACATGAGAATGGAAAAATAGTAATTTTGTACCTTTTGACAAAATGACAATCATATCTCTATTTTTTCTATTTTACCTGTTTTTTTTTTTTTTTTTGAGAAAATGACAATCATATACTTATTTTTTCAATTTTACCCTCACTTTTGATACACAATATTTACACAAGAAGGACAAAATAGTAATTATGTAATATTAAGAGAAGTTGTTCATACACACAAAGCATGCTCTCTGTGAGTATATATAACACTCGCTGCATCTTAAACTATTATGAAGAAAACCTTCCTTGTAACCTCATATAATTTATGTTTAATCCCAAAGAATAAATAAGCATTAGGTTGAAAATACATGGTATGAGAAAACAAACTAGTGTTCTACCTACGACTACAGATATGATCCCCTCACAAAACTAAATCAAAATTGCTGCGGTCCACAATGCGCATCAAGGAAGAATATAATCGAACTGACGGGGCCAGTTCTGTATCGATGGAACAAAGAACCACAAAAGAAACTACCTCCGGGGCCAGTTCTGTATCGATGAAACAAAGGACCACAAAAGAAACTACCTCCGGCTTGCAGCCTTGCCCTTGCTTAGACTCGCAAGTTCTTCGACGAGCTTCTTCTCATCGGTGCTCAATCTCTTTGGGATTTCAACCTGCACGCGAACGAGCTGGTCACCTCTCATGTTGCTTTTGTTTAAGAGGGGAACGCCTTTCTTAGCCATCACAAGGGTCGTGTTCGGTTGGGTGCCAGCTGGAATCTTCAAATCAACCATCCCGTCCACTGTTGGAACCTTAATTGTAGTTCCCAAAATTGCATCTATATAGGATACCTTGCAGCTGTACAATATGTTGGTATCATCACGTTTGAGGACTGGGTCTGAGATGACATCTATAATAACAAATAGGTCACCAGGAGACCCGCCCCCCCTTCCAGCATTACCTTCATTTCGGACTCTTAAACGGCTCCCAGAGTCCACACCAGCTGGAACTTTCAGACTGATCCGCTTTGTCCTCCTCACCCGACCATCCCCAGAGCAAGTGTTACAAGGGATGGATGTTTCCCCAGTCCCACCGCATGATGAGCACGTCATGACCTGTTGGAAGACACCTAACGGAGTCCTTGCTGATTGAACAACCTGACCTTGCCCACCACATGTGCTGCATCTGGATGCCTTGGTGCCTGGTTTAGCACCAGAACCATTGCAAGTCCCACAGCTCTCCAACCGGCTAATTTCAATCTCCTTTTCAACCCCAAAAACTGCTTCCTTGAAGTTCAAGACAAGATTATAATATTCATCCTGGCCATCAACCGCTCGACTCCTAGAACCCCTGCCCCCCATTCCGCCCATCCCACCCATACCGCCCATGCCCTCAAATAGGGACTCGAACAGATCAAACGGATTGCTGAAATCCTGCAACATCACAGTTCATCGTCCCACTATAAGAAAGTAGAGATGCAAATGAAGAGATAATATTCCCCATCATCAGTTTGAAAGGTACTTACCCCAGTACCCATACCAGCACCTTTAATTCCAGCCTCTCCATACTTGTCATATAGCGATCGTTTTTCGTCATCAGACAAGACCTGCGAAGATTAAATAATTAATATAACTACTATAATAGTGGCCACCAGGTCAATGATACCTTTCAAAGCCATGCTTTTACCTCATATGCATTACTAATTTCCTTGAATTTTGTTTCTGCCCCTGGTTCTCTGCAACAAAGAACATACAGTTCCCACAAAATGAAAACAGACAACACATACCACATAGATTGATAAACTAAATTGAACAGTTTTTGCCTTGCAAAACAGATATACAAAGGTAACATATCAAACCTCATATATCCAGACATGATTACATGTCTTGACATAGAGATGAGGTGGGTCAACACATCAACTTTCAAAAATCCAGACATGATTATATCTCCATAATTTCTATGACAGAGTGTTTGCAAAAAGATTCACATGTACTGCCTAATTAGATTAGGCTTTTTAGCCAAAATAATCCCTAAGACATAACTTTGGTCTCTGAGATTTAAAATCAATAGAAGTGGTCCCTAAGATTGTACACCATTCATTATTTTGGTCATTCCATTAAAAAATTCCGTTAAGTGGTCCTTGAGCTTTTTAATGGAATGACCAAAATGATGGATGGTGGACAATCTCAGGGCCCAAAGTTATGTGTTATGCAAATCTCAGGGACCAAAATTATGTGTTATGCAAATCTCAGGGACCAAAGTTATGTGTTATACCCTCAACTTAACGGAGTTTTTTAACGGAAGGACCAAAATAATGGCTGATGGACAATCTCAGGGACCAAAGTTATGTGTTATGCAAATCTTAGGGACCATTTTGACTAAAAAGCCATTAGATTATTTGTCCTGAATCCTGAGGTAGATCTATAAATGTGGACATTTTGCTCAGATGGAATAGCTTCCACCATTTTAGAAAAAAAACTAAAATAAAATAAAAATTTAAAGCTGTGCATCCGAGCTAAAGATGTAAAACTCAGCCCAACCTCAATTGCTTAAATCATGTTTTGTGTCCTTAAATTTAAGGTTCCTCTTTACCGAACCCCCTTTCAGGAATAAATAAAATATTACATAACAACCCAAGAAAACTCACTAAACTAAACTAAACTCTCTCCCAGTCATTCAGCATGGGTGGTGAGATGAGGAGCAGAGGAATTTTGGCCAGATTCTGGTCCACCAATTTTAAAACAGCCACATAGCCCCAAGAAAATAAACAGCAAGTGATTTCTCGCAAGCTGCCCTTTTCACATCCACACTTGTTTTCCCACTTTACAAATATTCATTCGAACTTTAATTTGCTCTACCGAACCCCTAATGCATTTTCTTCGCAAGCCTAAGACTTAAATCACAAGTTGTTAAATCCCATAAACATATGGCATCTCTAGCAGCTTTAGCTTTACCACATCAGCACAGATCCCAAATTCTAAAGATGAAACAAACAAGTATTAGAATGTGCCTCTCATCATTTCTAGCCCATCATCATCATCACAAACCTTTCAACTGACTTGAATAGGGAAAAAGGAAAAAAAGAACACTTAAAAGATCTCTACTATTGACAAAGGATATAAATATAGCCAAGGTATTGGGAGAATATTCTTCTGCATAGAATAAAGTAACCATGAACCTTCAAGCATTCTGTCCTAAAATTCTACGGGCTAACTACTAAGTGTGTACATACTATCCAGCCCTATAATACACGTCCAAAACTCTAATGGAAACTGAGCATGTTGAGATCTGTCTTATGTTCTTAACATTCCATTGCAACATAATGAACTGAGATAACCCTCTTTTTATAGGACCAAATACAGAGAATAATGGGTAGAAAGTAACATTAAGGGAGAGGAGAAAAAACAAAGGGTAAGCACTACTAGTAAAAAATTAGCTGGCACAACTCACTCACTTGTTTACATCTGGATGATAACTTCTTGCAAGCTTCCGATAAGCTGAAAAGTGAGAAGTATGCAGAAGAAAAATTAGATGATGATAATCCAGAAGAAGAAACAAAAAACAACACAAGAAAACCCCAAAAACCACAAACCATGATTTATTCAATGCTTGAAGCCATTAATTATAAGTTATTCGATCTTTCAAGCACACAAACATCACACCAGAAGCTTAATTTTATTTTCTGACTTGTACAAATACCAAAGCATTTTACATATTAGGTTCCAATATGAAGGCTTACTTTGTAATGTATGTTAATTACAGCCATCCATTCGTAAAGATAATATGAAATCCCCAAAAAACTTTATAACACATGGAATATCTAGAAGATGTCATTGTAATTTTAAAAACCTCATCTCAAGAGGGAGAATGTCACATATCATAAAAAATAAAGCTTACAAAGTTACATTGGGTCAAAGATTCCTATGAATGAGAAAACTCAATCTCCAACTGCCTCAAATAGCTGCCTATTCCTTATTTCTTCACCCCCAAAAGGAACAAATCATGCATTTCTTCTTGGTTGAAGAAGAATGACACGCAGATCATCACAATACAAAACAGTCCTCATACAGTAGAGGTGTTCCTATTATATTTCCCAGCTCTTCAAATCCAGGATTTGGGGGGTCCTCCATCCATACTAAGAACAAAGAGTATTATTCATTCAACTAGTTAGACTGCACACATGTAATATATTCCTTTGTGTATTTTTACCCATACATACATGTGGGGGAAGAATGAGATAAACATGCCAGGGTAAGGGAGAAGTAAGAACTGGATATCATATTATGCAAGCAATTAGCTCTAAATATAGATATAGAGTTTAGGTTTTTTGAATCTCAAATCCATAAAAATGATGAGAAAAGCATATAAAACAAACAGAAACAATATATAGACAATAGTTTACAAGGAAAAAAAAAAGAAAGAAAATAGAAGTGTAGATACCGCTTTTAATTTCTGATTTACTCGCATTTCTTGACACCCCGAGAACAGAATAAAAGTCCTGGATGTAAGAATACGTGAAACAGTTAATGAGAATTCATTCATTAAGCCTCTTAATTCATGGAAGAAAAAGTCCGACCAATGTTTGTTATACTCACAGAATCTGCTCTAACTATAAATCTTGTTCCCCTGCTGTGATGTGAAGTTTGAGATGGGCCTGCACAGAATAGAGCATTCAAGGAATCCCGAGAGAACAAGCTTGAATTCAGTGCCCCCAAATAGCCTATTTTGCTTGAAACACTGCATTCAAAATGATACTTCAAATAATACAGTAAAAACAATCTAAAAGATGCTGGTAGCTTGTAGCTTGTTAAGCAGATGTACTTTAATTTAGAAGTAGAAACCAAAACAAAATGAGAGGAACAGATATAGCATGCATAGAAGAAATGGCAACAGGGTATAGTTTTTCATTCAAAATAATAGTCAAAATTGATAGAAATATAATCAGAACTTATAAATGGGGTCAATGGCATTCCTAAGGCTCTTAAATAAAATAAAAATTAAAAAAAGAACTTACCAACATTGAGATGTGAGGACCTTGTTTATGGCATAGGGCCTTAGCATGGTCTGGGGACGAATACCCCATTGAGCAACCCATGTACTTCCACAAGGAATAATTGCCATTCAGTGAACTTTCTGTGAGCATTGAGCAGAAGCAAACACACAATATCAGAAATTTTTGAATTTCAACCAAAACATACTTGGAGCCAACTCGTATTGAATGAAATAGTTCAGTAATTGACTATTCATAGAAGGTGTGAAAAACAATAAAGGAGAAAATGGCCACAACACAAATGGAGAGAGAAGAGCCGAAGGAGGACTAGTCAATCTAGCAAAGGCCCAGACGTACAGAGCCTCCTCTTTCTCTCAACATTCTTCCCCTCTTATCTCATCTTTTTAGTTTATTACAAGTATTAAAGCGTCATTAGTTATTATTATACTACTATTTTAATAAAAAAGAAAAATTGTAAACCTCCTTCTAATTTAAACTTTCCATTTTATTAATAGCGCATTTTTTCCCCACCTTGCATAATGATTGGCATTTATTAGGTTGCCAGCTCCTTTCTGTCTCCCATTCTCTCAGTATCCATTTTAACTTTTTTTCACTATGTGATAAAATTCTTAAACTTAAAAATTTGGAGTAGCACTATTGAGATCCTCCAATCCTATTTCACCACCCACCCCCATACTCAGCCTCGTTCAAATATTAAAAGATTCTAACCAACTCATCTCACCACATGATATTCCTCAAATTTTCCCTTCTTATTCTTCCCCCCTGGCCATAATCCCAATGTTTACTCAGAATGACGGCGGCAATGGATGCGATCCCATCAGGGGAAGGGCGCACTTTCTCTCTCTCCCACCATTAGCTAATCTTTCTTCTCTAATGGATTCTAATAACTGTGGGCACATGTTCTTGGCGCTACCATTAGCTAATCTCTCTCCCACCATTAGTAATCATCACATGCACATAAGCTTGTGATGTGATTTCTTTTATTTTAAGCAGCAATAATAAGTACCAAATCCAATAATTAGAATTATAGTTAATGTTGCAATGTGGCAAAACTCTTCTGGCATAAAGGCAACAATTTAAAGTAACAGGCATGGCCACGGTGGATATGCGTTAAGCAATTCCATATCGATGTAAAAAGGTAATTAATTCTTCTTTTTTTAAGTAGGGCCGCGAAAAATGGTTTGAATGGCAATAACGCCACTCCAAAGATTACTATTGAAAGAATTGCCATTTCCTTGCCATAAACCCCAAACTTTTGTACATGCAATCTTCAATCAGCCAAATTCAGTGACTCCATCAATCCCTCTACAACTGTGCATTTACCTTCTTAGTGAGTCTCTAAACTTTCTCTCTCCATCACATAAGCACAAAGCTCCGTGTCATCATTGGGTTTCATTAACTTACAAAAATGAACTATGCACCCCTTTTATCTTAAGAAGATGTTTTTAGTTTTTGTTTTCTTAATTTTCGTGGCAAAGGTTATACTAATGGATCAAATGCATTGACTTCAAAGGTTCCAAAGGTTATACTAATGGAAACGCGAATAGTTCGAAACAAATAATTCAGAAGTAAAACATATAGATATGTATAGTCTGTTCGAATAGCAGAAGCTAAGAAAAGCTTGAAAATTGAAGAAAATGGCACCAAACTCAAGTATCTCAATTGGTAGGTAAGAAAAAAAGATTTACAATTCCAATGACAAATTAACACAGAGCAGAGCATCGAACTCGAGGGGGACGAAAAGGAGAAAAATTGCAATTACCTGATATGCGATGCGAACCGCTAACCCAGTGCTCAAAGAACCCTAACAATGGAGCACACAAAGCTAACAAAATATCAGAAAATAAGTAAAATTAAGTAAATTTGGGAAATGAAATTGTTGAAACCCTAACGACGGAGAGAGAGAGAGAGAGAGAGAGAGAGAGAGATTACGGAGAGAATTGTGCGGAGCAGTGGTGGACGGCGGCGGTGTGAGGCGCACAAGAGAAGCAGAGAGAGAGAGAGAGAGAGAGAGAGAGAGAGGGTATGGATGGCGCGCAAGTGAGGGCTCCAAAGTGAGCGAAGCGTTGGACTGGGAGTGGATGAGAATATGAGATTGCCTGGCTACAACGACCGAACTGAACTCAACAATTGCCAAACGCTGCGTTTTAGGGCCAAACAAATTCACTTCACTTGGGTCCAAACAAATCAAAACGTCATCTCTGGATTATTCCTAAATAATCTAGTTTTCTAATCCTAATTCACAATGTTTAACTTTATGATTTACGCTACTTAATACTATAATTTAATAATATTCTTCCTCATTTGCAAGTAAATAATGCTTAAATATGACAAGATAATGTTTGCATAATTCTTGTCACCATAAACCATTTAAATAGAAATAGTTTGTCAGACCAACAAAAAAAAGAAGAAAAAAAGAATCAAATTTGTTTGTGCTAAAGGCATTTGCATACCTAGCGATATAGGTGGCCACACTAGACACCATCTGCGCATGCATGAAAAGAGATCTTGCTTCATAAATTGTTCTGTTGGAAAACATACCATACATCTTTGTCAAGTGAAGCATCAGAGTTCATGGGAACAAAATAAAGATGGCTCGAGCTATATTGTACCGAATTTACAAGTTAAACATACATATATCTACTAAAAATGGCTCAAGCCACTTTGTACGAAAATTTACATGAAGTTACTTTAGGTCGACTGAATGTTACATGTGATAACTATATTTAGAACAACTTCAACTATGAACTCAGACCCAAATATTTGTTTTGTTTTTTATTGTGCGATTGCTTTCCCTCCAAAATGCAAAGTACTCTTGCATTTAATGCCCCCGACATTCAAGACACAATTTGTGGGTTTGGTATCCTTAACTAAAAGTGCCTAAATAGAAGAGTGCACTGTGAGCTGAAATGAACCCATTTCACACATGATGTCAAAGCATAAGTACACTACAGTAAGATGGGGTGAGAATTATACCATCGAAGGTAATCGTCTACACCAAGATTTGCCAAGAATCCTCGTCGATATGAAAGCTTAGCTACTAAAACCTGGAGGAGCGAAAAACAAGGATGAGTGGGCCTAAAAATAAAGCTTTATAAAAACATTTTTGAAAACGTTATAACCCCTCGTTGTAAAATCAATATAGTTTTCAGAATATACATACTACGTATAGTAAGAAAATACTCACTGTAGCCTGCAAAATCTCAAGAATTCATTACGGCACAATATCTCGTAAATAAGGGGATGACATCCATAATCACAAAATCTCACATAAGCAACATATCATATTGGGTGCTCATCGACACATGCTGACACACGAGTTCATGTAGAGGTATTCTGACATGAACAAGACTGGGTGTAATAATAATGTACACTCTAGCACTACAATCACGTGAAGACTGCCGCTATGCGCATCACATACAAGTCGAAGTTGCCTATAGCAACCTGTACGACAGGACTGGCACCTACAATGGATCCAAAGTGAGTGTACGGTGCGATGTGCACATACACTTGAAAGACTGGCCCTGACCCAGGCGAGTACCAACACCAGTGTAGCAAATGATAAGCAGATAACATCAATATAGTCATGACACAGCCATTTGATGCGTAAAATAACTAAACACACAAATTAAACCCTCTTTTTATCAATTGTAGTAAAGTATGTAAGTAGGGATCGTTCTAGGCCGGGGATTAGGAGGGATTGCTAAATCACTTGGAAACTGACTTGAAAACGTGAAAACAAAGTTTAAAACACTAACTAGACTCAAAGAATGCAAAACTATACTTTAAAACACTAAAACAAACCAAAAGACTCAAAACAGCCCCTAAACACTCAAAACTACCTTAAAAACACAATCTGGGCAATTTTGGGACTCTCACACAAACTTGGACAAATTTTGGTTTTCTAATGAACTAAAACACTTAAAAACATAATCTAAGACAAGTTCTAATTAATATGACTCAAAGAAATAAGATGGGGTTGATTTTCGACGAAAATAATTAAATTAAGACAAGAACAAAGTAAACAAATTCTTAGACAAATTTGGGTGAATCAAAACACTCTAACACACAACCAAAACAGAAATTAAACACTTTGAAACAATAAAGTAAAAGGGGGATTTTGGTTTTAATGAATTTGAAAACAAAACAGATTGTAAGTGAATTTGAATGAAACTTATGGATGGAAGATTAGCTAGGAGGTTCTTCTCCACATATGTCACACTTGCATACAAAACGATTTCCAGTTGCTTTTCGATAAGCTATGAATACTCAACGCCCCAAATTAACCGTGAATTGCACTAATTAACCCTCAGTTTTTTCCACAAGTTATTAGGTTGGATGATTGCATACGACAACCCAAAACATTCCCTACAAGTTCCCTACATGAATTGCATAATAGAGATACAAGCAAGAATCATTAAGTTCTATGAAAAACATAAGCATTGACGAGGCACTCGTTACTATGATTTGCATGAAACTTATGCCAAGAGTTTACTTAACGTGATTGTGACTAGCAACCTTCACTACTTGTGAATATAAGTTTATAACGATTAGGTGAAACTCCCTTATATTCTAGCGTCAAATTCATGCATGAAAATTAAGCGTGCACTCTTAACCAACATACACAAATTAGTTTTTATATGAACGGATAAGTAAATTGAATTCACAACTTATGAATCACAACTGGATGTAATCAAATCATATTGCAAGTATGAACATAGTTTCGAATCACCCCCTAACTAAGAGGGGTTTAGTTCCTCATACTCACAAAGCAAAGATACATAAAATTAGACATTAAAATCAAAGGAAAGAAAACACCTAAAATGCTCCAACTTGGTAGCAAGTGCATCCAAGATTCCTCCTTTCCCTTGCTTGCGGCAGATTGGGTTATGGACAGATTTTGGGTAGTTTTATGATATAGAATGGATGGGGAATGGTATGGAAGGGTTTAGGGTGAGTGTGGAGGAGTGTTTGATGGTTGGAGGGTGGTGGAGAACTAGGCAAAGAGGGTGGAAGAAGGTGGAGTGGCTGTTATGTTTTCTAGGCACTAGAATGGTGTTTTTGGGGTGTTTTGCTTCCTAGTGTGTGTATGGACGAATTTTTGTGATAAAATGATGAATATGGGGGATTGTCCTTTGGCCAAGGGGTGTAAACATGTATTTATAGGCCCCAAAAACCTTAGAAAATCAGGTTAGGTTAAGGATGAAATGCATGGCAATTTATGTGTGTGGTGTGCAATGGTCCAAGGGTGAAAATGAAGTAATGATGCAAAGTGTGAAGGGTAAAATGGAGTGGTGTTGTAGCTAGGGAGCATGAATGATTATGTACATTGCATAGAGATGGAAAGGGAGGTGAAATGTGTCAACAAATGGGTCAAAGGTGCAACAACATGTGTTGCACATGGCATTGGATTCCAAATGTGAATGATGGAGCATCAATTGGTGCATGTAATGGATGTAAATGTTGTCTAAAATCTAATGAGTGAAGGGAACAAGAGGTATCAAGCAATTGAGTGTAATAATTAAATGAATTGAAGCATGAAATTAGAAATTATGTAGGGGACAAGAGTGATCAAGCATGGCATGGAATCCAAAGGGAATTCTATGTGGTTTGCATGGCAAGGAATGCAAGTTGGGGTGACAGATTTTTGGGCTGTTTTCTTCATCTTTTGGACCATAATTCTTCATATTCTTGGCCTCTTTAGTTCTCAAATTCGTCCATCCACTTGGCCCATGCATTTGCTATCCATTCCAAGCCCGAAACATGCTCCAAAGGCCTCCAAAATGCATCTTCTTGCATACTTTGTACTTAGAGTCTGAAAACACACAAAAATAACTTTAAACACTAAAATAACTAAGGAAATACAACGTAAATGCACAAGAACAAGCTAACTAAGTCGCATAAATATGCTCCTATCACCATTCAACAATTCTAATCAATATTGTACTATTCATGACCATAAATATAATCAAGGCATCTCCTTTTAGTAAGCTTACCTGTGCATCCTGGAGGATTATTTCATCATTTCCCAACAATAAGGTATTTATTATAAACATTAATTTAATCATGGCAGTCGCATAAAGAATTTATTAATGCTTGTATATATGGAAACTAACCAATATATATATATATATAAAGAAAAGACCCACTCACAGATCATGTCGTTGAGTCGAACCTGCCTCGTAGCATCGAGAGTCCTTGCGATGCGTTTTGCCTAGAAACGAAATCATTTATGTAAATACGTAATGTACTAACGTAAAAACGCATTTTCGTACAAAGTGCGGCTAATAAAGAAAATATTTTAAAATGGTAGAATTTTGGAAAATGGAGGGCGGATTCAGGTCTAGCACGTCGAGAAACGTAAGGAGAGACCCCGTTAAATTTTACAAAAGTCAAGTCTCTATCAAAGGTGAGGTCCACAACCCTACACAAGTCAATCTAGAACATCCGCCCATGGATTTCTGATCTATAAGTTCCCAAAGTCCACACTATGCTTCTAGAACAACATACTAAAACTTCTTTACGATCCAACGGTTGGATCTCTGCCAATCGCAAATTCAAGTGGTTGTCAACGTTGGATTTTACATACTTTAGAAATTCAATTCGGGAAGATCCGTACATTGGATTCCTGATTCATAAGTTCCTAATGTCCATATATATTATGTACTATCACGTATTAAAGTTTGGTGTCGATCCAACGGTCGGATCATCCATTCATATAATAACCAAGTGGTGGCTAACTAGGCGGTCCACTACGAAACTATATTAAAACATCAGGATTTCACTAAATGGATGTCAATTATGAAATCGGGGCATCAAATTAGCCTAGGATGGTCAAGTGGGGTCTCTACCCACCCACCGCCGCACGCGGCGGTCGGCTGCCCTGACTTGCTAGAAAAATCAACTATTTTCAAAAATTACCAAATTTCACAGAAATGAAGATCTCAATGAATAGAGCAAGTTTTATACCTGTCGCTAAGTCCAATTTGGCCTAGAAAAGCTCCAATTTCCCTCGAACTCACCGGAAACCCTAGAATGGGTGAGCTTCGATTCTTTTTCCTCGGTGCTCTGATTGTTTGAGATATGATCTGAAAGTCAATCTTTGGAAGAAACCTTTCAAGACAATGTCTGCATGTGTAGATAACTCTAATACAGCAAAAATGCAACGTCAATCATTAGGACTTGATAGGAGCATATTTATTCGACTTAGTTAGCTTGTTCTTATGTATTTATATTGTTATTTCTTAGTTAATTTAGTATTTCAAGCCATTTTTGTGTGTTTGTAGGTCCAAAGGGTTAAAGAGGCAAAGAAGTGCATTTTGGAGCATTTTGGAGCATTTTTGGGCTTGGAATGGATATCATATGAATGGAGGAAGGTGGATGAACGAAATTGAAGACCAAAAGAGGCTAGAAATCAAGAGAAGTCAGAATGGAAGCTTGGAAGACAAGGAAAGACACAATTTAACCTATTCCTACAAAGGTGGCGCCTTGTTTCCCCTTTGTCCCTTCCTTGTCCCTCCTTGTGTAGCATTTCCCCTTGCCATGTTTCCCTATTCCTAAACCATGTAGAACCTTTCCTTTCTTCCCTAGGATACTTTGGGACACCTAAATCCCAGCCCTAGTGAATGCCGCACCAAATATCCCTTTCCCTTGCACGGCAAGGGATTCCACCTTTCCTATTTTCCTTGCCGCACTCTACATTCCCTTTTCCCTTTGGATTTTGAATTTAATTACCCTTTTTCCTTGAGGATTTGGTGTACAAATCCTTCTCCAAATTTAATTAGGTCGTGCCTTTCTCATCCCTATAAATATAAGCCCTTGCCGTAACCTTCCATCATCAAGAAACACATCCATTCACTACTTTCCATACTTTCAACCATTCTTTCATACAAACCACCACTTAAATCTTCACCCAACCCTTGTGCCGCAACAAAGAGAAGAAGGAGGACCCTTGGAGTGCTTGCTATTCAAGTTTGGATTGCTGGATCATTCTTAGGTGTAATCTATCTTTTGGTTTCAATGTTTCAATTTGTTTATCTTTGTTTTGTGAACATGAGGAGCTAAACCCCTTGTAGCTAGGGGGAATTTCGAAACTATGAATATATTTGCATTATGAATTGACCAATTTCAGTTGTGATTTCATAAAGTGTGAATGCAATTTGCTTAACTGTTTTATTCAAAACTTATTCTTGTATGTTGATTAAGGAGGCCTACTTAGTTTGCATGCTTGAATTTGATGGTAGGATATAAGGGAGTTTCACATAACTTATATTCACAAGTAGCGAAGGTTGCTAGTCACGATCGTGTTAAGTTAAATTCCTAACATGAGTATCATGATGTCATAGTTACAAATGTTTTGTCAATACTTATGATTTTCATAGAACTTAATGATCTTTGATTATATCTCTATTATGATGTGCATGTAGGGGACTATTGGAGAATAATTTGGGTTGATGATGCGTATTCCATCCAATTCAATGATCAAAGGAAAATCTAAGGGTTAATTAGTGATGGCACGGTTAATCTAGGGCATTGTCATTCATTCTTTTCTCTCATTTCTCTTCCTTTCGATTGGCCTCCCACTTCCTCCTTTATTTCTGATTGGGCAGCCCCAATCCCTCTTTTTTTTTCTTTCAATCCCAGCCATCCATCTCTTTCTTTTCTCCATCACAACCATCCGTGTGGTGCTTCTAGATTTTCTGGAGCATTCTAGATTATGGTCAAATGACCAATTCACCCATAACTTCGTTCGTTAATTACTCATTCGTTAAAGCTCCAAATTACGTTCCGCTTGCATCTACGTGTTCGTATCATCAAGTACTTCGAGAATACGGTAAAATAGTAGTTTGTACACGTCACGAAGAAGCGGTCAATAAAAGTCAACAATCTCACCTCTAGGCATTTTCGTCAATCCACTCATTTAAAATTAATAAAATCATAAAGTTAAGGATGGGTTGTCACAAGTTGGGCCGAAGATGATTATGAACTGATCATTAATTTTGTTTGTAAAAACAAAATATATATATATATATATATATAAAGGTTTCTTCTAAAGATGGCTCGAGCCACTTTGTATGAAGCAATATTAGTTTTGTATTTTCTATGCCTTCTATGCTATTTTCTAGGGTCTCACGACACTCACTATAATGGTTCTTTTAAAAAAAGTAATAAGTTGATTGACATAGAAAAATCCTCCTGCGAGGGATCGCAAAAAATTAAAGTCTAAAATAAACTTGTGATGATATTTGATATGACTAAACCAAGTGTGCGGTAAAGGATAATTTTCTGTAGTTATATTAGAAAAGCCAATTTGTGTGTTAAGTGAAGCTGTATCAAATGAAAGAGTTCCTTCCATTTGAATACGATAGACTTTTGGAACTTTTGTATGATATCTATTTGGAATGAGCTGTGTATCTATATGACTTCTAATTGCTCCTGTGTCTACAAAAGCTTGTAAGTGTATATATGATTTATCTGGGAAATAAAGTGTACAAGGTATGATAATACATGTTGGTCTTTTAAGTGAAATATTAGCTGTAGATAAAACTGGTTCTTCGGATTCTATAATACTAATTTCATGATATGTTGATGATATGTTTTAAACCTTCCTAATGCTAAAACATATTGAGTATAATAGCATAAGTAAGGGTGTCGAATCCACAGGGACTAATTGGACCTATATAATCACTTGTTTTGCAAGAACCATATTAAATGACTAAACTAGGCAACTTTAGACAGATTTGTTATTGTAACTTAAAAACTCACAAGAATGATGACAACACAAGTAATGAATCAACAAGTAATAAAATGGAATAAAACCAATGGAGATGGAACTAGGGATTCGGTTTCACCATAGCTAAATTAATCCCATGTTTGTTAAATCAGTTTATGCTCATTCATTCACCTATTTCTTGAGTTTGTTTCACTTAGATATGATCAACCATATGATGTGTGGATTTGATCAAATCATCCTAGTCAAGAACCAAATTGTGATGTGCAACTTTGGTTCTCAACCAAGGATGTTTTATACATATGAAACTTTCACAAAACCAAAGGGGACACACGGCATGATGTTTGCCAAACATCCCCTTCATTCACTCCCAAATCTGCCAAAATTATGCATGATGTGTGCTTCTAATTTTGGCTACACAACCTGTGGTTAATTCAAGTGGTGATCAAGCATTAAAATCAACACACAAAGTCACAATAAAATCAGAGAATGAAACAAGAAATAGAAGGATCAAATGAGCATTATGAGTTAACTACATGGTTTTCTTGCTAGGCTACATCGAATCCCTAAGAGGAGATTAGTTACATTTCATGTTTACAAACGTTTTAACATAGAAATACATAACATGAATGAACATAGAATTGAGAAGAAGGAACCCTTGAAGCAAAACTGATGTTGAAATCCTTTAAGTGTAGCCTTCGGTCTTGATTCTCCAAATGTGATGCAACATGAAAGATGAGCAGCTTGTGGATGGGTGGTTTGTTTTAAATGGGAGAGAGGGTGGTCAGAAATTTGGATGGCTAAGTGAGTGAATGGTGGTGTTGCGGATGGGATAGAGAATGGACACAAAATGGAGTTTCTTGGTGTGTGAATGAGAGTGTGACCGCCAGAGCTTGAAGTGAGATTCCATGGACTTTAAATTGAAGTCCTAATGAGAACATGCAGCTGGAATTAGAGTAATGCATCTGCCAATCTGAAATGATGATGAATTTAAGTGATTTCTGAGGTGGTAAGGCACGGCATGTTGAAACACAAGCATGTGTAGGACTTATTTAATTCAAGAGGCATGTGCAATGGCTGCAATGTGCAGTGGACAACCAGAAATTGTTTTCCACATGCTGGAAAGGGAAAGAAAGGCACGGCATGGCTTGGTTTGGATGTGCAAAGGTGGCTGAATGACTTAGATTAATGAAGACACATGCATTGCTGCAAAAGGGAGTTGGAAAAGGTAAGGCAATGCACGGCAAGGTGTGAACACATGCATGTGATTGCATGTTTTGATGTTTAGAGGAAATGGAAGGCACGGCACAAATTGTGAACATGCATGTGATTGCATGTTTTGGAACCACCTAAGTTAATTCCAATGTTTTTGCCTTGTCTTGTCTCACCCAATATGGCCGAATGCCACCTTACACCTCCAAATGTGATCCTGAAATTCCATGCAGCCAAGTAACTTCTAAAATCCTCATTTGAAACTTCAAATTGACTCCACAAGAACCTTCTCCACGTTTGGGATAATGCTCAGCTACCAAAAAGGGGTGATTTTACTTCATTTGCAATCCAATTGATCCTAAAACACACTTGGCTGCACACTAGCACAAAATAATGTAAAAACACAACTAGTTTGATTCAAAAACATCACAAAAATGCCAATTAAAGATGATATAAATGTACACAAAGTGTGTACATCAAATACCCCCAAACCTGGTTTTTGCTAGTCCACGAGCAAACTTAAAACTAAAACACACACAACACACAAAACATTCATGTATGTTGGTTAAAACATGCTTTACACCAAATAATAAGAACCAAAGAAAACTTTGTCATACATCCAAACTCAAAAGTTTTCTACTCCAAAGAATTATATCAATTGTGATGTATAAAGATATTTCTACATGCCTTACAACTTCAAGGCCACCATACCCAAATGCTTAAGAAAGAAATCGCCTCAACTCTACTCCTCACAGCTTCCACTCAATTTCTCACTCAGATCCTAAGGTTCAGTCTCTTCACAACATATATGAGTGAAATTATGTAAAGGCAATCAAAATTCTCACATATGAAATCCGAAATGGGAGCACAATTTCTGAGTAGATCTCATGAAATGAATCAAATGCTAAGAATAAAAATAACATACACTTACCATCACCCATGAATACATCCTCAATGATCAGCTAGGTCTTTCTCAAGATTGTAATGCAAGGCTTAGGTTAAAGGTTAAGAAAGAAGGGATATGAAATACTAGAGCTTGGGGAATACCAAAGTGTCCTTGAGGATCATGCTCTTCACTTGCATTTGCCTTCTTTCTTCTTTTGGCGTCCAGGCCCTAAACCTTATAAAGAGGAGATTTGGAACTTGTATCCACTTTGATTCTTTTTTTTTTATAACTTTTATGCTTAGAAACAACTTTCACATAGGTGCCCTCGGTACACGCCACAATCTTGATCTCTCACTCAATTTACCTTAAGCTTTCATCAAATTGGTATTCCCCAAACTATAAGGTATGGCTTATATTGAGCTAGAATGGGTAGAGTATGGTGCGGGTGATGAAAGAATTAGGCTAAAGTGTTTGGCTGCAACAATGGTGAATGGAGCACACAAAGGGATAGGATTTAAGCCTTTTAGTAGTTAAAACATGCATAGCCTAACATCATTTCATTGAGTTCATTCATGAATGATACCAAACACATGGTATCTGCAAAATAGAGTAATTCTTAGCATCCAAACAAAATAGAAGTAAAGAGATCATTTAAAGTGAAATTGAAAGAAAAAGATAGGAGTTGAAACACTTTAAACCCTCTAAAAGAAACAATTAAGCTCAAAATAACTCACTAGGGTAGTCTCCACTATTCTTCTTCCAGAATTTGAGTATGGTACCTCTATCATCATATCTCCAAGAATTACATCTTTATACAAGACACAAGATACAAAAAATTTTTTTATAGCAACCCAAAAGTTTGTTTGTAAACATAGTCCTCATAAGCATTCGAATTAGTAAGCAAAAGCACACTTAACCAAAACAAACACAAAAAACAAACCTTCCATCCCAAAATACCCCCAAACCTATGGTAAGCATTGTCCTCGATGCTTAAAATTGTATGCAATTCAAGTAGGTAAATAATATGGAATGGTAACAACATAAACACAACATGAAGATAGAATACAAACCACACTAGGTTGCCTCCTAGCAAGCGCTTTATTTAATGTCTAGGCAAGACATGGAACTTGTTCATGGTGTTGTAAACTCAAGAAAATCGACAATTTGATACACTTGCCCTTCCTCCTCTTGTTGCAAATATGGTTTCAATCTCTGTCCATTGACTTTGAAAGAGGTGCCATTCTTCATGTTCTCTATCTCCACAGCTCCGTGGGGAAATGTTTGCAACACTTTGAATGGTCCTACCCATCTAGACTTCAATTTACCTGGAAAAAGTCTCAAACGTGAGTCATACAAAAGTACTTTCATACCTTGGTGAAACTCCTTCCTTAGGATGGCTTTGTCATGATAGAGCTTAGTCCTTTCCTTGTAAATTTTGGCATTTTCATATGCCTCATTTCTGAGCTCTTCCAACTCATTAAGTTGGAGCTTCCTTGCTATTCCAGCATCCTTGTAATCAAAGTTGAACTTCTTAATGGCCCAATATGCTCGGTGTTCAAGCTCCATTGGCAAATGACAAGCTTTCCCAAACACAAGACGATAAGGACTCATGCCAATGGGGGTCTTGTACGCTGTTCTATACGCCCAAAGTGCATCATTCAACCTCAACGACCAATCCTTCCTTGTGGGGCTCACAGTCTTCATCAAAATGTTTTTGATCTCCCTATTGCTAATCTCCACTTGTCCTGAGGTTTGAGGATGGTACGGGGTTGCCACTTTGTGGTTGATGTTGTACTTCCTCATCAATGATTCAAAGGGTTTGTTGCAGAAATGGCTGCCACCATCACTAATAATAGCTCTTGGCGTTCCAAACCTACAAAAAATCACATCTTTAATAAAGTGCAAAACAACCTTATGATCATTAGTTCTTGTAGCAATGGCTTCAACCCATTTGGATACATAATCAACTGCCACTAATATGTATAAGTAGCCAAAAGATGATGGAAATGGTCCCATGAAGTCGATTCCCCAAACATCAAAAAGCTCTACCACCAAAATGTTGTTCAATGGCATCTCATTTCTTCGGCTAATGTTCCCCATCTTTTGGCACCTATCACAATTAGAACAAAAATCAAAAGCATCTTTGAATAAAGTAGGCCAAAAGAAACCAGATTGTAAAACTTTAAGAGATGTCTTTTTGGCACCAAAATGTCCGCCACATGCCAATGTATGACTGAACGTTAGAATGCTTTGTTGTTCACTCTCTGGGACACATCTCCTAATGAGTTGATCAGGGCAATATTTAAACAAATATGGTTCGTCCCAAACGTAGTGCTTGACCATGGCAAGGAACTTTTTTCTTTCCTGAAAAGAAATGTCATTTCTCATTACACCACAAGCAAGATAATTAACGAAATCAGCATACCACGGTTCTTTTTCTTGAACAACAAGGAGTTGTTCATCTGGAAATGATTCATTTAGAGGCAAAGGTTGTGCAACTCCATGGTTCTCATTAAGTCTTGACAAGTGGTCAGCCACAACATTATCACTTCCCTTTTTATCTCGAACCTCCAAGTCAAACTCTTGTAGTAAAAGTATCCATCTAATTAAGCGTGGTTTAGCATCCTTCTTTGTCATCAAATACCTAAGGGCTGCATGATCAGAAAACACAATAACTTTAGATCCCACAAGGTATGACCGAAACTTCTCTAAAGCAAAAACAATAGCAAGCAACTCCTTTTCAGTTGTGGAATAGTTAAGTTGAGCATCATTTAGAGTCCGACTTGCATAGTAGATCACGTGTGGAAGTTTGTTCACCCTTTGCCCTAAAACTGCACCAATAGCATAGTCAGAGGCATCACACATTAATTCAAAAGGTAAAGACCAATCTGGTGCCATAATAATTGGGGCCGAGGTTAATTCCTGTTTCAAAGTTTTGAATGCATCCATACAAGCTGTATCAAAATGAAATGCAACATCTTTAGCTAATAGATTGCATAATGGACGAGTGATCATTGAAAAGTTCTTAATGAAACGTCGATAAAAACCCGCATGTCCCAAAAAACTTCTCACTCCCTTCACGGTTGTGGGAGGTGCCATCTTGGTGATTATGTCAATTTTGGCTTTGTCCACCTCCATTCCTTTGCTAGAGATTACATGTCCCAACACAATTCCTTGTTTCACCATGAATTGGCATTTTTCCCAATTGAGAACCAAATTTGTTTCCTGACATCTTTGAAGTACTAAAGAGAGATGGTTAAGACATTCATCAAAAGAAGAACCAAACACTGAAAAGTCATCCATAAATACCTCAATGAATCTTTCTACCATGTCAGAAAAGATGGCCAACATACATCTTTGGAAAGTTGCTGGAGCATTGCAAAGTCCAAATGGCATTCTCCTATATGCAAATGTGCCAAAGGGGCAAGTAAAGGTAGTTTTCTCTTGATCCTCTGGAGCAATTGCAATTTGATTGTAACCTGAGTAACCATCCAGAAAACAATAATGTGAGTAACCTGCCAATCTCTCAAGCATTTGATCTATGAAAGGCATAGGAAAGTAATCTTTTCTAGTGCTAGAATTCAACTTCCTGTAATCAGTGCAAACACGCCAACTGGCTGTGGGCTTTGTGGGCACAAGCTCTTTGTTTTCATTTGTCATCACTGTGATTCCCACCTTCTTGGGTACCACCTGAATAGCACTCACCCATTTGCTATCAGAAATGGGATATATGATTCCCACATCTAACAACTTCAACACTTCACTCCTCACCACTTCCTTCATGTGTGGATTGAGTCTTCTTTGTGGTTCACGGGTTGTCTTTGATCCATCCTCCAAAAGAATCCTATGCATGCACATGGTAGGGCTTATTCCCTTGATATCTGCAATAGACCATCCAATAGCTGATTTAGACTCTTTTAACACTCTCATTAGCTTATCTTCTTCATTTGGATTTAGGTCAGAAGCTATGATAACTGGAAGAGTTTCAAATTCAGCTAGATATGCATATTTAAGATGTGGTGGAAGTGGTTTAAGTTCAAGTTTTGGTGCCTTAACAATGGAAGGAATTAAATGTGACCTAGATGGTTCTAAATGCTCTACAAGAGGTGAAACATTTAAAGGATACGGTGCCAATGCTTCCAAGGCAGCTACTACTTTCATGAGTGCATCTTCTTCATCAAACTCATCTTGAGATTGAGTCAAAACAGTTTGTAATGGTTCACTAGATTGTGCCTGCAAGAACTTAGAGAAAACAAGTGAATCAAGCACATCAATGGCATAGCACTCAAGAGATGAAGAAGGATGAGAAAGAGACTCAAACACTTTAAATTGCACGGTCTCTCCTAGCACTGTCATAGTGAGGAGTCCGTTTTGCACATCAATGATAGTCTTGGCCGTGGCCATGAATGGTCTTCCAAGCAAAATAGGCAACTCTCTATCATGTATAGGAGCTTCTTCCATGTCCAACACTACAAAATCCGCAGGCAAGATTAGTTTATCAATTTGAACTAGAATATCCTCTACTATACCTCTTGGATACTTCACGGATCTGTCTGCAAGTTGTAATGAAATGGTGGTGGCTTTCAATTCCCCCAAACCTAGTTGAAGGTACACAGAATAAGGCATTAAATTGATGCTAGCACCCAAATCAAGCATTGCTTTTTCAACTTTATTTTCTCCTATAGTAATGTTGATAGAGAAACTCCCTGGATCTTTGAGCTTTGGTGGAAGTTTTCTTTGCAACACTGCACTTACATTCTCAGACACCACTACCTTCTCATGTGGTCCATACTTCCTTTTGTAGTTGTTTAACTCTTTGAAGAATTTCCCATAAGCTGGCATGTTCCTAATGACATCAAGCAAAGGTAAGTTAACATTCACTTTACTTAGAATATCAAAAATGTCCTTAAATGACTTATCCTGCTTGCTTTTGGCAAGTCTTCCAGGGAATGGTATTGGTGGAGTATAAGGCTTCTCGGCCTTGTGAAGATTTGGTGCTTCAAATGAGGAATTGGCAGGGCTTGGTTCCTCATTTGGTTTCTCATTTTCTCCTTGAGTAACCCCTGCATTCACATGATCAAATTCATTAGTAACTTCATTACCAACTCTATTATTGATAACCTTACCACTTCTAAGTGTAGTGATTGCTTTGGCTTGCTCTTGGTTCCTTTGAAGCATCACGGGTTGGCTTGGAAACTTTCCAATTTCTCTTTGGTTCAAGGCATCCGCAATCTGTCCCAATTGTGTCTCCATTTTGGTTAGGGCAGCCGAATGTTGTTGGAAAGTGCTATTGGTAGCTTGTTGGAATTGCAAGGTGTTTTGAGCTAACAACTTAACCGTATCCTCAAGTGTAGTGGCCGGTTTTGGTTGGAAGTTTTGGAATTGATTTTGATTTTGATTGTTGTTCCTCCATGAAAGATTGGGATGATCTCTCCAACTTGGGTTATATGTGTTTGAATACACATCATTCCTTGGCCTTTGATTGTAAGAATTCATGAGGTTCACTTGTTCTTGGACAAATTCGGGGTAGGCTTCTTTAGATGGACATTGATGAGTAAGGTGGTTTGGTATGTTGCAAATGGCACACACCTCATTTGCTTTTGGCACCATGTTGAGCACGGCTTCAAGCTTCTTCTCTAGGTTAGCTACCTGCAAGGAAAGTTCATGATTAGAATTTGTTTCATACACTCCAACTTTCTTACCCCTTAGATCTTTGTGTTGAGCATTAGACCCCAACATCTCATAAATGTTATATGACTCTTGAGCATTCTTTTTCTTCAAAGCTCCACCTGCTGCATTATCAACAGTTGATTGACATGTTTGGGTTAGTCCATCATAGAAAATTTGCATTTGTAAATGAAAAGGTAACCCATGGTGTGGACATTGCAACAAAAGGCCTTTAAAACGCTCCCAACACTCATTGAAAGGTTCTCCATCATCTTGTTTGAAATTGAAGATTTGTCCCCTTAATGTGGCTGTCTTTTGAGTGGAGAAGAACTTCTCCAAGAACTTCTTAGCCACGGCATCCCAAGTGATGAGGGAACCCGGTGCTAGAGTCATCAACCAACTCTTGGCCCTATCTTTCAATGTGTAAGGGAATACTCTCATCCTCAAATTTGCTTCACTTACTCCCTGCAAAGGTAAACCACTCACAACATTATAGAATTCTTTCACATGAGCTAAAGGATCTTCATTAGGTAAGCCATAAAACGAGGGAAGCATATGAAAATGTGAAGATTTAAGATCATAGTTTCTAGCTTCGGTGGGCAGCAAGATGCATGAAGGAGAATTTGGTATGATTGGTTGAGCAAAGTCCTCCAAAGCTCGAAGTTCATCTTGGTTGTCCGCCATCTCTTCTTCTCTTTCCCAATTAATGTGCTTAGATCCTTCACTTGTTGAACTAGGCGAATTCCCTTCCTCTTCTTCACGGAAATTGGGTGAATTTGTTGGCACAAAGTTGTCAAAAGTATTGCTCTTTAACCGTTCAATTCTTTGGCCTAACTCAACAAGTCTATTTGACATAAACTTCCTGAAAACAAAACAAACAAGTTTGAATATAAATTAGCACTCTACTTAAAATAAACATAACAAGGGTTCATAACTAAACAAGCAATTACAAGGGACTGAAATCAGTCCCCGGCAACGGCGCCATTTTTGTTGATGATATGTTTTAAACCTTCCTAATGCTAAAACATATTGAGTATAATAGCATAAGTAAGGGTGTCGAATCCACAGGGACTAATTGGACCTATATAATCACTTGTTTTGCAAGAACCATATTAAATGACTAAACTAGGCAACTTTAGACAGATTTGTTATTGTAACTTAAAAACTCACAAGAATGATGACAACACAAGTAATGAATCAACAAGTAATAAAATGGAATAAAACCAATGGAGATGGAACTAGGGATTCGGTTTCACCATAGCTAAATTAATCCCATGTTTGTTAAATCAGTTTATGCTCATTCATTCACCTATTTCTTGAGTTTGTTTCACTTAGATATGATCAACCATATGATGTGTGGATTTGATCAAATCATCCTAGTCAAGAACCAAATTGTGATGTGCAACTTTGGTTCTCAACCAAGGATGTTTTATACATATGAAACTTTCACAAAACCAAAGGGGACACACGGCATGATGTTTGCCAAACATCCCCTTCATTCACTCCCAAATCTGCCAAAATTATGCATGATGTGTGCTTCTAATTTTGGCTACACAACCTGTGGTTAATTCAAGTGGTGATCAAGCATTAAAATCAACACACAAAGTCACAATAAAATCAGAGAATGAAACAAGAAATAGAAGGATCAAATGAGCATTATGAGTTAACTACATGGTTTTCTTGCTAGGCTACATCGAATCCCTAAGAGGAGATTAGTTACATTTCATGTTTACAAACGTTTTAACATAGAAATACATAACATGAATGAACATAGAATTGAGAAGAAGGAACCCTTGAAGCAAAACTGATGTTGAAATCCTTTAAGTGTAGCCTTCGGTCTTGATTCTCCAAATGTGATGCAACATGAAAGATGAGCAGCTTGTGGATGGGTGGTTTGTTTTAAATGGGAGAGAGGGTGGTCAGAAATTTGGATGGCTAAGTGAGTGAATGGTGGTGTTGCGGATGGGATAGAGAATGGACACAAAATGGAGTTTCTTGGTGTGTGAATGAGAGTGTGACCGCCAGAGCTTGAAGTGAGATTCCATGGACTTTAAATTGAAGTCCTAATGAGAACATGCAGCTGGAATTAGAGTAATGCATCTGCCAATCTGAAATGATGATGAATTTAAGTGATTTCTGAGGTGGTAAGGCACGGCATGTTGAAACACAAGCATGTGTAGGACTTATTTAATTCAAGAGGCATGTGCAATGGCTGCAATGTGCAGTGGACAACCAGAAATTGTTTTCCACATGCTGGAAAGGGAAAGAAAGGCACGGCATGGCTTGGTTTGGATGTGCAAAGGTGGCTGAATGACTTAGATTAATGAAGACACATGCATTGCTGCAAAAGGGAGTTGGAAAAGGTAAGGCAATGCACGGCAAGGTGTGAACACATGCATGTGATTGCATGTTTTGATGTTTAGAGGAAATGGAAGGCACGGCACAAATTGTGAACATGCATGTGATTGCATGTTTTGGAACCACCTAAGTTAATTCCAATGTTTTTGCCTTGTCTTGTCTCACCCAATATGGCCGAATGCCACCTTACACCTCCAAATGTGATCCTGAAATTCCATGCAGCCAAGTAACTTCTAAAATCCTCATTTGAAACTTCAAATTGACTCCACAAGAACCTTCTCCACGTTTGGGATAATGCTCAGCTACCAAAAAGGGGTGATTTTACTTCATTTGCAATCCAATTGATCCTAAAACACACTTGGCTGCACACTAGCACAAAATAATGTAAAAACACAACTAGTTTGATTCAAAAACATCACAAAAATGCCAATTAAAGATGATATAAATGTACACAAAGTGTGTACATCATGATATTCTAGCAAGGGTAGGTCATTCACTTTTTTACTATCTGATTCCATTGTGCCTTCTAACATTCTTTTCCCCAAAACTCGAGGTAATAATAATTTTGGAGATATCCTTGATTCATCATGCTTTATCTGATTGGTTAGTTCTCTGATTTCTCTTTTATATTATTTTAGTTGCACATTATATATCTTCCTTTCATTTTTTATCTGATATTCTAATTCTTGAATTTGAAATTCTAAGTTTCGATTTTTAAGCTTTTCTTCTCGTAAATCAAGTTCAAAATGTTTTTGTGATAAACTAGAAGAATATTTTTCTTTTTCTAGGAATTTTTCTTGAGATCATTCTTGAATGAAATATTTGTGAAAAACAAGTTCATTTGAGCAACATCTATAACATGCAATTAACAATTAAAGGCGGAATTATGCTTGTATGCACTCAAAAATAAAACTTTACCCATGAAATTCAAGGCCTAGTGAGTGTGGTGAACCAAGACTCAACTCAAAACCAAAGTGAGTTGAGAAATCTTATACCTTTGTTGATTCATCTTTGCATAAGTAAAGGCTAATCACCCAAGAGATAGGGTCTTCATTCCTTACTACTTAGCTCCATGGATTTCTTGGATGAGGATGGTAGAATGGATTCTCCAAGTTCCCAAAATAGAGAACCTCTAAGTCTCCACACCAAGGAGAGCATTGATGAAGAGATGAGTGACCTAGATGAAGTAAGATTGCTAGCTATTTTCCACTAGGGTGGCCGGCCTCTTAGAGAGAAAAAAGAGCATTGTGTTCTCATCTTTTCTCCAAAAGAAACCCTGATGATGAAATGACTATAAAGTTGTCTTTATACCACCTCACAATGGAGTGGCAAACTTGCAATTAAGGCAAGTTCACTACCCTTCTCTATATGGCCGGTCTTAAGGGTTTATTGGGCTTTCAAGCCCTTTGTGTTTTCAAGTTGTCATAGAACTTGATTTATTGGGCTTGACATTCAAATCCCATTGGGTCTTGCGGCCCAAAACTAACTCGAGGTCTATACCGAACTTATTCGTTTGATTAATTAACATATTAATTAATCCTTGCCATAAATAATTAAACCATTTAATTATCCTTACTCATCTCCGTTGTTTCTTCAATCTCTACCTTACTCGGTGTACAATCCATTAGTTATTTTTAGTGAGGCAGTGGGCGATTAGAACTCTTCAAATCGATTGTGAATTGAAACTTATTTTCAATTCTCCCTTTAGTGATTACTCACCTTTCGGGCAAACCATGAGTAACACATAGCAGTATGTCATGGCTACCCAAACTAATCAGAAGAAGTGGAGAACCTATTCAGTTTAGGATTACAATGCAATATGGTCTTTCTCTAATACAATACTCTTGACCACATTGTTTGGTTTGATAGTTTATTCATGTCTACTATCCAATGTGATTTTTTTTACTTATATGATTACCTTGAATCTGATTTGGAATAACTTCCTAAATCTTATTCATAATCTGGCCAGAGATTCTTAATTATATCATAGAGTATTCTCCCTCAAACGGTTTGAAGGCTAGAGATCCCTTGTTGCACAGTCACTTGCCTCTGTGGCTAAGTGGCTTAACCCCAACTATGTCGTGGACACCCTCTGATGAAGTGACTTTGACATAGTCAAAGATCAAGGACCTAATTATCCCAACCATGAGTTCTCATGTGACATAAGTATGAGAACTCATCGTTGATCGTGTTCAGTGGACTCATTTTCTATTGACCACCTACATGCTTGTTTTGGTGTCAGTCACACCAATGACTCGAGACTAGTCACTCTCCCTAAGAGAAGACATAACACGTATTGATCTTAATAGACTGGCAATGCCTAATTGGCAATCCTATGATCAAGAACATTTAGGATATGTATACGAAAGAGAATGGTCTCATGAATCTAACTTCTTTAGATCACATTCTGCCAATTGCATATTCCTTGGACTTATTGTTGAAGCATATAACATTTATATAAGACGGCTTAAAATAATAATAATCTTTGCCCTTTAGATTAAACTAGATTAGTTTAACATGTGAAATGTCCGTAAAGTATCATCATATGATTGGTTTTAAGGCACATTTCCAACAATCTCCCACTTGCACTAGAGCCAATCAGCTTGGTCATCAGTGATGATACCTCTTCTAAATTCATTTCAAAAATGGCTGAGTAGTAGGACTAGACAATGGATATCTATATGTTATCCATAGAAGCAACCTTGAGAATAACGACGTCACCATTATACATGATTCTCAATCATGTGGTTCAGTCTCTTATTTGAGTTCAGATCTTAATGAGTGATAGGAGCATATTTATGCGACTTAGTTAGCTTGTTTTCTTGCATTTTCATAGCTAGTTTCTACTTATTATAGTGTTTTAAGCTATTTTCGTGTGTTTGTAGGTCTAATTGGCAAAGTTGGCAAAAAGTGCATTTTGAAGCATTTTAGAGCACTTTTGGGCACCAAATGGATATGAGGGGAGCAAGATGGATGGATGAATTTAAAGTTCAAGAGGCTAGGAATGTGCTAAAAAGATGAAGAAAATAAATCCAAGACAAAGAAGATAAGGAATCAGCTCAAAAGAAAGAACCTTATCCAACCTTATCTTATCCAAACAAACCTTATCTTATCTTATCCTTGCCTAATCTAGCTTTATCCTATCTTATCTTATCCAAATCAGTTTGTGCCTTAAATCCAGCTGCAAGAGGACCTAAATATCTTATTTCTAGAAGGCTTATCCTTTCCCTACATATATGCCGCACCTTTGCTCTTCTAGAACCCCTAAATTGGTGTCGTGTCAACCTTTCTAGAAGACCCTATAAATTTGGCGTTTTTCCTTGTTCTAGAAGCCTTAGAATCTACTGGAACCTTTAATCCTTTTCCTTGTGGATTTGGGTTATGCAAATCCTTTTCAGAAATTAATTGGGCCAAACCTTTTTCCTGGTGGATTTAAACCTTTGTGCCACACCTTTAGGCCCTAGTCCTTTATTTATGCTGATTTCTAACCCTAATCTGATTCCCCCTAGGGTTTGCCGTGCCTATATCTATGTATTTTCAGCCAAAATTTGTCCACCACCCCTCATATACTTCTAAAACCCTCTCAGCCGCAGAAACACACCATTCTACACCTTTGTCGTACCGTTGGGAGAAGAAGAGAAGCTTGTTGTGCCTTCCTTGGAGCAAGGACCTTGTGCACAAGCCACCTGCAACCATTGGAGTTCTAAGAGTACTTTGTTCCCTCGTTTTAGTTTCAATGTTTATTTCAGTTTGCTTTTCAATTGCCATGAACATGTGTAACTAAGTTTTTCTTAGTTAGAGGTGAATTCAAAGCCATGAACATATGTTTAATATGAATTGATTCCTTTCAGTTTTTGTTTCGTAAAACATGGATGTGATTTACTTATCTATTTGATTGATAACTTATTCTTGTGTGTTGGTTAAGGATGCATACTTAGTTTGCATACATGAATCTGATGCTAAATTATAAGGGACTTTCACCTAATCGTTAGGAAATTATAATTAAAAGTACTGAAGATTGCTAGTCACAATCGTGTTAAGTAGATTCTTGGCTGGAGTATCATGCAGTTCATAGTTATGATAGCCTTGTCAATGCTTATGATTTCCATAGAACTTAATGATCTTTGAATGTATCATTATCATGTTGTTCATATAGGGAACTTGAGAAGAATAATTTGATTGCGATGCGTTGTCCATTCAATTCAATGAATTTAGGGAAATCTGAGAGTTAATTTGTGCATTCACGATTAATTTGGGGCATTGTCATTCATGGTTTAAAGAAACAATACTAGAAATTGATTTATGTTGCATATGTTCATGTGTGGAGAAGGACCCTCTAAATAGGTTTTCACCATTGAATTCATCTTAATTTCGTTTTAACTTACTTTGTTTGCTGCAATTTACTTAGTTTTGTCAAATTCGTCCAAAAACCCCCTTAGTTCTTATTTGGTGTCTTAGTTTAGTTACTTGAGTTCAAATATGTCTAATTTAGTGTTTTGAGTCTTCATAATCTTAAATTCATCCAAATCACTCCCTAGAGTTTGTTTTGAGTCCTTTTAACTTAGTTTTGCTGTTTTGAGTCAATTTGGTCAGTTTTGAGTTATAAGAGTCTAGTTTGCAGTTTTTGAGTCTAGTTAAGTGTTTTAAAGTTTAAATTGAGTAGATTAGCATCCCTTCTAATTCCCGGCCTAAAACTATCCCTACTTACATATACTACAATCATAGGGTTTTAATTAGAGTGTTGGATTATTTCACATCAATGAGACCTTAATTCCCTGGCTTGAGCTATCGCCCCATTAGTGTCGTAGTGTCGGTACACTAGAGACACTTTCTGGTTGGAATCGAATAGAGAGTTTATAAATGAACTTTCCCATCCAAACAACATTATTGTAAGCTTCTATATGACGATATATTTTGCATGAGGGAACACACTAAAGTCATTACTTTTAACGTTTCCACCTAAATATCTCTTTAGTCAGAATAAAGAGATATCATATTATCTCTTCATTCAAAATGAAGAGACATCCAATTTTGGATACGATATTAGATTCATAATTTAATACATTTACGCTTCCTTTGCGTTATTCTAATTCTTCCTCATCCTTGAGGAATCTATCCTTTAGTATTTCTTAAATACTTAAGGACTCACTTGGCAATTGCCATGGTTCTAATTCTGGGCTTGCACTGATATCGTCTTGTATCGATCTTGGCACAACTCATATCAATGTTTTTCATACAATATGAAATACGTAAATCACCTTTCTGCGTATGCATAAAGGATTATATTTACGCTGTATGCTTCTTTGGGAGTCAAAAGTGACACACCTCGATCCTAGAATCAAGGCGTGCCGTACAGGTCACAGTTGGTGACTCCAATTGGGTTGGATATTGAGCTATAGAATTAACCGTACAGGATAGCTGCAGGGTCTCCGGTTGATTCCTTATTTCACTTGTTATATTGATGCATCCTTATTATGTTTGAACCATTGCATGGCATGTTTTCCTAAAAAGTGTTAAAGACTTGTGATGTGAGTTTTGTTGTTATATATGGTTATATATATACTATTTTTCTGGGAAAGTATACAGGTTTTACAGCGAGGGGTTAGAAATGTTATAAATTGAAATATTGTCGAAAAGCTTTGTTTTACTGACCCACTCAATCTTGTTTTGCGCCCCTCCGGGTTCTAGTTAGCAGTGTTGGTGGCTCACGAGGATTCCCACGGCGTTCTGACATACTACTTAAATGTAGGACTCACCTTTGGGTGTTATAATTTAGTAGTGGTCCTACTTGACTACACTTAGTACTTATGCTCTGAATATGTGTGTTTCACACTTAAACTCACTCTTGCATGTTAGTTAGATATTATTGCTAGTAGTTGGTTTTTATTCCTTCGTATTTCTTTTATCTTTTGCTTCCGCATCTCACTTTTGGTTACGTCGCATCCACATGACGGCCCAAAAACAAAACCGTGAGGGAATGGTAAGCCCAAAGTGGACAATATCGTGCTATAGTGGTGGATTGGGCCCGGGATGTGGTGGACCCGGGCCGGGATGTGACAAAAAGGGTACATTCCCTTTTAGAAGAACAACTTCCAGTTTGACTGGAATTGTCATTTCATTTGAAGTTTGTCATTATATGAGAAACTTCCTAGCAACTTTTGTTTATCATTAGGGATTGATATAATCCAATTATATCTTGAAATCTATCATTATAGATTTTCATCCCATGTATATAGACTATGTCTCCTATATACATTTTATCGTTATAGAATGTTTAAAGTCATAACTTTAATGAAGAAGAATTCTTAAAATTAATATATCATATATATGTTCAAATTTAGGAATATGATTAACTCCCACTAATCTTTTGTAAACCTAGTAAACAAAATATTCATTTACATCTTATGAGGAATCAAATGATTTGATCTCTCACAGAAGACGCTTATAACTCCCACTAGCTTGCTAAGATTCATGATGGATGGATTTCTACAACTTACACGTCTTGTGATTCCTAGTCTTTAGACATATATTATCAAGATTATCTTGATAATGGTTTCGGAAACTCATATTATGTCCAAACATTGAATCACTGTTTAGTTATAGCTAGCAATCTTTGAATTAATAGAAACCAAGACTACACCAAAGATGGTTTCTTCCAAGTCAACCAATCTCATTGATTGTAGTCACCTTAAGCTACCATTTAGCTATGAAGGTTTCATTATTTCGGATCAAATGGTACTATACCATTTCCTTGAGTATACGTCGTATACACACTCAATGTAGTCATAAGGATTTTCATTCTTATTTCTTTCGAGTTAAGAGGTGTAACTCTATGACATAGTCATGTAGTTCAAACCATTCAACTGAGACGGTTTATAAATCCTTCTCGACTACCTTAGAGCTAGTGGTATAGGAACTAGGTTGTTATATTTGTTGATTATCATCTTGTCTCTCAAAGAACCCGTTCTTTGAGTTCTATCTCTCTTTCATTTGCTCTATCTTAGGCAAATCCTATTGTAGGATTTCAATGAACTACCCAACAAATAACATTTGTTAGTCGGTTTATAGAAGTGATATCCAAAGGTTAATTTAAGGATATCACACAAGATTGTTCTCAAACAAATATTGCTTATTAGCACACAACCCCAAATCTTAACACGCTTAAGACTTGCCTTTCTTTCCAACTACATCCTATGGAGTCATGAAAATTTTGGAAGATCTTCTAATTGACAATCATATTGTCTTATAAGTATATATCCTATATATGGGTAATTGATAACTTCCAATGAACTAAATCTTATTCGAGTTCGTTCTTCTCCCAATGGAGAAATCCATTATCTTATGATGCTACTTTCCTTGATATCTTTCAAGGAAACTCTTCTAAAGTGTTATTTTTCCTTGGATCGAATCTAAGGAGATAAATACTTTAGATGTCTTACTCATCAACTTACATTCTTGAATTCTTTGAAACCTTTTGCAAAGTATTCGGACTTGTGCTTATTCAAAATAAATGATAGTCCAACCGAGAGCGATCTTCGGTGAATGTCATACAACATGAGTAGTATTATGTTGTGGATAAGTGCCACTAACGTCTAAGTGTATTAACCTCAACAACTTTGTGATTCTTTATTCTTTCCAACAGAATAAAGATTCGAACATTTCGCCTCTATACAATTTTAACAAGAAGGCATTGGATCTGGATCTAACGATCCAAAGCATCCATTTATGACCAACTTGTAATTTATGTTTTATAGGTGTCACAACTTAGTGGGATTAGTCACTACTTTGCAACCTTTTGGATTTTAAGCATCATTATATTCTAAACAGTTAACAGTACCACATCATCTCTACTATAGAGACAATCAATTAGATTACAATACTATGATCATTCAATAATAAAGAACAATGTTTTGTCAAACAAAACATTCATCCATTCCTTATACAGAATTACGCTCCTTTATTCAAATTGAAATGTAAAGACAATCTTTGTTTTCCATTTTCTTTGGTAGTTCATATGAGGAAGTAAGTACTATCTGCTTTCGCAGATATCTATATTTGATTCACATTCTGAATGTGAAGTACTTTCCCTTATTTCATTAATCTTCTACTTCTTATTAGCCACACTTTTATAACAATTGTAAAACATAGTTACTAATACGGAATCAAGCATTCAAGTAGAAGAACCAATTGTTTTAAACTATTCAAGAACAATTTACAACACCTTCGAAAGGTGTGTTCTTGAAACTTGCAAGACATTTATTTGCATATACCCCTTCCAATGTCCATCATTTCATAACGAAAGTTTGTTCCCTTGGAGTTATTTTTCTTTCTTCATTTGACTTCTCCTTGACTACAATAGTCATGGTCCCTAAACTCCCACTATCTATCTTCAAAATTGATTTCAATTGTGTTATACACATCAAACGATTTGGAGAGAGTGCGGTTATTGTTCACTATATAGTTTACAATAAACTTAGTGAACCATTTGAATAGAGACTCAAAGGTGAAGTCCTTGCTTAGTTTCCATCTCCTGAAGTGGTTTAACACTTCAACACTCAATGATTCAAAATCATCATAAGTCCATGTTGATGTACTATTTTTGTCAATCAACCATTATGTTCTAAACATAATTACAAACTTTCAAGAATTGTTCAATGCAACTCTCATTTCTTCATACAACAATTTGTAAGTGAAGAATCATGGCACATAAAGTGTCTATGCCCTTGTGCTTACTTCTCAAATTCCTTGTTCATTTAACAAAGAAACAAGCACTTGTGTTTGTGTTAACTAAGGGTTGTTCAAAAAACCTCTTATTTCTTCATACAACGATTTGTAAGTGAAGAATTATGACACTAAAAGTGTTGTCCTCTTTATGATAGACTTATCTAACATGTTCTTCCAATGATACATTATCAATAGGAAGATTGTGAGAATGAGACTACTTAGGTACATATACAATTCATTCAAGACAATCTATGGGATTATGGTACCAAGTCCGGAAACTAAAGCCTTCGGCTTTTCTTTGTCAAGTTTTGGATAGCGTTGCCAAATATATCAGTAAATAAATATATAACAAATATAAATTGATTGATTTTAAGTTATTTGATCTCGGCCTTTAAATCAAATAGCACCACCCACTATTTTTGGCAAATTCCATATCCCTCATCGGAATTTGAGAGTTTTGGAGGAAACTCTTAATAGGGTATGGGAGGCTCACTATTACCAAGCTCACCTCACAATGATATGATATTGGCTAACATCAATAATAATGAGAGAGTAAGCTTACTCATTTGCATCTCTTGCAAGTACCCATCATATTTGGTCTCTAGAGAATGATGCCTCACAATGATATGATGTTGGCTCCATTGCACTTAATTAAGTCATTCCCACCATGCAAGTTCGGGTAGGGGTTTAAGAACAACCTCACAATGATATGATGTTGATCATTCTCGTTGCCTACCTTCATAACATCATGTATGCGTATAAGACTCATCCTGAGTGTAAGCACGCACTTTGTACTCCCCCATGATATGGTGAAGTCGGTGTACTAGTCACAAACGATTGGAGTCTACCACAGTGGAAGGCCACGAAAAAGTGTTTAAAGAACTCTCACGCTTGTCAACTTAATAATTGTTTGGTTGAGGGTTTTTAGGTCTCATCACATAGTAGCATGCATTTTAATCACATTAAAACAATTTGGTCTTATTACAACTATTGGTTCATATGATTGATTTAGTAGTATATAATACTCCCACTATACTTGTAAAACGGTTTTTAAAGCAAGAATATATGGTACTACTAACATAAGCTTTGCATTCATTGATGGACTATATAGTTGCCTTAGGGCCTTAGGATGACTATGAACCTTTGATTCGATCCAACACGAGCCTAGTGTTGGATCTTGGTCTAGGGATGGTGATTGATTTTAGTTATGCATTTAATCATATTAAGGCATGTTTTCTTATTGGGCGTTGGACCCTACTACTCCAATTTCATGCATATCAAATAAAACAATAAAATGAGTACTTCAAATTAAAGAAGAGTAAGCTCTTTTACAACATTTGATCAAAACAAATTACTTTAAAGTAAAGAAGAGCTTATGCTCTTTTACAACATTTGATCATATCAAATTACAATCAAAATCTAATCTACACATTCCCATGGTTCAAACAAATTTGAGAGACGGCCTTTCACATAGCTCAATTATCGTAGGCTTAGGTTCATCATCACTCTTTAATTAATTAACACTTTAACTAATTAAACTTGAATGCAACATTGTCATATGGTTTTTGTATCCATAGAATTGATTTAGATGGAGCTAAATGAAATGAAAATCCAATTCTTATTTAAAGATACAAAACTATTTTGTTCTCAACTAATTTGGGCCAAAAAGCAATAACCTCAACCATTGGGCTATATTGTAAAACACAAACTTTTGAGGTCACTTTGTAAAAACACAAAAGTCCACTACTTCATGTAATTACAACTAGAACCCAAAAATTTCAACAAAAACAAAAACTTCATTAAAGGAGCAAAACAATTTGTCCTTTAGTGATTTTGGGCCTTTACGTAAAAACGTAAACTTTCGGGTCAAGGTGCAAATACACAAAAGTCTCAAAACTTTATGTAATTACATAAAAGCCCCAAAAGTACCCCCATTATAGGGGTGGCAGGTTATGGTAGTGATAATGAGTGATGGGTTGGTTTTTGTTGAAAATTCAAAGTCAAATATGTTAAAAAAGATAGGTATGGTGTTGAAATAAAATAGGTATGAGTGTGAAAGTAAAGTATCAATCGTGTACATCAACCATGACTAGCATAATTTCAAACACACTTTTTCAAAAGTGACTCGTTGATGGAAAAGTCACACCAACCATCATAAATCAAGACTTTATGTAAACAACATAAAAAAATTCAACAAAAACAAAAACTTCATTAAAGGAGCAAAACAATTTGTCCTTTAGTGATTTTGGGTCTTTACGTAAAAACGTAAACTTTCAGGTCAAAGTGCAAATACACAAAAGTATCAAAACTTTATGTAATTGCATAAAAGCCTCAAAAGTACCCCCATTATAGGGGTGGCCGGTTATGGTAGTTATAATGAGTGATGGGTTGATTTTTGTTAAAAATTCGAAGTCAAGTATGTTGAAAAAGATAGGTATGGTGTTGAAAGAAAATAGGTATGGGTGTGAAAGCAAAGTATCAATCATGTACACCAACCATGACTAACATAATTTCAAACACACTTTTTCAAACGTGACTTGTTGATGGAAAAGTCACAACAACCATCATAAATCAAGGCTTTATGTAAACAACCAAAAACTTTGAATCAAAACACCCAACGTTTTGTTCTTGGCAAGAACAAAGCAAGAACATTGAAGAACATCCATGAAAACCCATAAGAGCTCCATGAATGTTTTCACTCAATAAAACTCAAATTTTCACTACTCAAAAGGGTTAACATCCTAGGGTACTTAGGGGGTTCCAAAAGTCACTTTAAAACACTTTTAACAAGACAAACATGAACCCAAAAATCCACCCTTTGGATTTGGCCGAATTTCCCCAAAAACATGGCACCAAATTTTAGCTCTAATGCATGCTCATATGAACTATATCTACAACATTTGAGATGACAAATTTTCTAGCAAAATTTACATTCAAAGAAGCAAGAATAAAGCTTGTAATAATTACAACATTCAAATTAAAGACTATGAACTATAAAACCCAAAAGGATTCACCAACTACTAGATCTAGGCTCTGATACCACTTGAAGGAAATATTTGTGATAAACAAGTTCATTTGAGCAACATCCACAACATGAAATTAACAATTAAAGGCAGAATCATGCTTGTATGCACTCAAAAACAAAAATTTACCCATGAAATTCAAGGCCTAGTGAGTGTGGTGAACCAAGACTCAACTCAAAACCAAAGTGAGTTGAGAAATCTTATACCTTTGTTGATTCCTCTTTGCATAAGCAAAGGTTAATCACCTAAGAGATAGGGCCTTCATTCCCTTACTTCTTAACTCCATGGATTTCTTGGATGATGATAGTAGAATGGATTCTCCAAGTTCCCAAAATAGAGAACCTCTAAGTGTCCACACCAAGGAGAGCATTGATGAAGAGATGAGTGACCTAGAGGTAGTAAGATTGATAGCTATTTTCCTTTAGTGTGGCCAGCCTCTTAGAGAGAAAAGAGAGCATTGTGTTCTCATCTTTTCTCCAAAAGAAACCATAGGGATGAAATGGCTATAAAGCTGCATTTATACCACCTCACAGTGGAGTGGCAAACTTGCAATTAAGGCAAGTTCACTACCCTTCTCTATATGGCTAGCCTTAAGGGTTTATTGGGCTTTCAAGCCCTTTGTGTTTTCAAGTTATCATACAACTTGAGTTATTGGGCTCATTGGGCCTTGCTGCCTAAAATTAACCCGAGGTCTATAACGAACTTATTCGTTTGATTAATTAACATATTAATCAATCCTAGCCATAAATAATTAAACCATTTAATTATCCTTACTCATCTCTATTGTTTCTTCAATCTCTACTTTACTCGATGTACGATCCATTAGGTTCCTTTTAGCGAGGCAGTGTGCGATTAGAACTCTTCAAATCGATTGTGAATTGAAACTTACTTTCAATTCTCCCTTTAGCGATTACTCACCTTTAGGATTACAATGCAATACGGTATTTCTCTAATACAATACTCTTGACCACATTGTTTGGTTTGATAGTTTATTTATGTCTACTATCCAATATGATTCTTTTACTTATATGATTACCTTGAATGTGAACAACTTCCTAAATTTCATTCATACTCTGGCCAGAGATTCTTAATCATATCATAGAGTATTCTCCCTCAAATGGTTTGAAGGCTAGAGATCTCTTGTTGCGCATTCACTTACCTCCGTGGCTAAGTGGCTTAACCCCAACTATGTCGTGGACACCCTCTGACGGAGTGACTTTGACATAGTCAAAGATCAAGGACCTAACCACAAGACAACTATGATGCCTTAGGTCAAATGACTACTTTGCATTATCCCAACCATGAGTTCTCATGTGACATGAGTATGAAAACTCCTCGTTGATCGTGTTCAATGGACTCATTCTTTATTGAGCACCTACATGCTTATCTTGGTGTCAGTCACACCAATGACTCGAGACCAGTCACTCTCCCTAAGAGAATACATAATACGTATTGATCTTAACGGACTATCTATGCCCAATTGGCAATCATATGATCATGAATGTTTAGGATATGTTTACGAAAGAGAATGGTCTCATGAATTTAACTTCTTTAGATCACATTCTCCCAATTGCATATTCCTTGGACTTATTGTTTAAGCATATAACATTTATATGAGACGGCTTAAAACAATAATCTTTGCTCTTTATATTAAACTAGATTAGTTTAATATGTGAAATGTCCGTAAAGTATCATCATATGATTGGTTTTAGGGCACATTTCCAACAATTCTTGCCTATAATTGTAATCAGAACTTTTTATATGTCTTATATCATTACAATTTAAACATGTTACTTTATTACTTTTATCTGGGAAATAGCTACACTTATTACATCTTTCTGTCATAAAACCTGAGTATTTTTTAAATTTATGAATACAATTCATTATATAGTAATATGGATTATATCTTTTAGAAGATGTATGGTTTCTGTTGAGAGTTGTACCACATTGGTGAGGGACAAGGTTTGCTATGTACTTATATGGCCTTGGGCTACTCCCCATATTGCCAATTGGTTTTATGGTGGAACCTCAATTTCATCATGGTATCAGAGCGGATTGTCCTCGTGTGAAGCCAAACGGCCACACGCGCTCCACGTCACCTAGTTGTTGTCCACGTGTAGGCTTGAAAATCCACCACATGTGCGAGGATATGTTGTGAGTTGTCCCACATTGGTGAGGGACAAGGTTTTGCTATGTGCTTATATGGTCTTGGGCTACTCCCCATATTGCCAATTGGTTTTATGGTGGAACCTCAATTTCATCAATTTCATCAGTTTCATCAGTTTCATCATTAGAAAAAGATTATTTTTTTCTGATGAATTAAGCAATATTTTTTTTATATTCACTACAATATATACTATAAACTGATTCAACATCTGTATTATCAGAAATGTTTATAAACACTTGTTCTATATCTTCTATTATCTTATTATATTCTCTTGTTTGTCAATTCTGATTTGTTTTGTGGCATTTATTGGCTAAATGATCTTTTGAGTCAAATATATAACATCTACAATCCTTTCTTAATTTATTCTTATTATACCTCTTAACATGTCTTTTGAGACGATATTTGTTAGGATAATTTGTAGTTTTTCTAAACTTATATTTCTTTCGAAATGAAGTATATTTTGGACTACCTTTTGAAACTTGGTTTTCTTATGTTTAAAGTATTTCTTTCTATGTCTCTTCTTTTTCTCTAAGTAATCACTAAAACCGGGCGTATAAATTTCTCCAGAGTAACTATTTTCTTCTTTACTTTTCTTCATTTCCTTCTTTGTCAGTTCTTCTATACAATAATTTGTTAACTTATCAAAAACCAATCCTATCCTAAAAGCTAAATTATTTATCTGGAACATGTTAGTGGCTATTAATTTTCTAGTTTCTTCTGACACACCTGCTGAATTTTGCGAAAGTTTTTTTAATAGTCTTCTTTGAATTCTTCATAAAACTCATTGCGTAATATTTGTCCTATCAATCAAGGTAACCTATTCATATATCCTTCACAAGTTGATTTTTCTAAAGCGAGTCCTACTCTACTAGTTAGATAGTAAAAAAATATTGTAAAGGGGACAATATTTTTTATTTTCTTAAGATTTGCTTGTTCTAAATGTGCTAATGCTATATTTTGATCTGCTACTCCTCTGATGGGAGCTACCCTTCCCGTCATTAATTCTCTTATAAAGATGGTAAAACTATAAATATTCATTCCTACTTCTGTTCTAGTGTTGAACTCGTTAGGATATTTTTCTTTAAAATTATTATAAACATTTGCTATATCTGGTCCTAAAAAGGTTTCTCCAAAATAAAAAACATCTGTATTCGTCTGTTATCAGGGCGTGTCTTATTAATTCACTTTCCCAAATATCTATAGTTTGCCCCCACATTTGTTGTCACAGCCCGTCCCGGGATTTCTATATCGGGAATGTGAAATGACAGAAATGACCTTAACGTGACTAAGGTATGTGTGTGTGTGATATATTTTGGACTAAATGCACACATTTCATAAACTTTTGGAAATTATATTTATGTAGATTAAATTTTGGTTTGTGTTTTGTGTGGTAAGAAATAGATTTTGGTTTTTGGTTGGACCACACACATACACCTCATCCCTCTCTCTTTCCTCCGTGTCTCTCTCTCCTCCCCGTCGACTTCCTCTCTCTCCCACCCTCGAAGGTACGGACAAGGGCCAAGAACTCCAAAACTCCACGGATCGAAGATTGTGAGGGTACCATCGTGCTCGTGAGGACTATACGAACTCAAAGATACCATTTTTAGGTAAGAAATCCTTCGTTTTCACGTTCAAAACTCGATGACCGAATGTGACACTATTCATGAACTTTTTGTTGGTTGATTTTTAGGACAATCCAAGCTTGTAGGTAGCTTAGTGAGGTCCTAAGGAAGCTCGGGGACGTTCGTTTGGAAGTTTTGGACGTCGGGATCACGAGGGTTAAGTTGGGCCGGATTTGCTTGGATTTTTCCGGTGAGATTTAGTTGTTTTTGAAGCTTAAAAGTAGTATATTGTGATTCTACATGTTGAGGGCTTTAAATTGATATATTATACGAAGAAAATGGTTGAGAAACGAAGGAGAACGAGGCATTTGAAAATTGCCCAGAATCCGGCCACCGGAGAAAAACCAGTCCGGCGAACTCGCGAGGAAGAAGGTGCGCGTGGGCGCGCGTGGACCCATGCCTTCCTTGGCGTGTGGGGCGCGTGCTACAGTAAAAAATTATTTTAAAAATTTGTCGACATTCGTGACGTCGAGTAGATCACTGTGGTATATTCATATACCCAAATTGAGCACCGTATGAGAAAGTTATTACGATTATTGGTTAGGTGCTTTAAATAACGTTTTATAGTTTTTGCATTTAGGTGAAAATGTGAATTGACGATCCGACCGTTGGATCGTCACCAAACTTTGATACGTTGTAATACGTAATATTTGAGGATTATTGGAACTTACGGATTGAGAATCCGAGTTACGGATCTTCCGGAATTGGAGTTGTAAGTTCATAAAATAAAATGTTAACCGTCACTTAGTTTTGGAAATTGACGGAGATCCGACCGTTGGATGGTAATGAAATTTTAGGATGTTGTCCTAGAGGTATATTGTGGACCTCTGGAAGTTATGGATTTAAAATCTGAGTTGCAGATCTTCCGGATCGATCTACGTAGTGACGTATTTTATATAAGTTATATTCTATCGATATGATTTCTGAGGTTGGATTTGATTATTGTTCTAGGCGACCATCGTCATGACGCCTTGATGTGTTGTGCTAGGGAGTTGTAGGGCGAACTCCAGGTGAGTGGGCAGTTTTGTTTTCGTATTACCTATATACTATTGAGTTTTCCCAGAAATTGAATTTAAATGAAAGTATGATTTAAAATGCCATGGATAGATTTATATGAAAAGTATGATTTGAAATGCCATGCATAGAAGTATATGAAAAGCATGAATTGATGTATGATGCATATATATATGTGAATTGGTGCTGTGGACGCACATGTAAGTATCAGGTGAGTTTTATATTATTCATGTGCATTGTTGATGTGTATATTGTGGATAGCTCATAACCTGCAATCATGGTGTTAGTGCTTATATTATTCACCACACCGCACGCTCGTCTTGGATCCAAGTAGGTGGATGTCGTACAGACCAAGTGAGGGTTCCGACATGCTAGTCGTATAGATTACTAGATGTGATTCCGACTAGTGGGTGACCTTAGATTATGTGCACAGATGAATGATGAGAGAAGCACTAGAGCGTATTATTACACCATCCATGTCGTACAGACTACTTCAGGTAGTTCCGACTTATCTGCAGTGTAGTGCCGTACAGGTCATCGAGGTGACTCCGGTTGGATTGGATGTTGAGCTATGGAATTAACCGTACAGGACCAACTGCAGGGTCTCCGGTTAATTCAACTTTTCACCTGTTACATTGATGCATCATTTATTTTGTTTTCGAAATTAAAACATGGCATACTTTCGGGTTTTAAAGAAAAATTGATGATTCGAGATTTATGAAAAGTATTATGTTATTATACTATTTTCTGGGAAAAGTATACAGGTTTTACAGTGAGGGGTTAGAATTATTTTTGGCGAAATGTTTTTGAAAAGCTTGGTTTTACTGACCCACTCAATTTTGTTTTTCGCCCCTCCAGGTTCTTGATAGCAGAGTTTTGGTGGCCACGAGGAATCCAACGGTATTCTGACAGAATTCACAAAAGTAGGACTCACCCTCGAGGGTTTCCATTTTAATAATTGTATTTTAAGAGCTTCCGAACTGTGTAAATGGTTACGTCACTCTCACGTGACGGCCAGAACGCCCTCCTTCGGGACGGGGTGTGTCATTTGTGGATGTACATGTGCTAATTCTAGAATTAATCCATTAAAACTGGATCTATCTAATAAAGGTGTCTTAAATTTTTCATATCCTTTTCCTCTAAATCTGTATTATTTTCCTGTTTCATTATAGTGATCTGTAGCACTTATATATGGTTCCACTTCCTATACCGACCTTTTTATTTCTTTTTGAAAATGGTACTGGTCTATCAAAATCAGGTCTTCTATATTCCATTCTTTCTGAGCTTTTTGGTTTAGGTTCACTCATTTCTTCGTCAAAAAAAAAAAAAAAAAAAACCTTCTTGTGAATAATCTGGATCTATAATTTTTTTTCATTTCTTATATAGTTTTTTCTTGTTTATCTTTAAAAAATTCATAAAATGGTTTCTTTTTCTACAAATATCCTCTCAATTTTCATCTGTCCAATTGAAATATTTTTATACTTCACTTTCTAACTTATCATAATTCTGACAATGATTAGCTACCAATTCTATGTATTGATCAAGTTTTATCGGATTCATTAGTATAAATTTCCTTTAAAAATATTTATCTTTTTAGCTCCATTTATATTTCTTATATTTTCTAGAAGTTGGTCTATCTTCCAATTAGGATCTTCATATGGTATAAGCTGCTTATCTTTATCTTGTACTAAATGTTTTTGTAAGAAAATAATTTTATTTTCAATAGATTCTAATTTATGCAATATTTTTAGAAGAAAATAATTTGTACTATTAAGTAATTTTAAGGTCTCTTTATTAGCTGATCCTGAAACGGATAGCTGACTAAAAATTATTTGTGGTTGTTCTATTAAGTTATTTGTTTCTTTTACTGCCTCATTAAAATAGCTACTATCTTTGTATTTATCCATTGAGATTTTCCAAAAATTCTTCAATTCGGTCTAGAATTGCTGTAATCATTCTTGTCTTAAAGTGAATCTCTAATCTATTTATAAGTTCTGGACTTCTCATTATTGCTTTAACATGTTGTTCTGTTTGCAAAAGCTGATCTAAGAGTCTTTCTTTTATTACCAATAAACTATTTCTATCAGACTAATCTATATAAGATAGGTAAATAGTAGTTATTCATTTTAACTATAATCTATTATAGTCTTTTGTATTTTGTTTTGTGTTTCTTCAATGTTATCTATTCTGTTTTGTAGCTGAATTATTTGATTTTCAACCTTTTTCCATTCCTATTTAATTTATCTTGTCCTTTCTTTAAATAATCCAAGTTTTCAATAATTCTTTCGTCAGGGAAGATTTTATGCTTTTGTCTTTTAATGGTTTTTAAGTTGTCTAATATTTGAGTAAATTGCTTAATTAAGTTTCCATTATTATCTTGAATTATTATTTTTTGAATATTCTCTTATTTCTTCATACTTCTTATCTTCCAATTTGTTTAGGATTCTAAGGTTTATACAGTTTATAAAATTTAATTGTGCGGATAAAATGTGATTATCTATTGTTACATTATGTGTAACATCCCATATCGCTCAGGGGAGTGAATCTTGTAAGCCTTATATGTATATTCTTATCTCTACCTAACACGAGGCTTTTTGGGAGCTTACTGGCTTCGGGTTCCATCGGAACTCCGAAGTTAAGCAAGTTCGTGCCAGATCAATCCCATGATGGGTGACCCACTGGGAAGTTATCGTGTGAGTTCCCAGAAACAAAACCGTGAGGACGTGGTCGGGGTCCAAAGTAGACAATATTGTGCTACGGCGGAGTCGAGTCCGGAATGTGGTGGGGGTCCGGGCCGGGATGTGACATTATGGGGTACATGAGATATATGAAAATAATATTGATGTTTTGATCTTGATATTGGACAATGGAGATTACAATATTGTCTTTGTTTAAGATCTTGTTGACCCTAGAAATTACAAAGCCTACGTGGCGCGCAGGCCGAGTATATTCTAAGCTAACTACGTCCTTCGGTGATTGCGGGGCGTGCCAACTCGTCGGCCGAGGCTCGGCCGAGGAGTAAATTTGATGATGCTGCGTTGGGTCGCGCTACTGACTTCTGCGTCTTGCGATTGCGGCCGAGAAAGGAACACGTCTCGGCCTCTTGGGTTCTCGAGCCTGAAGACAAGGCTGCTATTTCTTACAAAGTTCACGAACCGAATTCGGCTTGCGATGTGCCGAATGTAATAACTGTGACACCTCACCTCGCCGAGAAGGCTAATGAGATGACCTCGACCAACAAGGATTCGAAAACCCTTCTCGACCGAGACTTGGATAGGTAATCGACCGTTCTCGCCGCAGTGCTGTTGATGCCAACGGAAGATACTGCGAGACCGACCGACTCTACGGTGACAGAGCTATCTATGCCGACTTAAGATATCACCGGTTGCTTCCACAGTGCTGTTGATGCCAACGGAAGATGTGTCAGCGAAAAAGGAAAAGAAAAAGATCTCAAGTTGTGAGAGTTTGCGCAGGGCAATTTTGTATTGATTTTGTGGGGGCTTTTCCTGATGCACAGCTTCCGCTATTTATAGCACTGGACCCTGAATCTGAGATAGAATCCTATTCGGACTAGGTTTTCCCTCTCCGGATCAATATCACCTCGACCAGTCCTATTTTCATTAGGATTGTGAACCTAGTCCTTATTCGAGCCCTATCCGCTTCTAGGTTGTTAATCCTGCCGAGACTCCCTATTGTATCAGGACTCGACTTGTCATTGCATTTTGACCTAACCGGCCTAGGTTTGGAAGCCCACAAGCTGAACGATCCATGGTCTTCTTGTCGCAAGGCCTTCCGGGCCGAGAATGATTCTACACTCGGCCCAAACTATTATTTTGGGCCCAAACATTGCCCCCTCGCTTTTGAGGTCCTCGGCCTGCAATCTTCGGCCGAGTTCCGGCCTTGAAGAAGCGAATCTACCATTCAGAATCCTCATACCCGAGTTCCAAGGCGCATTTATTGAGCACGATCGCACGATCTTGATCCTGCTAACCTACTCGCCACGTGGCGTCCTCTAACATGGCCAATCCCACATAATGACGTCTAAGGCGTGCGGCAGCCTGAACCGTCTTGCCATCATGACCATTATCTCAATCCGCGAGCCACTACCTCAGTCCGTGAGCCCATTTGTCATCGTGCGGTCGTCGAACCGTCTTTTCGTCATTAATTTAGCCGTCACACGCAATCGTGCGCCCCCAAAACCCTAAAACCTTCGGTCTTCTCAACCGCATTTCCCAAATGTTCATCATGATCAACAATTCCTTCGGTCGATTTTGCCCTTTGTTTTGAATTTCGAACGATTGCTCTTCCCCCCACAACCTCTATAAATACCGAAATTTCCTCATTTGTACTTCTACGCTCTCAAACTTTCCGAAATTCTCTGCCATTGATTTCTAGTGCCTCTCCTATTCCGAGTCTTCGTCTTTAAATCCCCAACCCAGAAAACCCTTTTACTCCGGGCTTCTTTCTCATAATGGCATCCTTCATCTCCAAGCTTTCCAGGGAATGTGACCAACATCAGAAGATCCTTGATCGGAGCTCGATCAAGACCATCCGGTTTGAAAACGACATGAACACCCAGTACCAAATCCTGGGTCCTCTCTTCAAGGCTACAATACCGCCGACTATCATCGGCCTTCTACAGGAGCACTGCCTAAAACCCTTGCTTCAAGGGTTTGAATGGTCGCGATGGGATGCGGCTAAACCCCAGGGCTCCTGGCCCTCGACGACCACATCCTGGGCAGCCTGGGTCGTTCGAATGGAACGACTCTTCGGCGAGCAATGGAAGGCCCTTGGCATCTACGACGCCATCCTCATTTCGTCCATGGAAATCGTCCCCGACAAGGAACTTCTCCAAGCCGCTCTGTGCTTCTGGTGCTCGGCCACCAACACAATGGTCCTCCCTCTGGGTCCCATTGGTCCCACCATCCTGGATATTACTGCCATTCTGGGGACTTCGGCGACCGGGATCCCTGTCGACGCGACCCTCTCTGGGTATCCGTCGAATATCGACCTGAAAACGCTCTTCGACCGTCGGGCCTTCGAGACCTTGAGCCGTGACGGTCATATCCCGTCGAAGGAAGATATTCAGAAGCTCCACAAGAACTTCTGTAATTACAACACCCTCTATCTTCACTTCGCCGGCCGAGGAGAAGAGGACCTGCGAGAGGGAGAACATGAAGCCTTCCTCTTCTACTGGTACAACAAATACATTTGTTGTACCAAGTTAAACAAGTGTTTGGTCGAGAACATGCCGGTAGCCGAAGCCCTGGCTAGTGGTCACGTCTTGGCGCTGAGTTCCAACATTCTCGCCCAACTTTTCCGCTGCCTGGCCGAGGCGACCCTCCAAAAGGTCGACCCGCACCAGAATGGTCCTCTCTGGGTCTTCCAACTCTGGTTGCAGGTATACTTCGCCTCCCTTCGGCCGGCCATAGCCGAATTCTCACCAACAGAGGCGCTTGGGTCTCAACTGGCCTCTCGACCGACACCTCCCCATCAAGCCGAAGAGGTATTTCGGTACCTCTTCGCTCTCGACGACTTCTCCAACGACGAGTTCCTAATATGTCGTCGTCGAAACTATCCTTCCTCCATCAGGCTGCCTATCTCCCCATGGAGCGCGGAGGAGGACGCCGATCTCCGTCAGACCTGGGGGTCGTTTGTGCTTGCCCGCGACCTCCCTCTCGGCTGCGATGGGAAACGGTCAGGATGGGAAGTATATCATCCGAACTTCCTCGCCCGACAACTCGGCTACCTTCAAGGCTGCCCTATCCCCCTTCTCTCCTCCCGAACGGTCCTAAGCCGTGGACGCGAACCTCGTTCCTCTGAGAAGGAATGTAGAACCGCCGTGAAGGAGTTCCAAGAGCGCTGCCAAAAATTCCTCCTTCGACCAGCCACCCCGGAAACCCAATGCACCGACACCTTTGGTGAGTGGTGGGAGAAATACACCCAGGAATTCTTTGGTGCGCCGGTCGAAGACGTGCTTAGCAGACTCTTCAGTGACCGGCCTAAGAAGGCCTCGGCCCCTCATCCTCAAGGTACCGGTTTCATTTTCTTCCTTTCCATCAACCTTGCATATTGAGTTGCCTTACTGAATTGTCTATCTTTTTAGGTAGTCGGCCTTTGAGAAAGACGGAGGCAGTTGCCGCTGCCACGACCGGGAAAAAATCGGTCGTGGCCCAAAAGGACAAACCCGTTGGTAGGGCCGTGCTGATCAAACGGCCTCGCCAAGAGGCCGAGCCGGCTGTCGAGCCTTCCCCGCCAGCCAAGCGGGTCAAACAAATGGTGAAGAAGGGTGCCCGGGAGATCCACGTTATCTCCAGTCACACGACGACTCCCAGTGCTTCTTCTTCCGCCGCCGGCCATTCTGGGGTCGAGAAACAACCGGCCTCGGCCGCAGAGACGACCCCAGCGCGGCCTGCCTCTGTGGCCGGCGCATCAGTTGTACCTCCCTCTGTCGAGAAGGCACCTGTCCCACAACAGGCGGTTTCTACGACCGAGGGAACCTCTCCCAAGAATCCAAAGCCCTCGGTCCTTGTGTTGGACGAGAGCGAGGGGAGCGACGAGGTCCCGCTGGCGCACCGTCCTCATACTCGTCGACAACCTCCTCCAATACCCGAGATGGCGGTTCAAACCGGCCCCTCCCCGGCTAATCGTGGCAAGCGCACGGTCGAGGAACCGATCCCGGTGCCCGAGATGGCGGTTCAAACCGGCCCCTCCCCGGCTAATCGTGGCAAGCGCCCGGTCGAGGAACCGATCCCGGTGGCCGAACCTCTCGTTCCTTCTCAGGACCAGGGCGTCCCTGCCTCCTCTGAAGCAGCTACGCCAGTCGGCCCATCGGTAGCCGACCGGGGCAAACGGCTGCTCGAGGAACCCGAGGCTACGGAAGAATCGCCGGTCCATCCCCAAGACCAAAGCTTCCATATTCCTCCACAGGAGGTTACCTCGGCCTTTGTAAGTACCTTCACTCGTCTTCTCCTGATTACTTTTCCGCTTTAGACCTCTAAACAAAGAAAATACCAAATGTCAGGTGCCTGTACATTCTTTTCACCGTCAATTCTATGCGCCGAAGGGCGTTATCTATATTTCCTGGCCGCCTCAGTGGCCATCAAACGTAGATAACCTCCATCGGCCTTGTGAAGTGAGAAGCAATCTGAGACACTGGGCTCGGCCATTGAGTTCTTTAGGTTCGAGCAACGATCCTGGGGACATGGCCGAGGTCTCCTCTCGGCAGGTTAAAACACGACACCTTCTTGCTATTCTTGTCATGACTTCCTTTAAACTTAACCTTATTTATTTGTGCAGGCTTCATGGGAGGTTGAATTCAAAGCCCTCCTCTCCAGCACGATTGCAGAGTTCGGCCCTTCGGCCGCTCCGACTGATGCTGCCGATCCAAGTGCCCTAACCCAGCTGCGAGAAGTCCTAGCGCTCTCATCATCGCAAGTTCTTGAGCGCAACGGTCTCGATTTGCTCGGCGTGTGTCTGAACGACCTTGGAGCCGATGGTCGCCTGAGCGGAGATGCCATTGTTCGGGCATCGTCTGCCTTGGAGCGCGTTCGGGAGACATTTAGTATCTTCCAGACTGCTCTGAAGGCCGAACAGGACCTGCAAGCCGCCATGGCCGTTCAAGACACCCTCCGTCCGAAGATTGACGATCTACGGGCAAAAGGAGAAACGTTAGCCGAGCTCGACCGTCAGATGGCCGAACTAGCAAAACGTCGGTCGGCCATTGCTTCTGAGCTTGCGAGGGACTTCGAGTCAGGCGGGAAGGATCGCCTAACTGAGTATGCGGCGGCCAACAAACGAGTCGAGCGGCTGAAGCTGGATAAAAAGAATCGGCAAGCCGAAGTCATCATGGCCGACGTGCGGTGGTTGGAGTTGAAGGCTCTGCTCAGCACTCTTCTTCCCTCTTCTCCTTAGATGTATTTGAATGTAAACCAACCGTCCTACTCACTTGTAAATACTTATCAATTTTAATGGATTGATTTTTTACTCACGCATTTCCCAAGTAACTGGATAGTATTTCTTCAAAAACTTCCCATTAATCGGTAATTTGTGAATCACACCAGTCCGATCTTTAAGATGATACGCCCCTTTGCCGTATACTTTATGCACAATGAACGGCCCTTCCCAATTCGGCGACCACTTGCCGAACCTAGGATCTTTTAGTCCTACGGGCAACACCGTTTGCCATACCAATTCACCCTCGCCGAACGTTTTCTGTCGCACCTTTTGATTATAGGCTCGCTCGGCAATTTGTTTTTGCGCCACTAGTAAGTTATAAGCGTCAAGTCGCGCTTCTTCCAAATCTTCTAGTTCCTGTCTCATGGACTGATTATATTCGGCGCTAAACAAACTACTTTGTTCAATTAATCGCAACGAATTTATGCTCAACTCGACTGGTAGCACTGCATCATGTCCGTAGGTTAATGCGTATGGGGTTGTTGCAGTCGCCGATCGGGGCGACGTTCGGTATGCCCATAATGCCTCGTTCAACTTCAAATGCCACATGCCAGGCCTCTCTTTTATTATTTTTTCGAGGATGCCGATCAACACTTTATTACTTGCTTCGGCCTGCCCATTCGCCTGTGGATAATACGGTGTGGACTGCTCCAGCCGAATGTTCAAATTTGCCGTGTATTCTTTAAACCTTTCGGCTGTGAAGATTGTTCCATTGTCGGTTATGATTGTTTCCGGTACACCGAACCGAGTCACAATGTGTTCCTCCACGAAGTCGCAAACTTCTTTAGATGTTAACTCGGCATATGATTTTGCTTCGACCCACTTAGTAAAGTAATCAGTTGCGACTATTATCCATGCATGCTTAGCAGCTCCAGAAGTCGGCGTGATTTTGCCGATTACGTCCATGGCCCATCCTCTAAACGGCCACGGCTTAATGACCGAATGTAGTGATTCGGCCGGGACCCTTTGTATAGGCCCATGGATTTGGCACTGCACGCATCCTCGTGCAAACTCGATACAATCTTTCAGTATTCTCGGCCAAAAATAGCCGTGTCGTCGGAGTAGCCATCGCATTTTCCGTCCAGACTGGTGAGCTCCGCATACCCCTTCATGAACCTCTGCGATCGCCCGAGCACTCTCTTGGGGGCCGAGGCATAGCAGTAACAAACCATCTTCGCCCTTTCGGTACAACTCGTTCTGGTACGTGACATAGTTCATGGCGTGAACCCGTGTCCTGCGACTATGTGTCCCATTAGGATTATCAAGGTACTGCATAATGGATTTCCTCCAATCATCTGGTATAGCCTCGGCCGTGCAAATTTCTATAGAGTCCTGCCGATCTAACAACGAAGGCAAGGACATGACCCTGGTGCGGATCACATTGTCTCGTCGGAAGATTTGCTGATTAACCAAGGCCGGGTATAGCTGTCGTAATATTGGTATCTCCCGGCCTAGCTTGCCCCCCATGAGTTGAGCACCGGAGGCGATTTGAGCCAACTCGTCTGCGTCGGTATTATGAACCCGAGAAATATGCTCGAATGTAATACCGTCAAAAGACTCGGCCAAATAGTTGGCGACCATGTGGTAGGGCGCCAGAGTACAACTCATGCAGCGAAAAGACCCATTAATTTGGTTAATCACGAGTTCAGAATCACCGAGGACGAAGGCACGAGTGGCTCGAAGGTCAAGAAGGAGGCCAAGGCCAATGACAAGAGCCTCGTATTCGGCCTGATTATTGGTGCATTCGAAATCCAATTTGAGCGAAAAATACCAGCGATCGTTGTGAGGAGATTGAAGGACGATGCCCGCGCCGGCCGAAGACGAAGTACTGGAACCATCAAAATACATCGTCCAATAGTTGTCGCGGGTCACCACCATGCCGATTTCGACGTCAGCATCCCCGAAACCGTAAGGCGAAGGGTGCTGAGCAAGGAAATCGGCCAACGCCTGTCCTTTCACAGCTTTCTGCGGCACGTACTGCAAACTAAATTCGGACAACGCCATTGTCCACTTCCCAATTCGGCCTTTGACGATTGGTCGGGTAAGCATGTACCGGATAACGTCGGTCTGGGCAATGACTTGGGTGACCGACGGGAGCATGTAATGCCGGAGCTTGGATGCGGCGAAGAATACGGCGAGACACAGTTTCTCAACGGCGGGATAATTGATCTCTGGTTGATTGAGATTCCGGCTTAGATAAAATATAACCTGCTCTCGGCCGGCATCATTGTCTTGCGCGAGGAGGCAGCCGATGGATTCTTCGGCCGCCGAGATATAGAGCTTAAGAGGTTTACCACGCCGAGGGGGAACTAGGACAGGGGGTTTCGTGAGGGATACTTTGATTTGTGTAAACGCCGCCTGATGCTCGCCGTTCCACACGAATTTATCTGAGTCCTTGAGTTTCAAAAGCGTGGAGAACGCTTTCATTTTACCGGCCGAGTTAGCAATAAATCGGCGGAGGAAATTGATCTGGCCAAGTAAGGACTGGAGTTGTTTCTTCGTCGTTGGGGGTGGGGCATCGACGATTGCGCGTGCTTTATTCGCATCGACTTCAATTCCACGGTGATGCACGAGGAAACCAAGGAAATTTCCGGCCGACACGCCGAAAGCACATTTGGCAGGATTCATCTTGAGGTTGTGCTGACGCATGCGAAGGAAAGCCTGTCGGAGGTCGTCCAGATGTGTCCGTCGGCGTTTAGATTTGATGACAACGTCGTCGATGTAAACTTCGACGATGGTTCCGATTAAGTCGTGGAAGATGGTGTTCATCGCTCGTTGGTATGTGGCGCCGGCATTTTTGAGGCCGAATGGCATAACAACCCACTCGTAAGTACCGAGTGCCCCCGGGCAACGGAAAGCAGTTTTATGCACATCGGCTTCGGCGATGAATATTTGATTGTACCCAGCATGCCCATCCATAAAGGATAACATCTCATGATTCGCCGCGGCGTCGATTAACAGGTCTGAAATCGGCATTGTATACTCATCTTTGGGAGTTGCCAAATTCAGATTTCTGAAATCGATGCATATGCGCAGTGCACCATTTTTCTTTAAAACAGGAACGATATTCGCCAACCATTCAACATATCGAGCTGTCCGAATAAACCCGGCTTTCAAAAGCCGAACCAGCTCGTTCTTGATGCTGAGTTGCACTTCCGTCGAAAATTGACGCGGTGGCTGACGGAAAGGTTTACATCCGGGCTTAATACGTAACTCATGCTCGACAAGAGTACGATCTAAGCCGGGCATCTCATGGTAGCTCCAAGCAAAGCAATCTTTGAACTCCGTAAGCAAGGCACGAAGCTCATCTTTCATTTGTTGGGGAAGTAAAGCACTAATAAACAAAGGCCGTGGGTCATCGGCCGTCCCAACATTAATCTCTTCCAGGGGATCCTTAACTTGGGGCCGATGGTCTTCGAGCGCGGCCGGGGCGGCTTGAATTTTATCAAGAGACAAAACAGGACCATTATCTCCTTCGGCCAGGAACTCGACGAGGTTAACGCCCGAATTTGGCTGTTTAGATATAGTATACCAATGGGCCAGCAGTCGTTCCATAGTAGATGAAACCGCGGCCCTACGTGCTTCTCGATCGGTGTCAGACATCGGCCTCGGGGAGGAAATTGGCTAATCCGAGTCTCGCCGAATCCTGGTGGACAGTCTCGGCGCCAACCTCGATAGCTTTCTGTACAGAAATCCGAGTCGGCCGGCCTTCATCATTGAAGCCTTGCAAAGTAATGTAGCCGACGTGGTCATCATAATACCGTGCTTGGATCATGTTAGTTTCAAAGGGCTGGTTATCGGCTGGGTGAACAGTGACCGATTTGCTGTCCCAAAAAATAAGCACTTGATACAATGAGGAAGGAATACAACTGGTTTGATGAATCCAATCTCGACCGAGCAGTGCATTATACTCGGTTTTGGAATCAACTACAAAAAAAGCGGTCATGTGAGTGCGACCGGCAATAGTCACAGTTAACGGCAGTACACCCTTGGTTTGCGATTTGTCGCCGACGAAACTACTCATTGTGATCCCTGACGGAATAAGTTCGTCGTTCGAGCGACGCAAGGCCTTCATGATGTTCAGAGGCAGGATATTGACGGTCGCGCCACAGTCGACAAAAACTTTAGAAACGGGATATCCCTCGATGTGGGCCGTCACATACAATGGCTTTAAATGGTGGAGTGCGGCCGATGACGAACGAGGAAATAATTCGGTCAAAGCGGCCTTCAGACTATCATCTTTCGTTGTTGACTCATCTTCAGCAATAGACACAAAATCCACATGGCCAGTTTTCTCGGCGACTACATCACCATCGAGGAAATTCGGTTGAGCCGTGCTTGATTGAAAATCAGCAGGTAACACATGGACCATACTAATTTCCATGTTATCCAAGACTGACGGGCCCATCGGGTTGGGACCCTCCTCGCTAACCTCATCCCTCGTTTGGTCGACGACTGCGGGCTCTGTTTTTGTCAGAGTTGGACAAAAAGACTCATCTGTCCCTTCTTCGAGGGTTTGAACCTGCGGTGCTGCTTCGGCAGCTTGTTGGCTCTGTGTGACCGCCGCAGGCGAGGTTGAGATCGACAGTGTGCTTGGGGTCAGGACCTGCACCTGCTCTTGGTAGTATAGCCGGGCATCTCTGGTATCGAGATAAGCATCCAGACGTGCAACACGTGCTACTTCATCGGTCGTGAGGCCGAAGAGAGAAACCGCCGAAAATACTTCGAAGTGATATCGTAAATACTGAAGATCCTCCATTAAGAAAGGAAGGTCGGCTGCAACGATATCAGTGTATGGGTCGACTTCAAATCCAAGGACACGGGCTTCTCGTATGTGCTGGAACCTTGCCTTCAATCCCGGGTCAGAGGTCTTCTGGATGATGCGCTCGGCGTCCGGACAAGTCAGGATTAGATCAATGGTGTCCTGGCATGCTTTCGGCAAACCATACAGATCGCTGGCCGAATGTTTCTTATGGAATTCGCGCATATATTCTAAAGCCTCCCCAAGGAATGGTGGATGCAAATTCCGTCGAATTTTAATCAACGGTTCTTGTATAGCTGGCGGGGCTAATTTGCTCTCGGCCTCTTGCCTGAAATGCTCGAGGCGTGCCTTCATCTCCCCTGGGTGAAGAAGAAGTTTGATCCGTTTATCGGCTTCTTCGAACGTGGTCTCGATATCTCGGTCGACCAACCGTTTCCCCTGACCCAACTCTGTCATAATAGCTGAAGATGGTCGTTCATCACCAGTAGCAACTGTGTCCTTCGGCCGCCATTTAGGGACCGAAGTTTCTTGGGCTGCCTGCCGACGGGCCATGCAATCTATCCTCTGGTGCCGGCGTTTCTGGGATTTGGACAACGCGGTGTAGACGCCTTTCGAAGAATGATATGTGTACCAACGTTGATCTTTAGGCTCGGGAGGTTTGAAGGTTTTTTGACTCCGCGACGATTCCGAACTACTAGAATTACGTGTATAATAGTCCTCGTCATAAAATGAAGCGCCAAAATCGAGGCGCCGCCTGACTGAGGATGTCTCTTCCATCTTCACTTTTGGGCCGAGCCTATCAAAAACCCCTTGAGGTCGGCCGACGCCGGCTGCTTTTTGCTGAATTGCGGCCGTGGGTCGTTCTGTGATAGGCGAAGATGGTTTCTCCTCTGGCTCACTGCCGACCTTCGCTCTACATTTACTGCAAAAAACCGCCGTCCCACTATCTTCATCGGTGCTATAATCCCTCATAGGTTTAACAATAGCGGGTCCTGTTAAAGCTGTAGGTGGTTTGTTCGAACGAAAATCGGCCATGAAACGTGGCCGAGAATTCTGAGTCCGAAAGCCTTGCGTCGCAACAACTTCGGCCTTCCCTTTTCCTTTGTCCTTAGGTAGGTATGCATCGACCATATTCACGGTTGCTGTGGGGAAAGGATCAGCATCAATACTCATCTTCTTCTCTGGAAATTTCAGTTTTCCATTATCAATCCAGCTCTGGACGTTGTCTCGAAATACGACACAATTGTTTGTCGTATGTTTACTTGAATTATGGTATTTGCAATACACCTTTCCTTTAAGCTCTTCGGCCTTGGGAATGTTGTGACCAGGCCGAAGTTTGATAATCCTTGCTGACAACAGTTGATCAAAAATTGCGTCAGCCTTTGTAATATCAAAAGTATACACTTTTGACGGTTTCAATGTTCCTTCAGTGGCCGAGCGGCTTTTGACTTCCCTGGAGTCAACTTGAGTCAAGGCCTTGCAAACGTATGGCTTATCTATTACTATCTCAGCCGCATCCACACTAACGCATTCATCCTCGGTTGACGCATAACTGACAGTAGGATTCTTGTAAATCGTCCCCCGAGACGGAGTTTTCGAAATCTTTTCCTCGCGGAGCAAATAATCATACTGTTCGACATGTTGGGCTAATTCATACATATCCCGAACATTTGCCCCCAAGAATTTCTTTTTGTATTCGACGTCGAGGCCGTTCAAAGCAAGCCGGACGAACTCGACTTCGGGCAAGGGTACTCGGCACCAATTCCTGGCTGATTTGAACCTGGTAAGATAATCCATTGGGGACTCATCTGATGCCTGAGCCATCCTTGCTAATGAAGAAACCGACACCTCCAACCCTGGTCGATAAAACTGTTCGTGGAATTTCTCGACCAACTCCTCCCAGTTTTGGATGGAATTAGGAGGGAGATTGATATACCAAGCAAATGTCGAGCCGGTCAACGAGAAGTTGAACAGCCGTAATTTATGGAAATCACTATGAACATCGCCGCATTGCGCGGTGAAACGAGCCACGTGCTCCAACGAAGACAAGGACGATTCACCGGCAAAAAGGCTAAAATCTGGAATCTTGAAACCTTTTGGATATCCGAACGTTTCTATGTAGGCCAGGTACGGATGGATAAACTTAGGAAACTTCGGCCCTTTCTTCATGGCCGAGTCGATCATCCGCTGAACCTCGGTCATATCAACAGGTGTTGCTTCGACCCTCTGGTCGATTCCGTCCGACCTACTATTTGACCCTCCGACCTTTTCCAAGTCAATTGGTTTGGGCCGAGCAGGAATTGGCTCGGCCTGTACCATTGGTAACGGATTATTTCTTGGTGGCAAGCGCTGGAAAGGATCGAAAGGCCTGCCGTCACTGAATTTACTAACCAGCATTTCGAGCAATCTGGTTTGCTGCTCAGTGGAATTGAGTATCACGTCATGTAGCTTGTCAATACCTCGGCTAAACGTCTGCTCGACTGACCGAGACTGCTCGTCGAGTCGCTTTCGAAGAAACGACCTTGTTGGTGGGTCAGATCCTTCACCGCCATCCTCGTCGCAATCCTCCACTATCCCTTCATTGAGAACACAGGTGTTCCTGTTAGGGATTTCTAGACTGCGGTGTTGACCGCCGAGATTAACTTCCCTCTCTCGGCGAGTCGCACTTGTGGACTCAGGTGTCCCGGCGCTAAGGGGATCCTGCGCCTGTGGCACACTTTGTCCTACGTTCTGAATCGGTAAATCGGCTGTTGATTTTCCCATAGCTGTTTTCTTTTTTACCGATCGCGTTTCAATTGGCATGAACTTCGTAGTTTTAGCACTGGGTCCCACCGGGCGTGCCAAAATGTTGACCCTAGAAATTACAAAGCCTACGTGGCGCGCAGGCCGAGTATATTCTAAGCTAACTACGTCTTTCGGTGATTGCGGGGCGTGCCAACTCGTCGGCCGAGGCTCGGCCGAGGCTCGGCCGAGGAGTAAATTTGATGATGCTGCGTTGCGTCGCGCTACTGACTTCTGCGTCTTGCGATTGCGGCCGAGAAAGGAACACGTCTCGGCCTCTTGGGTTCTCGAGCCTGAAGACAAGGCTGCTATTTCTTACAAAGTTCACGAACCGAATTCGGCTTGCGATGTGCCGAATGTAATAACTGTGACACCTCACCTCGCCGAGAAGGCTAATGAGATGACCTTGACCAACAAGGATTCGAAAACCCTTCTCGACCGAGACTTGGATAGGTAATCGACCGTTCTCGCCGCAGTGCTGTTGATGCCAACGGAAGATACTGCGAGACCGACCGACTCTACGGTGACAGAGCTATCTATGCCGACTTAAGATATCACCGGTTGCTTCCACAGTGCTGTTGATGTCAACGGAAGATGTGTCAGCGAAAAAGGAAAAGAAAAAGATCTCAAGTTGTGAGAGTTTGCGCAGGGCAATTTTGTATTGATTTTGTGGGGGCTTTTCCTGATGCACAGCTTCCGCTATTTATAGCACTGGACCCTGAATCTGAGATAGAATCCTATTCGGACTAGGTTTTCCCTCTCCGGATCAATATCACCTCGACCAGTCCTATTTTCATTAGGATTGTGAACCTAGTCCTTATTCGAGCCCTATCCGCTTCTAGGTTGTTAATCCTGCCGAGACTCCCTATTGTATCAGGACTCGACTTGTCATTGCATTTTGACCTAACCGGCCTAGGTTTGGAAGCCCACAAGCTGAACGATCCATGGTCTTCTTGTCGCAAGGCCTTCCGGGCCGAGAATGATTCTACACTCGGCCCAAACTATTATTTTGGGCCCAAACAGATCTATAATATCTAATGTTTTTTTAACAATTGTCAAATCTGATAAATTTAATGACATTTCCTTTGCCCATCTATACATATTTTCCAAGAACTAGGCTTTGGTACCAATTTGAGAGGGACGTACTCTCATTCTTGCTTTTATTTTCTAAAGAACTAGTACCTCTATAATTCGTCTTCATATTCTTCTTCTTCTTTCCTACTAAGTTTGTAAACACTAAATGTTATTGCTTGATCTCCATTATAGTGAATGTACATATTGAATTCTGTGGGATCTCTTGTATTAGTATCTAATAAGATATTTGACACATCCCATTCTATTTCTTCTAATTTTAACATATCTACTTTTTTTGCTTTTAAAACAGAAATTCCTCTACTTCCAAATATTTCTAAGTTGTTTAAATCTAATTTCGTTCTTGTACTACTATTTACTTGTAATTTACCAATAAATCCTACGCAGAGTAACAAGTTGTCTTTATTTCCTATCATATCTTATCCTATTAGATTTTACCGTTATTTGAATATCTTTATAAAAATATTTGAAAGGAATCATAAAGCCAGGTTGACAATAAACCACTCTAGCATTTTCAGACATCAATCTCCATCATTCCTATTGTGGCAGCGTCTAACTTTTTATGTCTAGTATCTAGTATGCTTATTAAAACTTTAACTCCTAATTGTGATCTAGTTAGACTCGTAACTCCTACTACTATTGTTCCTAAGTATATTAAATTATATTTCTTATCTATTTTATTATTAGACTCTCTTGTAATCAAATTATTCTTGCTTACATCTTGCTTGTCCGCTACTCGAATAATTTGTTCTTGATAATGACTATATATGACATGTTGATGCACAAAACCGGAGGTCTTGGAACAACGTAAATCCGACCGTGAATCTGCAAGAAAGTAAATAACACAAGATGTATCGTGGTTCACCTCAAGGTTTGGGCTACGTCCATATTGATTGTATTTCTATGAGAGTATTTGTGAGGGAGAGAGTGTGAGAGCTTTGCTCTAGATAGGAGAGGCTTTGAGAGGGGGTGAGAAGGCCTAGGAATTGGCCTCCTAATTGTGAGGGTGAGGAGTCCTTTTATAGAATAAGGGCTCCTCACTTATTACATATTTGCCCTTTCCGTTATCACATAATTATATTTAAGTCTCCCGAGTATTTGTACGAGATCTAAATACGAGGCCCTAAATATGGTATAAACAGTAATCCCCCAAGTCTTTAACCAAGAGAGTCTTTTGGCTGGAGACTTGAAATTCAGTCCATGTGTGGGCCGAAGTAACTAGATGTTGTCTTGAACTTGATGCTAGATATGAGGTGGTGCTCAATCTGAAATGATGCTCAACTAGAAGTAGCACATGCTACGAGGCTGCTCGGCTCGTGGCTTATGTTGCCTTGGTTGGCTCGGCTTGTGGCGTTGAAGGTGAGAGAGTCCATTTTATAGAATAAGGGCTCGCTTCTCAATACATAAATGATGGGCTAGAGTTGATGCTCGCGGCGAGGCGGTTGCTCAGTAGGCGGTGATGCTTTCTAATGGTGGTGGGGAGTCTCTTTTATAGAATAAGGGCTCACTCTTCAATACATAAGTGATGGTTTAGGAGTGATGCTCGCAGCGAGGCGGTTGCTCAGTTGGCGGCGTTGCTCTCTAATGAAGGTGAGGGAGTCCCTTTTATAAAATAAGGGCTCGCTCTTTAGTACATGAATAATGGGTGCTCTCTAATGAAAGTGAGGGAGTCCCTTTTATAGAATAAGGGCTCACTCCTTAATACATAAATATTGGGCTAAGTCCCCCAAGTATTTTTCATGAGGCCCAGTTGAGGCCTAATATATAGTACAAAATGTAGTCCCCCAAGTCTTCGGTCAATAGAGTCTGTTGGCTGGAGACTTCAAATTGAATCCATGTATGGGCCGAAGTGGTGGTTGTTCGAAGGTGGTATTTGTATACCCTGCACTGAAGCTTTGTAAGTGAAGTTTTGCAAGTGAAGCTTTGAAGCTGGAGCTCTGTAAATGAAGCTTTTGAAGCTAGAGCTTTTGTAAATGGAGCTTTTGAAGCTAGAGCTCTGTAAATGAAGCTTTTGAAGCTGATTGACATAAGTGATGCTCATGAATGTTTATGTATGATTATCATGAGTGATGATCATGAATGTTTATGTATGAATGACATGAGTAATGCTCATGTATAATTTGGAGTATTGGGCGTACTTTTGATCACGTGGTTGGTAGCATGAAGGAGAGTACGGGTTGTATATTTCATCATATGGTTAGTGGCATGAAAGAGAGTATGGGTTGTACATTTCATCACCTGGTTGGTGGCATGAAGATTAGTTCCTTCTTCACCTGGTTGGTGGCATGAGTGGCAAGTTGCCAAATGATATTAGAGTACGGGTTGTACATTTCATCACCTAGTTGATGGCATGAAGATGAGTTCCTTCTTTACCTAGTTAGTGGCATGAGTGGCAAGTTGCCAAATAATATTAGAGTACGGGTTGTACATTTCATCACCTGGTTGGTGGCATGAAGGAGAGTATGGGTTGTACATTTCATCACCTGGTTGGTAGTAATAGCGGCAGGTTGCCGAATAATTTTGGGGTACTAGACGTACTTTTGGTCACCTGGTTGGTGGTAATGGCGGCAGGTTGCCGAATAATTGTGGAGTACTGGGCGTACTTTTGATCGCCTGGTTGGAGTTATTTTGGGCTTATAGGCTTTCACCCTCTACACAACATTCCAGCCCATTTATTTTGGGCTTTTCCGTTTTTGTTTTTACCCTCTAATGGGGTTTATATAGATGTCTCTGAAAGATATGAAAAATAAATTACATCATACAAAAACAAGAAAAGTAAACCACATCATTCTGGTGGGGTGTTTATTCCTTGTTTTTGCTTTCTCTTTTCCACTGCACTCTCTTTGTCTCTTCACCTGGCAGACAAAAATAATCATGATAGAATAATAATAGGAAGCTTTATCTTTTTCCTCTTTACTGTCGGTCTGGGTGAAGTTTATGGCTTCTTCTGGAAATAATTATTGACTGCATAGCTGTATCCACAACGGTAGTGTTGACTGCATAGCTGTGAGAGTCTTTGATTCAGTAAAGTAATATGTTTTACTTACCAACACAAAAGTAGAGAAAGTGGCATGGTGGAGGAAAGCCCTCATTTTTCCTAATCAACACAACTCGGTTCAACTTTTTCACCATCACTCCCCTTTCCTTTTTCACTTTCCACACATTTTTCTTTTTCTTTTTCTCTTTCTTTCGCATTGTCTGCCATGTGAGCACATGACCCCTCCATGACTGTACCATTTTTTCTTTACACAGTTTTCAAAAGCAGCTGATGATTAAAGGAAGTCACATCTAATCTGTTTGTTGCAACCGAGGACGATGATAGAGAGGAAACAGCAGTGTTGGAAGATGGAACAAAGATATCAGATGAAGATGATAAGACGAAGTAGGATGTGACTTCAGCTGCACCAGCGGAAAACAATGATGAGTCGTCTGATCCGTTTGGGCTGATCAACCGTAACTCCACCTTTTTTCCACCTGCGGTGTTATGTACTCTATCTTCATCTCCTCCAGTTTCTGCATCACCACAGCCATGTTTGAGCACTGGAACGAGATGTGGTTGTTCGAACTCGCAGAGATGACTCCATTGCCGCGCTCTAAAAGTTTAGCGTTCTAACTTGAGTTTGGTGGTGTAAGCCTCTTGTCGCTTCATACTAAGCGCCCACCCTAGCTTGGCCACCTCAACAGAGCCTTCCATCTCTTTCAATTCCAAATCCACCTTCATCTGGCGGATTTGATCTCCCAAAAGATGAAACGCAGAGACCCACTTCTTTTCTTGCATTCTAACGCGATCTTCGAAGACTTTTCTGTCGACGGTCATCGTTTCGAGCTTCGATTGCTGGGACCGCAGCAACTGCACCAGAGCGTTGAATATGTTTTGCCAGTTCTGGTCACTAAATGAATATCTTCAAAATATCCCAAAGACAGCTCGCCGACAGACTGCCCAAACCCGTAGCCAAATCTATATTATCCCCGGAGTTTCTAAACTCGTCAGGGTCCAGATCCAGAGAGTCAAAGTCTCTGCTGCATCTTTCCGCGCTTGGCCTCTGAGCTCGAAGAATGGAGGATGGTGAGGGAGCCGAACGGAGTGGCGGGACCCAAAGTGGCGGAGAAATGGGGTTGGTGGTGGCGCTACTGTAAACGACCGTCATACCCAGCACAGGAAATGAAAATATCTTCCAAGCATCCCATCAGCATAGACAGTAGATTCATTTCTTTAACAAGACGAGGTGTTAAAGTTGGCACCGTGAAGATTTGTACAAAGAATACAGAGAGCAGTGGATACTTTTTCAAAGAATGGTCACTTAATTCCTTTATGGCTTCACTTATGACGGCTGGGTAATAACTCAGAAATACTTTGGCAAACTCATATTTGAAAACTGGTTTTCCCAGCAGTTTCAGTAGCAACTCATGCAGCCTTTTCGTAACAGTGTCATTCAAAAAACCTCTCTGCTTTCACAAGAATCCCCAATAGATCCCCTGATGCTAAAACCGTCTTGGATAAAGATTTGGTTTTGGAAAGGAGAAAATAGGGAGATGACAGGGAGGAGCAAAACGACATACTTTAAGCCGAGATAGATACTCTCTCTCTCTGTAGATTGAATGGGTATGTTTCTGAGTGTGGGTGTTGGGTTGTTTGGTTCTTGGTTTCTACAGATTCACAGTGGTGAGATTTGATGAAAAAATGAAAGAGGACCGACATAGTTTTTTGTGTCGATTCCCACAGAAGGCGTAAAATATTGATGCACAAAACCGGAGATCTTGGAACAACGTAAATCCGACCGTGAATCTGCAAGAAAGTAAATAATACAAGATGTATCGTGGTTCACCCCAAGGGTTGGGCTACGTCCACACTGATTGTATTTCTCTGAGAGTATTTGTGAGGGAGAGAGTGTGAGAGCTTTGCTCTAGATAGGAGAGGCTTTGAGAGGGGGTGAGAGGGCCTAGGAATTGGCCTCCTAATTGTGAGGGTGAGGAGTCCTTTTATAGAATAAGGGCTCCTCACTTATTACATATTTGCCCCTTCCGTTATCACATAATTACATTTAAGTCCCCCGAGTATTTGTACGAGATCTAAATATGAGGCCCTAAATATGGTATAAACATGACACATCCCGACCGAGATCAAGGCATGCTGGTCGTCACGTGAGGGTGATGTAGCCATGTGCACAGTGCAGAAGCAATAAGGATAAGAAATATATGAATAATTAAAAATCGAAACTACTAAAGTGCACTAGAAAACAGGAAGTGTTAGGAGTAAAACACAAAAAGTAAATACTCCTAATCAGAGTATAACAAGTCTAGGTGCAGTCCATGTCACATCCCGGCCTGGGGCGGACCACTTCCCGGGCCCACTCCACCACCATAGCACGATATTGTCTGTTTTGGGCCCCGACTACGCCCTCACGGTTTTGTTTCTGGGAACTCACACAAGAACTTCCCAGTGGGTCACCCATCATGGGAGTGCTTTTGTGCACTACTCGCTTAACTTCAAAATTCTGATGGAATCCAAAGCTAGTAAGCTCCCAAAATGCCTTGTACTAGGTAGGGATGAGAATATACATTTAAGGATCACTCCCATGGGCGATGTGGGATGTTATAATCCACCCCCCTTAAGGGCCCGACGTCCTCGTCGGCACACCACGACCAGGGTTAGGCTCTGATACCAAATTGTCACATCCCGGCCCGGGGCGGACCACTTCCCGGGCCCGCTCCACTACCGTAGCACGATATTGTCTGCTTTAGGCCCCGACCACCCTAGGGGAGTGATCCTTAAATGTATATTCCCATCCCTACTTAGCACGAGGCCTTTTGGAAGCTCATTGGCTTCGGGTTCCATCGGAACTCCGAAGTTAAGCGATTAGCATGCGAGAGCACTTCTATGATTGGTGACCCACTGGGAAGTTGCTCGTGAGTTCCCAGAAACAAAATCGTGAGGGCGTGGTTGGGGCCCAAAGCGGACAATATCGTGCTACGGTGGTGGAGCGGGCCTTAGAAGTGATTCGCTTTGGGCCGGGATGTGACAAATGGTATCAGAGCCAATCCCTGGCCGGAAATGTGTCGACGAAGATGTCGGGCCCCTAAGGGGGGTGGATTGTAACATCCCACATCGCCCAGGGTAGTGATCCTTAAATGTATATTCCCATCCTTACCTAGCACGAGGCCTTTTGGGAGCTCACTGGCTTCGAGTTCCATCGGAACTTCGAAGTTAAGCAAGTAGCATGCGAGAGCACTCCCATGATGGGTGACCCACTGGGAAGTTGCTCGTGAGTTCCCAGAAACAAAACCATGAGGGCGTGGTTGGGGCCCAAAGCGGACAATATCGTGCTATGGTGGTGGAGCGGGCCCGAGAAGTGATTCACCCCAGGCGGGGATGTGACAGTCCATTAGGACAAGTACTAGTTATACAGTACCATAAGATGTCCTACAATTATTTTATTATGTCAGAACCGTCGAAGTTGATAGGAGCATATTTATGCACCTTAGTTAGCTAGTTCTTATGCATTTTCATTATGTTTTCTGAGTTTAAAGTAGTCTTTTAAGCTAGTTTCATGTGTTTTCAGGTTTTAAGGGCATATTACATAAAATGATGCAAATTGGAGCATTTTAGAGCAAAATTGAGCTGGAATGGAGTGTATGCATATGGAGCACAAGGAATGGACAAGTTTGAAGGTCAAATGAGCCTAAGAGATGAAGAAATGAAAGTGAAGAACAAAGAATGCAGAAGTGGAAACCAAAGTTTCTAAAGTTGGAAGTTTCTATTCTTGGAGGTTTCCATTTTTGAGAGTTTCTATTCTTGGCTTTGGGCTTTTAGATGACCTATCCTCATCCTCTTAGACTTGGGCCGCACCTTTCCCCTTTCTAGAAACCCTTTGCCTTGCCTTGTAAGGCATTCTAGAAGGCCCATCCTTTACCCTATCCATCCAGCCGCACCCTAAGCTTTTTCCCATTAAAAATCTGATTGTTTTAACCTAGTTTCTGATGGATTTGGGCTTCTAGAAACCCTAATCTGATTTGCTAGGGTTTTTAAGTGCCTATATATACTCATTAAACCTTTTGGCTGAAAACACCACCTCCCATATTCATCATTCATCACAGAAATTCGTCCATACACACCCTAGGCAGCAAAACACCCCAGAAACACCACTCTAGTGCCCAGAAAATACAACAGCCGCTCCATCTTCTTCCACCCTCTTTGCCGAGTTCTCCACCACCTTCCAACCATCAAACACTCTTCCACACTCACCCTACACCCCTTGCCGTGCCTCTACACCCCCCAAAATCCATTCTACATCATCAAAACAGCCCAGAAACCTTCAACAACCAATCTGCTGCAAGCAAGGAAAAGGGACAGATTCACTCAATTGTTTGGCTCTTCATTCTGAGTTGTTGAACAATTTTAGGTGTATTCTATCTTATATTTCAATGTCTAATTCATTTAATCTTTGTTTTGCTTTAAGTATGATTGGCTAAATTCGTTTTGGCTAAGGGTGTATTCAAAACCATGATTATATATGTGAAATAAGTTGATTACTTCCAGTTATCGTTGCATAAGTCGTGAATACAATTTGCTTAACCGTTTGATTTAGAACTTATTCTTGTATGTTGATTGAGAGTGCACGCTTAATTTGCATGCTTGAATTTGGTGCTAGGATATAAGTTTGTTTCACCTAATCGTTATGAATTTATATTCGCAAGTAGTGAAGGTCGCTAGTCACGATCGTGTTAAGTAGATTCCTGGCAAGAGTATCATGCTTTTCATAGTTACAAATGCCTTGTCGATGCTTATGATTTCCACGGAACGTAATGATTCTAACTTGTGTTATCATGCTGTTCATATAGAGAACTTGTTAGGAATAATTTGTTTGCGATGCATATTCATCCAATTCAATGATTCTAGGGAAATCTGAAGGTTAATTTAAGCGGACCTAATTAACTTGGAGTATCGAGGTTCATAACTTATTAAATTGATATCTGGAAATCGATTTACGTTGCATATATTTCATGTGTGGAGAAGAATCCCTTAGCTATTCCATCATCCATTGATTCATCACAATTTTGTCTTACAATCTGTTTTCTTTACAATCTGCCCATTTAATTTAATTTCGTCCAAACACAATTCCGCCATATTTTGTTGAGTCTTAGTCATTCAAATCTGTTTTATTTTGTGTTTTTAAGCAATTGGAGTCATAAACACTTTCAAATTCGTCCAAATCAAGTTCTAGTTTCTGTTTGAGTCAATTTTGATTGTTTTAAGCAGTTTTGAGTGTTTCAAATCTGTTTTGAGTCATAGTAGTCTTGTTAGAGTCTTTAAGTTTAGTTTTTGTGTTTTTAAATCAATTTATATTAGATTAGCACCCCTAGTTAATCCCCGGTTAGAACGATCCCTACTTACATCATACTACAATTGTCACAAATAGGGTTTAATTTGTGTGTCAACATAATTTTCACATCAGAAGTCCTCAAGGCCACCAATAGCAAGCTTACCTAAAACATGGAGAGGCGCAAAACAGAAAACGTGAGTGGGCAAAAACAAATGTTTTACAAAACCAATTCATTTATCAACATTTCTAACCCCTCGCTGTAAAACATGTATAATTTTTCCCAGAATCATATATATATGTAAATATATCAATTCAAATCATGCTTCACATAATCATTTTCATATGTATGCCATGCCAAGTTATAACTGAGTAAGTAAAGGTGAGAATAACTTCATAGAAATATAACATATTAGCCGGATCCCCTGTGGTAGTCTGTACGGTTGAATTTATAGCTCAAAAGTCAATCTAGCCGGAGTCACTACAATGACCTATACGACACTATACTGCACAAGAGTCGGAACCAAATGGAAAGGTCTGTACGACAATACTGGGTGTAATATAATTATGCTCAATACTACTCTCACATAATAGCTGGGCGATAAATCGCTAGTCACCTATGAGTCAAAACCGTAATAAAGGTCTGTACGACAAGACTGTGCACCTAAATTGGATCCAATATGAGCATACGGTGTGGGAGGTGACATTATAACAGGCATGTGCCATATCTATGGCTAAAACACAATCACCCTAGGTGCAGGTTGATTCAATCACATATCACATCATCGATAATTCACATAACCAAAGATAACTCACTTGAGCTTACCTGAGCGTCCACAGCACCACAATTATATATAATGCATCATATAACAATTCATATACGAAATATAAATTCATATGCATGGCATTCAAGGCATACTTCATTTAAACTTATTTTTCTGGGAAAATATCAAGTATATAAAATATATACTGAAAACCAAAAGCCTACTCACTGGTATGTCGAAGGGTCGTAGCCCCCGGGTCGCCCTTGAACGCTCTCGTCCTCGGGATAAGTCTCACCTATATGCGAATTAACTATAAAAACGTTATTTAAAGCACATAGACAAAACTAGCTAATAACTTCTCATACAATGCTCAAATGGCGTGTTTGAATATACCAACTTTGATCTACACAACTCCACGAACATCCCTATATTTTTAGAAAAATTTTCCGACCATCCACGCGCAACCATGCACCGGCCAAGGCACGGCCAGACACGCCGCCCACTCGTGGGCACGTGCCTGGCACACCAACGGCAACAATGACGCCATTAGGAATATTCCATTAAATAGTAACAGAATCCATTAAATAGTAATGGAATCTGTTAAAGTTAACTAACGCCATTGGAATATTCCGTCAAAGTTGACAGAATATTCCGTCAAAGTTGACAGAATATTCCGTCATCCCCAACCTCGAACCTCCAGCAACCGTTGTCGGCACCGGAAACTGGGTAAAATTGAAACCTTGATAACTCACTCGATATTCAACCAAATTTCACGAATTTTATGTCAAAATGAAGCTTAGAACAATTAGAACAAACGTATACCAGTTTTAGGACCTAAATCCCACGAGATTCGTTGGAAAACTCTTTAATATTCTAGCCAAACATGTAACTAGCCGTTCTCGCTATTCCGACGTTCAAAATCATCCAATGATCCACTCCTAGACTCATGAGGACCTCCTTAAGCTACCTATAAGCTTGAAATCCCAAAAAACGTGAGATTTTATGTTTGCATGAATAGTGCCATAATCGGAGATCGAGGAAACTAGGGTTTTTGAATGAGTCCTTACCTAAAAATGGTACCATTCAACTCGTATGAACCTCAGGAACACAATGGTGTCCTTTAAACCTTCGATCTGCAAGTTTTCTTCTGAATTTGATGTTGTCCGTACATGAGGGAAGGAGAGAGAGTGAGTCCGAGAGAGGAGAGAGCATGGGAGAGAAGAGAGAGGAAGGGTGTGTGTGTGAGTGGTCCATATGGTTCACCAACCAAAACCACATAAACTTAGTCCAATTTTTGTCCAAAAATTAAGGAAAAATGCAAGTTTAAACCACCCTTATCATGCATGACGACATGCGTAACTAGCTAGAGGTGAATTCGAAGCCATGATTATATATTTTATATAAATTGATTACATCCAGTTATTGTTTCATAAAACATGAATGCGATTTACTTATCTGCTTTATAGAGAACTTATTCTTGTATGCTTATTAAGGGTGCACACTTAGTTTGCATGCAAGGATTTGATGCTAGAATATAAGGGAATTTCACCTAATCGTTATGAACTTATATTTGTAAGTAGTAAAAGTCACTAGTCATGATTGAATTAAGTAAATTCTTGGCAGGAGTATCATACTTTTCATAGTTACGAATGCCTTGTCAATGCTTATGATTTTTACATAACTTAATGACATTTGAAATTGTCTCTATGTTTTTCATAATTAGGGAACTTGAGAAGGATAATTTGGTTGCGTCGCTAAGTCCAATTCAATGAACTTAGGAAAATTTGAGAGTTAATTAGTGTTGTTCACAATTAATTTGGGGCATTGTCATTCATGGTTTATAGAGATAATAACTGGAAATCGATTTATATGCATATGGTTCATGTGTGGAGAAGAATCCTCTAGCTAGCCTTTCACCCAATTTTCGTACCAAACTTAATTTGTTTTTTTCAATTTACTTGTTTTAAGTTAGAATTCATCCAAGAACATCTCCCCTTATGTTTAGTGTCAATTTAGTTTAGTTTTCAGTTTTTAAGTCTAATTAGTGTTGATTAGCATCCCTTCTAATCTCCGGCCTAGAATGATCCCTACTTGCTCATACTAAAATTGTCTAAATTAAAGGGTTTAATTTGTATGTTAGTTTCTACCACATCAGAGTAAATTAATTTTATCATAGAGCTCACTGACTCTCTCATGGACATTACCAAAGACCTCTTTATTCCAAACTTTAGACAAAGTTTTCATGGCTCCTAAATAAACCCTCAGGTTATCATTTGGATTGCTCTTAAATTCAAAACTCCAAGCTTTTTTCACAATATTAATAAACTTTGGGTGATTCAACCATATAGCCATAAACTTGAAGTCACAACGCCCAACGACATTACACTGGTTATTAGGATAGCGATCCAAAAGGATAGGACTATAGTCTGAACAAAAAATTTGATAATTATGGAGAGTAGCATTAGGAAACTAGAACTCTATCTAATCTTTCAAAAATTAGAGTGTTGTCTTTATTATGACCATTACTCCAAGTAAACGGGACCCCCGAGGCAGAAAGAGAAACAAGGCCTCCATCTTTCAAGAACTCAGCAAAATTTACCATGTACACATTTGTATTCCTTTCTCCACCCACCTTTTCACTAGGATTTAAGATATTATTGAAATCTCCAATTAGCATCCAGGGTTGAGTGTTAGAATTAATCTTCTAAAGACTCCAAAGTGATAGGAGGATATTTAGGCGACTTAATTAGCTTGTTTTCTTGCATTCTCATAGTTTGTTTGTGTTTATTATAGTGTTTTAAGCTATTTTCGTGTGTTTATAGGGCCAAATGACAAAGTTGGCAAGAAAGTGCAATTTGGAGCAATTTGAGCAGTTTTGGGCCAAGAATGGATAACTTACATATGGAGCACAAGGAATGGATGAATTTGAAGTTCAAGAAAGGCTAGGAATGTGCTAAAGAGTTGAAGAAATTAATCCAAGACAAAGAAGATAAGGAATCAGCTCAAAAGAATGAGATATTATCCAAAACCTTATCAAACCTTATCTTATCCAAACAAACTTGATCTTATCCTATCCTATCCTAATCTTTTCCTAACTTAATTCCTGCTGCAAGGGGGAGTTAATTTCTGATTTAAATCACCTAGAAACCTTTCTAGAAGGCCTTATCTATTCCTACATTGGTGCTGCATGTTTTTAGGCCTTGTTCTTCTAGAAATCAGCCACATAACATTGTTTCTAGAATTCCCTACAAAAGTAGCACCCCAAACCCTTCTAGAAACCCTAAAATATGCATAAACCATAGTTCTTTTCCCCTTGGATTGAGGCCCAAGCCTTTGCCGAAAATCCTAAGCCTTTTCCCTTCAGAATTTGTCAAAACCCTAGGCTATAAATATGTGTTTTTAGCCACAATTTCGTCCACCACCCTCTACCATATGTTTCTACACCATTCACCATACACACCTCATTGTGCCGTGGCTTGGCAAGGAAAATGAGCCATTTGCCGTGCCTTGTCATTCAACATAGGATTGTTGGTGCTTTCTTAGGTGTTTTCTATCCTTTACTTTTAATGTCTAATTTAATGTTATCTTAGTTTTTAAAGACATGTGGAACTAATTTCTTTATAGTTTGAGGTGAATTCGAAGCCATAATTATATCTATATATGAATTGATTACATCCAGTTATTGTTTCTTGAGTCTTGAATGTGATTTGCTTATCTGAGTTATTAAAACTTTTTTATGCATGTTGATTGAGGGTCGACACTTAATTTGTATGCATAAACTTGATGCTAGAGTATAAGGGAGTTTCACCTAATCGTTATGAACTTATATTCACAAGTAGTGGAAGTTGCTAGTCACGATCGTGTTAAGTGAATCCCTGGCATGAGTATCATACTTTTCATAGTTACGAATGTCTCATCAATGTTTATGATTTTCAAAGAACTTAATGACCTTTGATATGTTTTCTATCATGCTTTTCATAGTTAGGGGACTTGAGAAAGATAGTTTGGTTATGATGTGTATCCCGTCTAATTCAATGAAATAAGAAAAATCTGATAGTTAATTTGTCCTGTCACGGTTAACTTGGGGTGTTGTCATTCATAGACAAAAGGGAACAATACTGGAAATTGGTTTGTGTTGCATATGTCATGTGTGGAGAATGATCATCTAACCAGCCTTTCACCCTTTTCAATTCATCAAATTCGTTTTTATTAAGTGTTTTATGCAAAGTTTCTGTTTTAAGTTTTAAATTCGTCAAAAACAATCCCCCATTCATTAAGTCTTGTTAGTTGAGTCATAATCTGTTTTCTTTTAGTCTTTTGACTCAAGTTAAGTCTTATTTTCGTCCAAATCACTTGTTAGGTCTAGAATTGAGTTTTTTTTTTTTATTGTTTGTTGCTGTTTTGAGTGTTTTAAGTCAGTTTTGAGTCTATGGAGTCTAGTTTAGTGTTTTTTAGTCTTATTTGTGTTGATTAGCATCCCTAGTTAATCCCCGGTCTAGAACGATCCCTACTTGCTTAATACTACAATTGTCATCAATAGGGTTTAATTTGTGTGTTAAGTTAATTTTCACATCAAAAAGATCATTCCATAGTTGGGGTTGCATGCATTTTTGCAGAAAGGCATAATTAAAAGTGCATAAAAAACTAACACCAGACTTTAAGATCTTAATACTACAATGGATAAATCTAGGGCATGAGGCAATAATATTAATAGATAAATTCTAGTCATTCCAAAACAGGCACAGACCACTGGCTTACCCATTTCCTTCAGCAAAAAACATCCTATTAAACCACTTACAAAAAACATTCCTAGAGATTTTACTAAGACCAGACCTAGGTTCTAAAACACAAAATGCATTAAGCTTAATTAAACTACAAAGAAACTTAAACTGAGGGACAAAGTCAGGTCTGCCCCACCCTTGCAATTCCAAACTAGGCACCTTATCTGTCAACGTCCTCAACGTTGTAGCTAGCACCGACATCACCATTACCATTGTTTCTACCTCTTTTCCTACTCCCTAGATATTGAATATGCTCATTGTTCTATTCTTCAGCCTCTATGAACTCCTCATCTTCCTCTATTGTATTTTTACCTTTGTCATCATTAGCTTTATTCTCAGCTCCTCCCTCCACAGTCACACCAAAACTTATGTTACAGCCAGACCTCCACTTGGAAACTAAATCCGCCTTCGAAACCCAGGTCTTGTTGTCTCTCACAACATTGTCATTGGTCGTACCATCCCCCGCCAGCATACTTGTTCTTCCTAGATCCCACAGTGTTCTATTCCTCACTCACATTCACCTCCTGGGTTCTATTTTGGTCTCTCACCTCCCGATCCTCCTCATGTTTAGAATTCACATCCCCCCCAATCACCAGTTAGGGAAAGACAAGCATAACCCTCCCCATGCAGCTCTTGCCTAGTTTCCTCACTAATCTCAGCACTAGCAGGGTGAACCAGCGACTCATCATCAAAGAGCTTATCCACCAGTGGCTATTGATCTTTATCTTCAATAGAAGGGCATAAGTGGCCTTCCGTCCTCCTTCGGCCAGAATAGAAGCAGACTTTGAACAACTTCTTGTAGGTCAACAACATTGGGTTTTCGCCTTCATCGTTAATAATCATCACCATTTTCAATGGAAACCTTGTTGGAAGTATGCCCACAAAGCCACTCATTTGATGTAATAGCTTTTGGAATACTTACTGTATTAAACTTTTATATGTTTAATGAAGGGCAAAGCTTATTGTTAATCACTATTTATTGTATCATGTGTTTAAGCAATAAGGGAATCCAAGGAATGTATTTGATCTAAGAGACAAGTGATCTAAGTGAGTTAGATTATCGAGACCATTCTCTTATGTTCATTCCTAAAACGTTCCTAGCCATAGGATTGCCAATTGGGCATTGACAATCCGCTAAGGTTAGTATGTGTTATGTTGACTCAAACGTGAGTATGAACTAGTCTCAAGTCATTTGGTGTTGGACACTAAGACAAACACATAGGTGCTCGAAAAAGGTAATCGAGTACACTGAACGACGATCAAAAGAGAGTTCGAACATACATGTCATGTATGAACTCTAAAGTTGCAATATGCAAAGTAGTCCTTTGACCTGAGGCATCATAGATGTCTAATGGTTAGGTCCTTGATCTTTGATCATGTCAACGACATTCCTTCGGATTGTCCATGACATTTTTGGGGTCAAGCTATCTAGTCATGTAAGCATATGAATGCACAACAAGGGATCTCTAACCTTCCATGGTGGAAGGAGAATACTCTAAGATATGATTCTAAAGTCTTTGGCCAAAGCATATGAATATGACTTAGGAAGTTTGTTCCAAATCATATTCAAAGGAATCATATAGGAAAGTATCACATTGGATAGTAGACATGAAACAAACTATCACTTAAACAATGTGATTAAGAGCATTGTATTAGAGAAGGACCGTATTGCATTGTAGTTGTAACTGGATAGGTTCTCCAACCAATTCTACTTAGCTTGGGTAACCATGATATGCTGCTAGGTGTTACTCATGGTTTGTGGAAGCCCTGAAGATTAGCAAACACTAATCTTAAGGGAGAATTGAAATGTGGTTTCAATTCACAATCGATCGTTAAGAGTAACATCGCCCACTGCCTCGCTAATTGGAACCTAATGGATCGCACACCACATAAGGATGTTAGTGAAGAAATTATATGAAATGGATAAGCAATTAAATGGTTTAATTGAATAATGGTCAAAGTTAATTAATTAGTTAATTAATTATACGAAAGGTTCGTATTGGGCTTTTAAGTTAGTTTGGGCTTCGGGGTCCAAAATTGTTTTGGTCCACTAGACCCATTATGTTTAAGTTGTATGACAACTAAAACAAATATGGGTATTTAGCCCAATAACAAAAGGAGGCCGGCCATAGCAAGGGTAGTGGGAATTTTTGCTTAATTGCAAGTTTGCCACTAACCTAAGAGATGAAGTATAAAGTCATCTTTATAGCTTTGTTTCTAATTAGGGTTTTCTAATAGAAATTGGGTGAAACATTTTCTCTCATTTTCTACATAGAGGCCGGCCACTTAGAGGATTTTTACTAGCATCTAAAATCTCTCTAAGTCATCCATATCATCTTCACAATATACATCTTTGGTGAAGAGACTTAGAGACATCAAGCTTTTGATGTTTTTGGAGAACAAATCCTTTTTCCTCAAATCATCAAAGGAGCACTAAAGGGAGGAAAACACAAGGAGGATTCAAAGAGCTTGGAGGTGACTTGAAGGCCCTCCACTTGGGTGAATCCCTTGTGTAATCAAGGATGAGCTTCAAGGGTAAAGAATCACTTAATCTTTACTTCTCTTTAATGTTGTTAAAGAGTTTATTTTGGTTCACCATATACTAGGCTTTGAAAGTCATGGGTTTTATGAATTGTTTTTTAATGCATGCCTACTTTAAAGTGTTAATAGCTTGCATGAGTATTCAAATGTTCATACTTGTTCTTAGCTAGGACAAATTTTTTTCCTTCAAACCTAAGATCCACCTCAAGCAACACCCTAACAAATAAACCATTAAGCCTCGATAAAGAATTCTTATCAGCCATAATAAAGGTTCTCACAGGTTGCATGATCACCTCAAATATTTCAGCATCCAAATATTGTACCCGAAGTCTCAGAATACGAACCCAGACTCTAAGATTAGATATCATCTCCACATCACGGAAAAAGTGGTCCACCTCTCCAGGTGGAAGATTTGACCTCGAACATAAAAAGGTATGTTGTCTAACACATACTCAACCTCCTTTTGGTCAGTAAACTCCACTGCATACAATGGTGGCCAAAGTGGTCAAGGTAAAAGGGATTCTTGACCCTCGATCCCCAGGTAAGTCCTAACGTCCACTTAATGGTTCTAGCTTCAATCTGTTTCCCCACAAGCTTTCCCATGAGAACCCTACTCTCCATATGTTCCACAATAAGGCTAGAGTAGAGACAACTCGAAACTTTTGTAACTCCACTCTCAAGAGTAAAAGTACCCGTATGACTCTCAACAATCACAAGAGGTTAGCCAGGCTGGGGAGAAGTGAATCTTAACCCATGATGTTAACTTGGGGCTAGAATGGATCCTAGGATGCCTAGATGATGAAGCTTCAAGTTGGGAGATAATAGTCAATTTGGGTAGTAAGGTTGAAGGCTAAACTTTTAGATGTAAGGCAAAGGTGAGAAAAACTTTCAAGTGCATCCAATTTATAATCAACAAGAAAAGGTTTAGTCACGCACAAAAACCAACTGGAATTTCAAATGACAAATCAAGAAAAAAGCAACACGCAACAACATCTTCACTACTCTTGAACACGCATAAGTAATTAGAGGCAATGATTGATTAAAAAACACACACCCAAGCACATCAACAAGCCACACTTTGCAGGTTAAATTAATTTTAAAATTCTTTAAGACATTACCGAGGTAATAATTACCCTCAAAATTAGCACCCTAACAAGGCATAAGCCACATATTCAAATTCCCCATGCATAGCTAAGCACTTGATATTGCTTGTCCACCCAAAAAATATCAGACCTTTGCCGCCATTAACAAGCTTCCTCCCTATGAAATCACATTCCCCCAACACACAGAGCCCAAACTAGGCATGCGCATGGAGAAATGGGGCAATCAGAGATGGAGAGATTCAACTCAACAACCCAACATCTCCAGAAGAAAAGAAAACAATCTCACATCATCCCAAAGGTCACTGAATGAGACATGATCACCAAACGTCGATTCCGCTTCCATCACCATAGACCATTCAAGTATGTATTTCATTACACCATTTGCCCGCAAAGCGTGCTGAATCATTACCCCAACCCCTATTATCCAACTAATTAGCCATCCTAATAGCTAAAAGGGGGCCAAAATCAAGAAATTGGATACCCCCAAGAAGAACCCTAACCCTAGGCGGCCCCTCTTTTCTCTTTTGACTCTCATCCCACGTTCACTAAGCCTACTATGCACCACATGGAAGAACATGGAAAACCACACAACCTACCCCATTCTTTAACACAAATACATAGGTTGGTAGGAAAAAAAAAAGGAAGAATTGTTTAATGAAAGTGGATTATGTGTGGATGTTTGAACAAATACATTTATGGAGTTTTGGGGTGAATTTTGATGTATATAATTTTCTTTTTATTGTTTTAACAGTTGAATTTATTTTTTGGTTGTTAGATCTTCTTTTTACCGTTAAATTTGCTCATATTCGATTTCACCTATTGGATTTAATGCATTTATAAATTTGACTTAAAAAAATTGAATTGGAACCATTGGTTGAATCAACAGTCCAACCACGTGGGCCGTTTGATAAAAAAAATAGTCGTTTGTCTTTTTTTAAGTGACGAACAATGTGAGCAACTTGATCCGAGCACTGGGTCCTAGCACTAGCCACTAGCCACTAGCCATAACTCATTGAATAAGCTTTGAGCGAGTTTAAAACTTAAATTTTGAGTTTTAATCAACCAACCATTGGAGTTAGTCTTAAGCCTTAATTCCTTTCCCTCTGGTTGGATTTTGTGACAGTTTCCTTTTTCTCGTTAGAATTTTTGTGACGGTTTTATTGCTGAAAAGAGAAAAACAATAAAAATAAAAATAAAATTAGGAAAAAAAGGAAAGAGACAGGGAGCTCCGAAGTCCCAACGGTTTTTCTCAGAGCTTCTAAACACACACGTCCGTTGCCCACACGCACAAACTTCACAACTTCAAGCGTTTTAGAGAGAGAAAGTGAGGGAGAGGGTTTGAGTAATTGGCGAATTCTGGTTTAGGGTGCAGCAGCAGCAGCAGACATGGAGAGCAAAGTGGATGAAGTTTCTGTTGAGCTCTCAGCTCCTCCTGCTTGGAAGAAGAAGGTCTCTCTCCTCTCCCCCCCCCCTCTCCCTTTTCACTCACTCAAATTTTATTTTTAGCTGTATTTGATTGCTGTATTCTTTTGTTGCAGCTCTGTTTTGCTTCGAATTTTAGGGTTCTTGCTCTGGTTCTGCTTAATTTGCTTCAATTTTTCGCTTTAGTCACAATTTGTTTTGAATTGCTAGGTTTTCAAAGTTAGGTTTTCACTTTTGCATTTGAAATTTTAATTCATGGAAGTAAAATTTGTGTGCCAAATAAGGGAAGTAACTTTAATTGTTAAGATTTCCTTTTAAGTGCTCTGCTTTCAATTTGGTCTGTGCTGATTGTTGTTGTATACTTTTGCTCTTGTTAGGGTAAATTAGTAATTAATTTTGGTGAGTACCCACAAATTGTATGTTCAAATATAGGAATTAGGAATATTTAACTTTATCCTGTAAGATGAAGGAATGTTTTTGTTGGCAGTTTGTGGGATTCTCTGTTAATACGTTGGAAAGCTTACTCTTGTAAAAGTAAAAATCAAGCGTTTCCGTATTAAGGCAATGTAACTCTGTAAGTTTAGTTCACTAATCTAAAAAACTTGGAGAAGCTGAATATTATTAGCTGCAAATAGATCCTGGCAGTTTCCTTCACTGTTGCAACTTGCTAGAGGTGATCCAGAACTTAAGATTTGTTAGTTCTTCGCATGACGAAGCAACCCGTTTTAGGGAAATTATCCAAAAACCACTTATCCTTGAAACTATAAACTTTTCTTCAAAAATTGAGACCCAACTGATATTGCTGAACTCAAGAATCTTCTTCAAAATTTGCACCCCCGGTGATTCCATTTATATCGATAGGTGCTGTAAAAGTTTGCAAAAGGAATTTTTTAACTGTTTTCTGCTTCGACGGGTTCCTTTTGTTATTTTTTTTGGTAGATTTGATTCCACTTGGTCATAACTGATCTGTCAATCTGTTAATTGTCCGCCGTTAATGAATATACTCATGAGGTAATCTTATCACATCAAATCTTGTTCATTTACACTTGGCTCACTTAAGTCATGAATGCATTTCCACATGTCTGTTTTTTTCTTTGCCATTCTTGTCTATGATGTACAATGATCATATATGGAAATAATTTGTAGCCGCCCTTTGTAGAAACCACTTCAAAACCTACAAACCTAATGTTGCACTGTCACATAGGTTATACAACTTTTTGTATACTTTTCTGTACTCTGGGTTACTTAACAGCCAGGTCAGATAGAACGTGGTCAGATAGAATTTTTATGAGGAATCCCATTTTATTAGTGCACTAATTTGCTTTCTCAGTTGTATACTACACTAACTTCAGAAACAGTTTTGATGAGGACTCCCACCTAGGAGCCCTAGCTAGCAGCTTTACCTTAACCTAATATCTGCCTTGGGTTACAATTGCTTCCATTAAATTTGTATTATTTGACATTTGATGTATGGCCTTTAGGTTGTGGACATGAAGTTTGTCTATCAATGTTTAGTGAACCACCAATACTTGATGATTTGGGTCCTAGAGAAATAGATTGTGTACCCTTTGTGTATATCAAAACTTGATTTAAAATCAATATTCATATAGTATGTTTTAAAGGCAATATTCAGTAAGTCAAGGTGGTTAAGTGGGGACAATATTGGTGCTTGGCAGCCTTAGTAGTGGACTCTTATGGAGCCCGTGACACATCAATTGGTATCAGAGCCTAGTTTGGCTTTGGGGCAAGTTCAAGGTGGAAGGCACGTGGTCAGATTTTGTTACACGGTGGCAGCTCATTACTCTTGGAGGACCGGCGGAAAAGGGTGGAGCATGGCTAGTAAAGCAGGGCTCAGGAAATCCTAGTCTGCAAGGAGCTAGGTGGAGCAAGGGCTCCTAGCGGGCCTAAAAGAACAGTCCTTGTCAAAGGAGGTAGAGTTGCTGGGACTGGTGCGGCGAGTATACCATTCTTGGAAACGTGTGGGCTGTTGTAAAGGATGGCGTTACCTTGGCTTGCTCTCGCCAAGGTGGAGATTGTTGGTGTAAAAGATTGGCTCAATACAAGCCAAGATGGATGTGAAGAGAATCCCATATCAGAGAAGTACAACAATATTCTAAAGGTTTAAATATAGGTGTTCCACTTCTAATTTGCTGAGGTCTTTTGAGATAAAACTCCACACCTAAGGTCCATTGGGCTTGATACCACCCAGGGGATTGGGCCTAGGTGGTTAAGTGGAGACAATATCGGTGCATGGTAGCCTCAGTAGTGGATACTTATGGAGCCCGTGACACAACACTAAGGACAAGGAACTGGGTAATATTAACATGGGGCAGAAGGTTTCCAGATCAGGAAATTCTGTTTTTTTTTCTCTTTGGGTGGCCAACCATATATTTTCATTAAGATTTGAGATCTATAATAGGCAAACCTCTGTTACATTCTAACCATCTGGCAAAGAGTATTTTCTGATTGGAATTTGTGTTGGCTATATGCAATAGTGCTTACACCCAACACTGACCTTTTAAAATAGGAATATCATCTGGAATACCACTTATATTATTTAAGATATTAGGAAATGTGTTCGGTTGAATTTTTTTTCTTTTGGGTTAGAAAACGGGCACAAAGCCCAAACAACCACAACACAAAAGAAAAACTTAATTCCAGTGCTAGAATAAACAGCTCTTGGCCAAGACACTCCAACTAAATCATCCAAAACAGAAACAGAAACTTCAGGAGGAGGATCCTTAAAGAAAGAACAACCCAGTGTTTTAAGTTGAATTTGAAATGAATAATGTTTTGATGTTCTGATATTTCCTATTCTTTTCTTTCCTTTATACATTTTCAATATTTACTTTACACTAGATAAAGTGTTGACTGTATAGGAGACAGTATAGGAAACAAATGTTTACACTGACAATGAGTATATACATTATACACGTACATTTATATATATATATATGTATATGTATATGTATGTTTATACAGATATATATATATATATATATATATATCTGTGTGTGTGTGTGTGTAAAATTGTTTGGGGAATACAAAAATGAATGGTTTTCAGTTTATTAACGTTGTTATCCTATACACTGCATGCTTTATCATCATTGTTCTAGTTCTTATGATCTCAGAACTTCCCCCATATGTTTATCCTTGTCACTCTTGAAAGTATAAAAAATACATGTGCAAGGAAGAAAGGATTTAGTGAGCCGAGATCACTAACTAATACAAATCTAATACTAATGAAAATGCTATTATAATAGAAAAGAACTGTCTTTTCTGTATACTCAAACTAATCCAAACCTAAAATGGCTATGAAGTCTTAAAACATAGAGAAGAAAGATGCACATAACCTTTGAAATTGTTGGAAGTTTATCCCGGTAAAGTTTGCAGACAACCTACTCAAAACAGCTTGTGAAAATTGAATGATATTCTGGTGACAGAGATGATGTTCTGTGCTTTCTGCAGAACTATTTGCCTAGCTTTATCTCAATGTATGTGTTTCAAAATAAAGGGTGTGTGCTTCTCTAAATCCCCTAATATGGTCCGTGCAAATATTGTTTGTAATAACAAGGACGTTTAGATAAATTAAGTCCATGTGGTTATTGTACATAATTCTCGGATCTGGTTTTCAACAATTTTCTCTTTGTTCTGCAGTTTTGTCCCAAGAAGGGAGGCACACCATGGAAAAATGAAATCATATTCATTTCTCCAACAGGAGAGGAGATTAATAATAAAAAACAATTGGAGCAATACCTAAAAGAACATCCTGGTAACCCTGCAATATCAGAGTTTGATTGGAGCACTGGTGAAACCCCTAGGAGATCAGCTAGGATCAGTGAAAAGGTCAAGATGGCTCCATCACCAGAGAGCGAGCCTCCGAAAAAGAGAGGCCAAAAATCATCAGGTTCAAAGGACAAAGTGGAAGCTGCTGGAGGAGAAGCTGATGCTACAAATGAAATTCAAATGAAAGATGCAGAAGTAGATGAGAAGAAAGATGGAGGAAAAACTGAGGAAGAAACTGACCAGACTAAACCAGAGGATGGTAATGATAAGACCCCGACTGATGCTAAGGAAACTCTAGGTGAGGAGACAAAGGAAGATGTAGTAGAGGAAAACCCCAGAGAGGAAGCAGCTAAAAACAACAAAGAAGATGTACCACAAGCTGAGGGAGAACAAGCAAATGGAACTAATGACAACAAACAGGATGACACAGCTACTGTGACTGTTGAAGCAAATGGGGCAGCAGAGAAAGAGAATCTGTATGGAGCCGCACCTCCTATGGACGGAGAGATCAAAATGAAACACGATGCAGCAGAGAATGATGGGAAATGCAATGCTCAAGCTGAAGAAAAAATCAAGCCCAAGGACGGGGAGGTTGTTGAAAATGGTAAGGTTGAGCAAGGGGCGCAAGCTGATGCCCCACAACAATTGAGCAGCTGAACATACTCTACCACCTTTCTTGTGAGCTGTTGAATGTTATGTACTACCATTTATCGCAGTTGGGATTCTGTTAGATCCATTGAACTTTGTTTTGCCCCCTTTGTTCCAAAGACTCCAGGAGTTATGGATGATTGTGATGTTAATATTGTAATGTGAGACTTAACTGTATCTAGGGAACCTACCGGTCTGGTAGAATAGGTTGTACTTGTAGATTCTGCAACTATGGTTATGGAGTAGCTTAGATTGTAGAACGTAAGAGGTCCATATTGGACCGGTTGCTTTTTATTCGTCGTAGATGGTGACTTGGTACATTTTGTTTTTTAATTTGTTACTTTAGTAATGTGACTAAAGTTTTATTCATCTTGTGCTGCTTGTGTTCTGAAAATTGAAAATGTTCGGCCGCTGGAGCTTTTGTTTGAGGGGTGCTGTTTTCAGCTGTTTCCATATTTTGGAACGGAATTTTATTTTCGCAATTTTTTATATAAAAAGGGGAGGGAAGATTGGGTACTAGATTTTGCAGTTTTGCTCTGCTCTGCAGTTTGTAGGGGTTAGGTGAGAGCCACATTCACCCTAAACTGGATATAGTACAAGTTTATGCAATCGCATAAGGAGGGCAGAGCTGTTCCTATCTTTCTCTCCCCTCAGGTTTGAAAATTGTTGTACCAAAACGAAGCCTCAATTTGCAATTGCTTTTCCTATCTTTGTTTCACTCGACATCTCTAATTTGGGGAAGTGTTTCTTACTATTTTTTCCTTCATTCACGCTCATATTTGTTTATGGCCTTAAATTTGAATAATTTATAAGAAAAAAAAAGGTCGTACCCAGTGCACAAGGCTCCCGCTTTACGCAGGATCTGGGAGAGGTGGATGTCGGCTAGCCTTACCCCCATTTATGGAGAGGCTGCTCCCAATATAAGGTTATTCTCAATATAAGGTTATTCTCCTTAAATTTGAATAATTTATAAGAAAATCGAAGGAAAAATATACACGGTGTGGAAAAGGAGAATAAATTTCATTTTCTCAATATAAGGTTATTCTCCTTTCCCAAGAAAGGTACTATCATCCATCCCAAAGAAAGAGCCTTTAGAGGAGGACACAAAAGCACTCCTATGGAAACAAGACGAGAAAGTGGAAAAGGTATACTTTGAATTTGAGATAGACAGTTTAAAACTCCAGAGAGAGAGAGAGAGAGAGAGAGAGAGAGAGAGAGAGAGAGAGAGGGGGGGGGGGGGGACGGGGAATCTCTTGTATGCCCTTCCCCAAAAAACATTTGTCACCTTTGTATTAAAAATAAAGTTAGGAATCTAGGTATTCTTGTTCACAAGAATCACAACAATCTCATGACTCGGGGAAGGCTAAGAATCTTGGATGTTAGGGATGCCTGAAGCAAAAGTATTGCATCATCCAAAGGATCGCTTACGGCGGTTTCTCGGCCGAGGTTCCAAAACATTCCTTTTCTACAAATGGAATGCTCTTTCATTGTTGATTGATCACCGAGAATTCAATGGACCTCTCTTTCCTCTGCCTCCTCCTACTCTTCTCAACCGCTGCATTTGTCAATGGTAATTTCTTCGACTCTTAAGTTCTTTGAGTTTCAGAAACATGTTCCTCATGCTATATCAAACTCTTTTTATCATAAGTGCTTCAACAATTAGTCTTTTACATGTTAATTTTGAAATTTATGTTCTTCATATTATATTGCCTTCCAACCTCTCTATTCATTCAGCTGGCTAATTAATTTTTCTGTCTTTGTATTTAGTTGATGCCTCTTTTACCGGAACATATGGAGTAAACTATGGCAGGATCGCCGACAATATACCTTCGCCTCACAGCGTGGTGACGCTTCTTAAAGCGGCAAAGATAAAAAACATCAGGATATATGACGCTGATCATGAAGTTCTCACCGCCTTCAAGGGATCAGGTATAGAAATAATTGTAGGACTGGGAAATGAGTTCCTCAAAGACATCAGTGTGAACGAGGATCGCGCCACAAATTGGATAAAAGAAAATGTGCAGCCATACATTCCGGGGACTCACATTTCAGGAATAGCAGTGGGGAATGAGATCTTGGGGGGAACTGATATAGAGCTCTCAGAGGTCTTATTGCCTGCCGTAAAGAACGTTTACAATGCGCTTAGCCGGCTTGATTTGGCTAACTCCATTCAGGTCTCGAGTCCACATTCGGAGGCTGTGTTTGCAAATTCCTACCCACCATCGGCCTGCATTTTCAAGGAAGATGTTGCTCAATTCATGAAGCCGCTTTTGGAATTTTTCTCACAGATCAAATCCCCATTTTATATAAATGCATATCCATTTCTGGCATATAAGAGTGACCCTGAGCACATTGACCTTAACTATGCTCTCTTCAAGAAAAATGCCGGGATTCGTGATACAAAAACCAATCTACATTATGACAACATGTTTGATGCAATGGTTGATGCGTCGTATTTTGCTCTGGAGAAGGCTGGATTTGACAAGACAGAGGTCATAGTTTCCGAAACTGGTTGGGCGTCTCGCGGGGATGAAAGTGAAGCAGGAGCCAACGCCAAAAATGCCAGGACTTACAACTACAACCTGCGGAAACGGCTGACGAAGAAGAAGGGGACGCCTCATAGGCCAAAGACGGTTGTGAGAGCTTACATTTTTGCTTTGTTCAACGAGAATTTGAAACCGGGGCCGACTTCCGAGAGGAATTTCGGATTGTTCAAAGCTGATGGGAGCATTTCATACGACATTGGCTTCACTGGACTTGTTGGACCTTCTGCAGCATCCTCATCTCTTCGTAACTACAAAGTATGAGTTTCAAAACTACTCATTAATTGAAGTGTTATTTTTTATTTTATTTTGTTTCTCATTTATCTTAACTTTGGTTTATATTTTCAGGTTTTCACAAGTTGTGCAGCTCTTCTGCTACTATTGTTAGCATCATAATGTCTTTGACGATTAACACATATTGTTGCAACATGATCTCGATGTATAGACAATTCGATTATTTTTACGTTATGATTCCGTTGTCAAGTTAGATACCAGCCAATATTGCTGACGGTTTTCTAATAATATTCTAGCAGTTTACAATTCCTTGTCTCTCTTTTCTTTTCTTACCTAAAATAACGAAATTGATTGGAAATTTCAAAAAACTTGACTGCATTGGTACATGGCATCATGACTTGGTAAATCCATATCTCGCGATGACCAATAAAAAGGTCGTACCCAGTGCACAAGGCTCCCGCTTTACGCAGGGTCTGGGAGAGGTGAATGTCGGTTAGCCTTACCCCCATTTATGGAGAGGCTGCTCCCAAGTCTCGAACCCGAGACCTACCGCTTATGGGCGAAGGCACTTGCCATCGCACCAAGTCTCGCGACGACCAATACTACCATAAATTACTATTTTCTGACGAAACAAATTTCGTCAAGTAACTTTACTTGACGGAGTAAAACATTTTGTTGGACAAAATTGGTCAACATTTTGGTTTTTTTTTTAGAGACTTTAGTTGACAAAAAAAAATTCAACGAGCAGAGTGAACTTTGTCGGGCAAAGATGTCGTGCCAAGGAAAAAAAATTGGCGCATATTATGCCACCTCTCTTCCTCCCCTTGTTTCTCTCCTATCTCTCTGCAAAGTCATCTCCCTGTCTGTAAACTCCCATCCCCCTCTTAGCTCTCTCTCACTCGCCACCTCTGCTCTTTATTTCTCTCGCCCTCTCTCTCACTCACCATCTATGCTCTCTTTGACTGTTATATTAGGAATTTTTTTCTATGAATTGATTCGATTTATATGTGAAATGTTGTGAATATTTGTGAATTTGTACAGGGAAGGGGGTGGGTTTGATGGTTGGGCACGTTGGGTGGGCTGGGCTTGGGTGGGCTTGATAAGTTGTTTTTCTAATTTTTTTATGAAATATTATAGTTTTTAGGTTGTCTAGAATTATTAGGAAATTTTAGATATATTAGAAATTTTAGAAATAGTATAAATGTTTAAGAGATATTAGATGTGGGGCCATGATTTTCCAATGTTAAAGTAAAGCTAATTGGAATAGAGTTACCTCAGAAGTCAGGTCATGTACTTAACGGATCCGAGCGAGCTGTATCAGATGGAATAGCGATGCTACCATCACCTTGTTCTGGGAAAACGAATTCCAAAGTGATTCTACTGGATGACCATGCTTGTTCCGTAAGACACGGGACTTGATCTGGATAAGGACATAATCAGATTCCTCACAAGTCTTAAAGTTCCTACAATCTAGGAATTGGCATGCACTGAAAGTAGATACACTCCTAAGAGGATACAATATCTAGTCCTATATATCTTCTAGGATTCTTCTGGTTTAGTACAAGGATTTTATCCTAAAAAGGTCTCTTTCTAGGTCAATATAAATACGCTCATCTAAATTCATCTTTTGTAACTCATTCTTAACACCCTTATTCTCTTGCCCACTACTCGAGTCTAAAATTGTTTACTAACTTGATCGTCGGATAGCCTTTGACCGGCACACCCACTTCGGTCTTGAGCTTACTCACAGATGTTTCTTGTTTTGCAAGTTACCTTAATCTGTGCCTATATTGATGTGAAAATTACTTGACACACAAATTAAACCCTATTGTTGACAATTGTAGCAAAGATGTAAGTAAGGATCGTTCTAGACCGGGGATTAACTAGGGCTGCTAATCTACACAAATAATGTCATAACCCGTCCCGGAATTTCATATTCGTTGATATGAAATGACGGAATTGCCCTTAATGGTTGCTAAGGTACGTGTGACATGTCAATTGTTAAATGTATACTCTCCTTATATTCTTGGAAAAATTTAAATAGATTAAAATGGTATTCAATTTGTGTGGCTAGGGACTTAAGAATTGGGATTGTGATTGTTTTGGATGGACCACACACATACGGGACAACCATTCATCCCGTGCTCTCTCTCTCTTCCCTCTTAGTTTCTCTCTCTCTCTCTCTTCCTCTCGAAATCGTACGGACACATCCACCCACGATCATCCAAGCACGGATCGAAGGTTTCAAGGGCACCATTGTACTCGTGAGGACCCTATGAACTCACCCATACCCATTTCAGGACAATCCAAGCTCATAGTGAGCTTTAGGTGAAGGAATATTTTGTGAAAACATGTTCATTTAAGCAACATCAATAAGCATGCAATTAACAATTAAAGGCGGAACCATGCTTGCATGCACTTAAAAACAAAACATTAACCATGAAATTCAAAGCCTAGTAGATTGGTGAACCATTAATCAACTCAAAACAAAGTGAGTTCAAATTTATACCTTTGTAGATTCCTCTTTGCATAAGCAAAGGCTAATCACCCAAAGAGAGGGCCTTCATTCCTTGCATCTTAAATCTATGGATTTGGATAGATGAATAGGTTTCTCCAAGTTCCCAAAATAGGGAACCTCTAAGTCTCTTCACCAAGGAGAGATTGGAGAAGAAATGAGTGACCTTGGAGTAGTGGGATTGCAAGATGCACCCCCAAGGTGGCCGGCCTCTTTAGAGAGAAATGGAGAGACATGTTCTCTCCAATTTTCTCCAAAACAAACCCTAATGAATTTTAGGCTATAAAGTCATATTTATACCTTTATTCATTTGAGTGGCAAACTTGTAAATAAGTCCAAGTTCACTACCCTTAGCATCATGGCCGGCCCTAGGGTATTTTTGGGCTAATTAGGCCTTTGTGAATCATTATTCATTAAGTTGTCATACAACTTAAGTCAATGGGCTTGACGTTCGAAGCCCATTGGGCCTTAATGTCCAAAACTATCTCGAGCTCTTTAACGAACTTATTCGTTTGATTAATTAACATATTAATTAATCCTTGCCATAAATAAATGATTAAACCATTTAATCATTCTTACTCATCTCCATTGTTTCTTCAATCTCCACCTTACACGGTGTGCGATCCATTAGGTTCCTTTTAACGAGGTAGTGGGCGATTAAAACCATTTTATATCGATTGTGAATTGAAACTTACTTTCAATTCTCCCTTTAGTGATTACACACGTTTAGGGCTTCCACAAACCATGAGTGACACCTTGCAGCATATCATGGTTACCCAAGCTAATCAGAAGAGGTAGAGAAAACCTATTCAGTTTGGGATTACAAATGCAATACTGTCTTTCTCTAATACAATACTCTTGACCACATTGTTTGGTTTGATAGTTTATTTATTCATGTCTACTGTCCAATGTGATTCGTGTGCTTATATGATTACCTTGAATGTGATTTAGAACGACTTTTCTAAATCTCATTCATACTCTGGCCAGAGATTCTTAATCATATCATAGAGTATTCTCCCTCAAACAGTTTGAAGGTTAGAGATCCCTTGTTTCGCATTCACTTGCCTCCATGGCTAAGTGGCTTAACCCCAACGATGCCATGGACACCCCGATGGGGTGACTTTGACATAATCAAAGATCAAGGACTTAACCACAAGACAACTGTGATGCCTCAGGTCAAAGGACTACTTTGCATTATCCCAACCATGAGTTCTCATGTGACATGAGTATGAGAACTCTTCGTTGATCGCGTTCAGTGAACTCATTCTCTACTGAGCACCTACGTACTTGTCTTGATGTCACACACACCAATGACTCGAGACTAGTCACTCTCCATGAGAGAAGACATAGCACGTACCGATCTTGACGGACTGTCAATGCCCAATTGGCAATCCTATGATCAGGAACATTTAGGATGTGTCTACGAAAGAATGGTCTCATGAATCTAACTTCATTAGATTACATTCTCCCAATCACATATTCCTTGGACTTTATCGTTTAAGCATATAACATTTATATGAGACGGCTCAAACAATAATCTTTGCCCTTTATATTAAACTAGATTAGTTTAACATGTGAAATGTCCGTAAAGCATCATCACATGATTGGTTTTAGGGCACATTTCCAACAATCTCCCACTTGCACTAGAGCCAATCAGCTTGGTCATCAGTGATGATACCTCTTCTGTAGTCATTTCATAAATGGCTGAGTAGTAGGCCTAGACAATGGATATTTATATGTTATCCATAGAAGCAACCTTGAGAATATCGACGTCACCATTATACATGATTCTCAATCATGTGGTTCAGTCTCTCATTTGAGTTCGGACCTTGATGAGACCTTGATTCCCTGGCTTGAGCTATCGCCCCATTAGTGTCATACACTTTCTGGTTGGAACCGAATAGAGAGTTCATGAACTTTCCCATCCAAACAACATTGTTGTAAGCTTCTATATGGCAATATATTTTGCATTCATAATGGAACACACTAAAGTCATTACTTTAATGTTTCCATCCAAATATCTCTTTAGTCATAATAAAGAGATATCTGTTTATCTCTTCATTCATAATGAAGAAACATCCAATGATGGATTAGATTCATAATCTAATACATTTACGCTTCCATTACGTTACTCTAAGTCTTCCTCAATCTTTGAGGAATCTATCCTTTAGTATTTCTTAAATACTTAAGGACTCACTTGACAGTTGCCATGGTTCTGATCCTGGGCTTGCACTGATATCGTCTTGTACCGTTCTAGGTACAACTCATATCAATGTTTTTCATACAATATGAAATACATAAATCACCTTTATGCATATGCATAAAGGATTCTATTTACGCATTATTTCTTTGGGAGTCAAAAGGGCATGTTCCCTTTGAGAAGGGCAACTTGCTAGTCACACTAGAGTCATCCTTCTAATTGAAGTTTATCATCATATGAGAAACTTCCTAGCAACTCTTGTCTATTATTTAGGGCTTGATATAATCCAATTATATCCTAAAATCTATCATTATAGATTTCCATCCCATGTTTATAGACTATGTCTCCCATATACATTATATCGTTATAGAATGCTTAAAGTCATAACTTTAACGAAGAAGTATTCTTTTCATTTCCAAAATTAATATATCATATATATATATTTATATTTTAGGAACATGATTAACTCCCATAAACATTCTATCTTCATATAATGTTTTAAAGTCATAACTTTAACGAAGAAATATTCTTTTCATTTCCAAAATTAATATATCATATATACATTCATATATATCACATATATATTTATATATATATATATATACAATTTTAGGAATATGATTAACTCCCACTAATCTTTTGTAAACCTAGTAAACAAAAGATTCATTTACATCTTTATGAGAAATCAAACGATTTGACCTTTTTCTCATAAGATGCTTATAGCTCCCACTAGCTTGCTAAGATCCATGATGGATGGATCTCTACAACTTACATGTCTTGTGATTCATAGTTTTAGACATATATTATCAAGACTATCTTAATAATGGTTTCGGAAACCCATATTATGTCCAAACATTGAATCACCATTTAGTTGTAGCTAGCAATCTTCGAATTAATTGAAACCAAGACTATCTCAAAGATGGTTTCTTCAAAGTCAACCATTCTCTTTGATTGTAGTCACCTTAAGCTACCAATTAGCTTATGAAGGTTTCATTATTTCGGGTTAAATGGTACTTTACCATTTCCTTGAGTATATATCGTATATGCACTCAATGTAGTCATAAGGATTTTCATTCTTATTTCTTTCGAAGTAAGAGGTGTAACTCTATGACATAGTCATAAAGTTCAAACCATTCAACTGAGACGGTTTATAAATCCTTCTCGACTACCTTGGAGCTTTTGGTATAGGAACTAGGTTGTTATATTTGTTGATTACTTTCTTGTCTCACAAAGAACCTATTCTTTTGAGTTCTATCTTCTTCATTTGATCTTAGGCAAATCACATTGTAGGATTACAATGAACTACCCAACAAAACAACATTTGTTAGTTGGTTTATAGAAGTGATATCCAAAAGTTAATTTAAGGATATCCCACAAGATTGTTATCAAACAAATATTGCTCATTAGCACACAACCCCAAATCTTAACATGCTTAAGATTTGTCTTTCTTTCCAACTACATCTTATGGAGTCATGAAAATATTGGAAGATCTTCTCATTGACAATCATAATGTTTTAGAAGTATATATCCTATATATGGGTAATAGATAACATCTAACGAACTAAATCTTATTCGAGTTCGTTCTTCTCCTAATGGAGAAATACATTATCTTATGATGCTATTTTCCTTGATATCTTTCAAGAAAAACTATTCTAAAGTGTTACCATTCCTTGGATCAAATCTAAGGATGTAAATACTTTAGACGCCTTACTCATCAACTTACATTTCTTGAATTCTTTGAAACCTTTTGCAAAGTATTCGGACTTGTGTTTATTCAAGATAAACTATAGTCCAACCGAGAGTGATCTTCGGTGAACGTCATCCAACATGAGTAGTATTATGTTGTGGACAAGTGTCACTAACATCTAAGTGAATTAACCTCAACAACTTTGTGATTCTTTCTTCTTTCCAAAAGAATAAAGATTCAAACATTTCGCCTCTATACAATTTTAACAAGAAGGTATTGGATCCGGATCTAACAATCCAAAGCATCCATTTATTACCAACTCGTAATTTATGTTTTTAGAGGAATCACAACTTAGTTGGGATTAGTCACTACCTTGCAACCTTTTTGGGTTTTAAGCATCATTATATTCTAAACAGTTAACACCACCATATTATCTCTACTATAGAGATAATCAATTAGATTACCATAATCCAATCATTGATTAATAAAGAACAATGTTTTGTCAAACAAAACATTTATCCATTTCACACAGTGACGGAATTTAGTTCCTTAAAATTGGAATATAAAGACAATCTATGTTTTTCCAATTTCTTTGGTAGTTCATATGAGAAAGTAAGTACCATCTGCTTTCGCAGAGATCTACATTTGATTCACGTTTCGAATGTGAAGTACTTTCTCTTCTCTCATTTATCTTCTACTTCTTATTAGTCACACTTTTACAACGATTGTAAAACATAGTTACTAATACGGATTCAAGCATTCAAGTAGAAGAACCAACTGTTTTGAACTTTTCAAGAACAATTTACAACACCTTCGAAAGGTGTGTTCTTGACACTTGCAAGACATTTCTTGCAAATACCCCTTCCAATGTCCATCCTTTCATAAAGAAAGTTTGTTCCCTTGGAGTTATTTCGCTTTCTTCATTTGACTTCTCCTTTGACTACAATAGTCATGGTCCCTAAACTCCCACTATCTCTCTTGAAACTTATTTCAATTGAGTTATACACATCAAACAAGTTGGAGAGTGTGTGGTTATTGTTCACTACATAGTTTACAATAAACTTAGTGAACCATTTGGATAGGGACACAAAGGTGAAGTCCTTGCCTAGTTCCCGTCTCTAGAAGTGTTTTAACACTTCAACACTTAATGATTCAAAATCATCATAAGTCCATGTTGATGGACTATTTTTGTCAACCAACCATTATGTTCTAAACATAATTACAAACTTTAAAGAGTTGTACAAGGCAACTCTTATTTCTTCACACAACAAATTGTAAGTGAAGAGTCATGGCACATTAAGTGTCCATGCCTTTGTGCTTTCTTCTCAAGTTCTTTGTTCATGTAACAAAGAAACAAGCACTAAGTGTTTGCATTGACTAAGGGTTGTTCAAAACAACTCATTATTTCTTCATACAACGATTTATAAGTGAAGAACTAATAACACTAAAAGTGTCCTTTTCTTTATGCTAATCTTCGTAAGTTCCTTTGTTCATTTAACAAAGGATTAAGCATTGGTTGTTTGTGTTGTCCTCTTCATGATAGACTTTTCTAACATGTTCTTCCAATGATACATTATCATTAGGAAGATTGTGAGGATGAGACTACTTAGATACATATACAATCCATTTAAGACAATCTTTGGGATTGTGGTACCAAGTCCGGAAACTAAAGCTTTCGGCTTTTATTTGTCAAGTGTTGGATAGCGTTTGCAAATATATTGGTAAACAAATACATAACGAATATAAATTGATTGATTTTAAGCCATTTGATTCGGGTCTTTAAATCAAATAGCACCACCCACTATTTTTGGCAAATTCCATATCCCTCATTGGAATTCGAGAGTTTTGGAGGAAACTCTTAGTAGGTTATGGGAGGCTCACTATTACCAAGCCCACCTCACAATGATATGATATTGGCTAGCATTAATAATAATGAGAGAGTACGCTTACTCATTTGCAACTAATGCAAGTACCCATCTTATTTGGCCTCTAGAGAATGTCACCTCACAATGATATGATATTGGCTCCATTGCACTTAGTTAAGTCATTCCCACCATGCTTAGTTCATGAAGGGGTTCAAGAATAGCCTCACAATGATATGATATTGGCCATCCTCGTTGCCTACATCAACCTCATCATATGTTTATGGATTCCTCCTGAGTATAAGCATGCACTTTGTACTCCCCCATGATAGGGTGAAGCCGGTGTACAAGTCATAAACGATTGGATCCCACCATGGTGGAAGGCCTACGAAAGAGTGTTCTAAGCACTCTCACGCTTATCAACTTAATAATGGTTTGGTTGAGGGTTTTAGGTCTCATCACATATAATCATACATTTTAATCTCTATTAAAACAATTTTGGTCCTATTACAACTATTGGTCCATATGATTGTTTTAGTTGTATATAATACTCCCACTATGCTTATAAAACGGTTTTTAAAGCAAGAGTATATGATACTACTAACATAAAATTTTGCATTCATTTGATGGACTATATAGTTGCCTTAGGGCCTTAGGATGATTATGAACCTTTGTTTAGATTCAACACGAGCCTTGTGTTGAATCTCGGTCTAGGAATGGTGATTGATTTTAGTTACGCGTTTAATCACATTAAGGCGTGTTGTCTTAGGGGCGTTGGACCCAACTACTTCATTTTCATGCATATCAAATAAAGCAAGAAAGAAGTACTTCAAAGTAAAGGTGAGCTTATGCTCATTACAACATTTGCATAAAACAAATTACTTTAAAGTAAAGAAGAGCTTAAGCCCTTTTACAACATTTGATCAAATCAAATTACAACCAAAATCTAATCTACTCATTCCCATGGTTCAAACAAATTTGAAACGGCCTATCACATAGCTCAATTATTTTAGGCTTAGGTTCATAATCACCCTTTAATTAATTAACACTTTAACTAATTAAATTGAATGCAACATTTTCATTTGGTTTTTGTATCCATAAAATTGATTTAAATGGAGCTAAACAAAATGAAAATCCAATTCTCATTTAAAGAGACAAAACAATTTTGTTCTCTACCTAATTTGGGCCATCATGCAATAACCACAACTTATTTGGGCTATAAAGCAATTAACCTCAACTTTTGGGCTATATTGCAAAACTTTTGGGGTCACTTTGTAAAGACACAAAAGTCCACTACTTCATGTAATTACAATAGAACCCAAAATTTAATCAATGCAAAAACTTCATTAAATGATCAAAACAATTTGTCCTTTAGCGTTTTTGGACCTTAACGTAAAAACGTAAACTTTTGGGCCAAAGTGCAAATACACAAAAGTATCAAAACTTTATGTAATTGCATAAAAGCCCCAAAAGTACCCCACTTGATAGGGTGGCCGGTTTTGGAGACCAAAGAGAGTGATGTGTGTGTTGATTTGTAGTTTGACATAAAGCATGCAAGTGGTGTGTGTGAAAGGAAATTAATCCTTTCACACCCACCAATATCTCTTACACCTTTCAAATAAAAATCTAATGCATTTAAACATTTGAAAATCATAAAACATAAACTTTATGAAATAAATCAAAACTTTGAATCAAAACACAAACCTTTTTGTTCTTGGCAAAAATGTCAAGAACAATGAAGAACATTCATGAAAAACCCAAAATTTTTCCATGAACTTTTTCCACCCAAAAACATTCCAAAACCATTCAAACTTTAGGGAAATAACATCTAACCAAACTAGGGTACATAGGGGTTCCAAAAGTCACTTGAAAACACTTTTAACAAGTCAAACAAGAACCCAAAAATCCACCCTTTGGATTTGCCCAAAAATCCCCAAAGTCATGGCACCAAATTTTAGCTCCAATATTCATGCTCATATGAACTACATCTACAACATTTGAGATGGCAAATTTTCTAACAAAATTTACATTCAAAGAAACAAGAATAAAGCTTGTAACAATTACAACTTTTAAATCACAAACTATGAACCACAAAACCCAAAAGGATTCACCAACTACTAGACCTAGGCTCTGATACCACTTGAAGGAATATTTTGTGAAAACATGTTCATTTAAGCAACATCAATAAGCATGCAATTAACAATTAAAGGCGGAACCATGCTTGCATGCACTTAAAAACAAAACATTAACCATGAAATTCAAAGCCTAGTAGATTGGTGAACCATTAATCAACTCAAAACAAAGTGAGTTGAAATTTATACCTTTGTAGATTCCTCTTTGCATAAGCAAAGACTAATCACCCAAAGAGAGGGCCTTCATTCCTTGCATCTTAAATCTATGGATTTGGATAGATGAATAGGTTTCTCCAAGTTCCCAAAATAGGGAACCTCTAAGTCTCTTCACCAAGGAGAGATTGGAGAAGAAATGAGTGACCTTGGAGTAGTGGGATTGCAAGATGCACCCCCAAGGTGGCCGGCCTCTTTAGAGAGAAATGGAGAGACATGTTCTCTCCAATTTTCTCCAAAACAAACCCTAATGAATTTTAGGCTATAAAGTCATATTTATACCTTTATTCATTTGAGTGGCAAACTTGTAAATAAGTCCAAGTTCACTACCCTTAGCATCATGGCCGGCCCTAGGGTATTTTTGGGCTAATTAGGCCTTTGTGAATCATTATTCATTAAGTTGTCATACAACTTAAGTCAATGGGCTTGACGTTCGAAGCCCATTGGGCCTTAATGTCCAAAACTATCCCGAGGTCTTTAACGAACTTATTCGTTTGATTAATTAACATATTAATTAATCCTTGCCATAAATAAATGATTAAACCATTTAATCATTCTTACTCATCTCCATTGTTTCTTCAATCTCCACCTTACACGATGTGCGATCCATTAGGTTCCTTTTAGCGAGGCAGTGGGCGATTAAAACCATTTTATATCGATTGTGAATTGAAACTTACTTTCAATTCTCCCTTTAGTGATTACACACGTTTAGGGCTTCCACAAACCATGAGTGACACCTTGCAGCATATCATGGTTACCCAAGCTAATCAGAAGAGGTAGAGAAAACCTATTCAGTTTGGGATTACAAATGCAATACGGTCTTTCTCTAATACAATACTCTTGACCACATTGTTTGGTTTGATAGTTTATTTATTCATGTCTACTATCCAGTGTGATTCGTGTGCTTATATGATTACCTTGAATGTGATTTAGAACGACTTTTCTAAATCTCATACATACTCTGGCCAGAGATTCTTAATCATATCATAGAGTATTCTCCCTCAAACAGTTTGAAGGTTAGAGATCCCTTGTTGCGCATTCACTTGCCTCCATGGCTAAGTGGCTTAACCCTAACGATGCCATGGACACCTCGATGGGGTGACTTTGACATAATCAAAGATCAAGGACTTAACCACAAGACAACTGTGATGCCTCAGGTCAAAGGACTACTTTGCATTATCCCAACCATGAGTTCTCATGTGACATGAGTATGAGAACTCTTCGTTGATCGCGTTCAGTGAACTCATTCTCTACTGAGCACCTACGTACTTGTCTTGATGTCACACACACCAATGACTCGAGACTAGTCACTCTCCCTGAGAGAAGACATAGCACGTACCGATCTTGACGGACTGTCAATGCCCAATTGGCAATCCTATGATCAGGAACATTTAGGATGTGTCTACGAAAGAATGGTCTCATGAATCTAACTTCATTAGATTACATTCTCCCAATCACATATTCCTTGGACTTTATCGTTTAAGCATATAACATTTATATGAGACGGCTCAAACAATAATCTTTGCCCTTTATATTAAACTAGATTAGTTTAACATGTGAAATGTCCGTAAAGCATCATCACATGATTGGTTTTAGAGCACATTTCCAACATTAGGAGGTTCTCACGAAGCTCGGGGATGTTCGTTTGGAAGTTTTGGACGTCGGGATCACAAGGTTCGAAGGTGGTCGGTTTTAGGTGAAATTTCCCGATGTGATTTCGAAGGATTTGGAAGTTTTTAAAGGTGATACCTATCCCGAGGACGAGCGCATTCAAGGACGTCACGGGGGTTACGACCCTTCGACTTACCAGTGAGGGGGCAGTATTTTCCGTATTTACCTATATACTATTGATTTTTCCTAGAAATTGAATTTAAATGAAAGTATGTTTTGAAATGCCATGCATGCATATTATATGAAATATATGAATTAGTATTTGATGCATATATGTGAATTGGTGCTGTGGATGCACAGGTGAGTATCAGGTGAGTTTTATGTTATTCATATGGTTCATTGATGATGTAATTGCGTTGAGAGCTCATAACTTGCACCCCTGGTGTTAGTGCTTATATTATTTACCCCGCACCACAGGCTCACCTTGGATCCAAGTAGGTGCATGTCGTACAGACCATTAGAGGGTTCCGACATGTCGTACAGACCATGAGAGGTGGTTCCGACTTGTAGGTGATTTTAGATTATTATACAGTTGTTGATGAGAGAAGCACTAGAGCGTATTCTTACACCTTTCTTATCGTACATACTACTTCAGGTAGTTCCGATGTATATGCAGAGTAGTGCCGTACATGTCACTGCGGTGACTCCGGTTGGATTGAATATTGAGCTATAGAATTAATTGTACAGGACCAACTGCAGGGTCTCCGGTTGATTCCTTATTTCACCTATTATAATGTTGCATCCTTATTCTGTTATTGACGCTTATAGCATGGCATACTTTCTGGTTTTTGATAAAGATTGGTGATTTGAGATATATGAGGATTTATATGCATATTATGTTATTTTCTGGGAAAGTATACAGGTTTTACAGCGAGGGGTTAGAAATGTTATTAAATGAAATGTTTTAAAAAAGCTTTGTTTTACTGACCCACTCAATTTTGTTTTGTGCCCCTCCAGGTTCTAGATAGTAGCGTTGGTGGCCTACGAGGATCTCCACAGCGTTCTGATAGACTCCTTAAATGTAGGACTCATCCGCGGGTGTTGTAATTTAGTTATAGTCCTACTTGACTGCACCTAGTACTTATGCTCTGAATATGTGTGTTTCACACTTAAACTTACTCTAGCATGTTAGTTGGATATTATTGCTAGTATATGTTTTTATTCCTTCGTATTTCCTTTATCTTTTGCTTCCGCGTTGCACTTTTGGTTACGTCACACCCACGTGACGGCTAGCACGCCTTGATTCTAGGATCGGGGTGTGTCAAATAAGACTCAAAAACACTAAACTAGACTCTATAGACTCAAAACTGACTCAAATGACTCAAAACAACAACAAACACTCAAAAGGACTCAATTCTAGACCTAACACGTGGTTTTGACAAAAATAAGACTTAACTTGACTCAAAAGACTAAAAGAAAACAAATTATGACTCAACTAACAAGACTTAATGAAAGGGGGATTGTTTTTGACGAATTTAAAACTTAAAACAAGAAACTTTGCAGAAACAAATAATGAAAACGAATTTAAGGTGAATTGAAAAGGGTGAAAAGCTAGTTAGAGGGTCATTCTCCACACATGACATATGCATACAAACCAATTTCCAGTTATTATTCCTTTAGACCATGAATGACAACACCCCAAGTTAACCGTGATAGCACAAATTAACAATCAGATTTTCATTAAATCATTGAATTGGACGGGATACGCATCACAACCAAATTATCCTTATCAAGTGCCCTAACTATGAAAAGCATGAGAGAGAGAGAGATATCAAAGGTCATTAAGTTCCTTGAAAACCATAAGCATTGACGAGGCATTCGTAACTATGAAAAGCATGATACTCCTGCCAAGGATTTACTTAACACAATCATGACTAGTGACTTCCACTACTTGTGAATACAAGTTCATAACGATTAGGTGAAACTCCCTTATACTCTAGCATCAAGTTTAGGCATGCAAACTAAGTATGCATCCTCAATCAACATACATAAACAAGTTTTAATAACTCAGATAAGTAAATCACATTCAAGACTCAAGAAACAATAACTGGATGTAATCAATTCATATAAAACATAGAATCATGGCTTCGAATTCACCTCTAACTAAAAAGAAATTTGTTCCTCATGTTCGCAATTAAACAAAGATAACTTAAATTAGACATTGAAAATAAAGATAGAAAACACCTAAGAACGCTCTAGCAATCCAATGTTGAATGGCAAGGCTTGGCTCCAAGTGGCTCCTTCTTCTTCTTCCTTGCACAGCTGCAGCACAATGGGATTAATTTGTGGTGGATGGTGTGGTGATTTAATGGTACAAGGTGGTGGTTTGAATTGTGGCAGAAAATATGTATTTATAGGCTAGAGTTTTGCGCAAAGTAGTGGAGGAGAAGGATTACACAATCCTAGAGCAATAGGACTAGGAAATTCCGCATAAAGCTTCTAGAAAGGGATTAAATTCGTCAGATTTCTAAGGGGGAAAAGGATCAGGTTATTTGCATTGTTTCAGGGATTCTAGAATCAGATATTAGGTATTCTAATGTGATAAGGAATCCCCCTTGCAACTGGAATTAAGGTAGGATAGGATTATGATAGGATAAGATAAGGTAAGGTTAGTTTGGATGAGATAAGGTTGGATAAGGTTTTGGATAAGATAAGGCAGTTTGGATAATATCTCATTCTTTTGAGCTGATTCCTTATCTTCAACGTCTTGAATTAATTTCTTCAACTCTTTAGCACATTCCTAGCCTCTCTTGAACTTCAAATTCGTCCATTCCTTGTGCTCCATATGTAAGCTATCCATTCCAGCCCAAAACTGCTCTAAAATGCTCCAAAATGCACTTTCTTGCCAACTTTGTCATTTGGACCTACAAACACACGAAAATAGCTTGAAACACTATAATAAGTAGAAACTAGCTATGAAAATGCAAGAAAACAAGCTAACTAAGTTGCATAAATATGCTCCTATCAAATTCCCCCACACTTAGCTTTTACTAGTCCTCAAGCAAAACAAAACAAACAAAACATAACCTAGACCTTCCAACATTCTGATAGGAGCATATTTATGCAACTTAGTTAGCTTGTTCTTGTGCATTTATGTTGTTATTTCTTTGTCAATTATGTATTTTAAGCTATTTTCGTGTGTTTGTAGGTCCTAATAACAAAGTTGGCAAGAAAGTGCATTTTGGTGTATTTTGGAGCAATTTTGGGCTGAAATGGATTGCATGCATATGGAGCAAGTTGGATGGACATTTTTGGTGTTTTAAAAAGGGTTTCAACATATGCAAAAATCTGAATAATGAAGTTGAAGTGTGAAAGTATGCAGATACATACACTTAAGGAACAATTTGAAAAGAAAAAAAGTGAAGGATGTCATTTGTTGGATTGCTTTACAAGTTGTATTCACATTTCCAGCAACTACAAACATAATTGCAAGCTGAAATGATGCATAGCATGTGTGTGAAAGTGTCTAGCAGCAGGTGCATGTGTGAAGAGGTGTAAAGTGGCCAAAAATTGGTGTTTGCAAGATGAAATGATGAAAAACATGTGTGTGAAAGTTGTCTAATAGCTAGTACATGTGGAAGTGAGCTGGAACACAAGGTAAAGAGTGCAGAAAATCAAGTTTGAAGGCACATGGACAACTCCTTTGCCGTGCACTCCATCCATTGTTGCAGCAACCTTTCACCTTTCCTTTGTCTACCATGTGCACAATATTCTTGTCCACCCATTGCACTCATGGCTGTACACACCACTTCATTTTACCCCCATGCCGTGCATCATGACTCCATTTTCACCCATGAATCATTTCAGCACCATTTCATTGAATCATTGCTGCACACACAACTCCATTTTCTCCTACAAATGCCATGCACTTCCTCTATAAAAGGAAGTGTGTGTAACAGCCATAGTGTGCAAATTTTGATCCATCAACACAATCCACCCTTCACCATAACTCACCTATATCCATCCACCACCATAATTTACCACTCATACATCAAACCACACCTTGTGCCGCAACAAAGAGAAGAAGGAGGACCCTTGGACGTGTTTGCCATTCAAGTTGGATTGCTGGAGCGTGTTTAGGTGTTTTCATTCTTTGTTTTCAATGTTTAAGTTTATGTATCTTTGTTTTGCGAACATGAGGAACTAAACCCATCTTGGCTAGGGTGATTTCAAAGCCATGATTATGTGTGCAATATGAGTTGATAAATTCCAGTTATGAATTCTTGAATCATGAATGCAATTAGCTTAACTGTTTGATAGATAACTTATTTGTGTTTGTTGATTGAGGATCGATACTTAATTAGCATGCATAAATCTGATGCTAGAATATAAGGGAGTTTCAAATAATCGTTACAAACTTATAGTTACAAGTAGTGGAGGTCGCTTATAAACGATTGCGTTAAGTTTAATTCCTAGCATGAGTGACATGATGTCATAGTTGCAAGTGCTTTGTCAATGCTTATGATTTTCATTAAACGTAATGATCTTTGATTGTATCTCTATTATGATGTCATGTAGGGAACTTTTGAAGAATGTTTTGGGTTGTCGAATGATGTCATCCAATCCAATAATACAAGGAAAATCTGAGGATGAACTAGTGATGTCACGGTTAATTTGGGGCATTGTCGTTTATAATTCAATGAAGGCGTAACTGGAAATCAAGTTGTTTGCTTACATGACATGTGTGGAGAAAGAGCCTCTAGCTAGCTTATCATCCATCTAATTCAACCAAATTCGTCCAAAATTTGTCTTAAGTTTTAGTTACTTGTTTTTATTTTAAATTCGTCCAAAACTCAATCCCCCTTTACTTTAGTGTGTCTAATTAGTTAGAATCTGTTTTAGTTTGTGTTTTTAAGTGTTTTGATTCAAGTAAAAGTCAATTTTCATCCAAAGTCATTCCTAGTGTCTAGTTTAAGTTTAATTGGTTGTTTTAATCTGTTTTGAGTATTTTAAGTTTGCTTTGAGTCTTGTGAGTCTTGTTAAGTGTTTTTAAGTTTAGTTTTATGTTTTTGAGTCAGTTTAGAGGTTATAAGCAAGCCCTCCTAATCCCCGGCCTAGAACGATCCCTACTTATACATATACTACAATTGTCAAAAGAGGGTTTTAATTTGTGTGTTAAGTTAATTTTCGCATTAAGTTTTTTGGCGCCGTTGTCGGGGATTAGCAACTTTACTAATCCCCCGTTGTTTCTTTTTCGTGTCTTTTGTTTTAGTTACTGACTTTGTTCTGTTTGTGTCTTTTATTTTTACTTTTGATATTTGATTTAGTTTTGTTTCATTGAATTCAGGTACTAGAGAAGTAAGACATGGATTTTGCTACCATTCAAGCTTAATTGGCGAAACTTACTTCTCAATTGTCACAATATGTCGAAAGGACCACAATGCAAAGTGTCCCTACATGTGGTGTGTCATATGGGCTAGGATATCCAACTCATCAATGTTCTCAATTTGCTGCGAATGAAGATGCTTGGGGTTATCAAGGCCATAGCCAATCATGGGACAACATGTTTTCCAACGCTTGCAATTCGGATTGGAGAGATTATTCAGATTACATAGAACGTCAACAATTCCAACAAGATGGATATTGGCAGCAATAAGAAGAGTTCTATTAAAAACCTGTGCAGCCATCACAACCTCATATACAATATGCTCAATCAAACATAGGTTCGTCAATAGATTATGATCGAATTTTTGATGAAATAAATTCTTTGGTGCAGGGCTCACAAAATCAAGCCAAGGAGGCTCAACAAAATGGATATTGGCAGCAATCTGAGGAGTTTATTTAACACCTATGCAGCCATCACAGCTTCCCCCACAACAATTCCAATCAAATTCAAGTACGTCCACGGATAGTGATCAAATTCTTCAATTACTAACCTCTTTGGTGCAGGGGCAACAAAATCAAAATGAAACAATGCTCAATCAAGCTAAGGAGATGAGCGAATTGAAAAATCAACTTGGAGAGATTATGGAGTTCACGGCACAAATTCAAGAGCAAAGTGAATTCTCCAACTCAACTATTGAAAATTTGAAGGAAGATTTTGAAATCCATGATGCTATCACTTTGGGAAGTGCTATGGAGGTTGGAGGTGAACCCAAGACGTCCAAACCAAGCCAAAACATGGATGAACAGCTGCTGCTTGAAGAAGAAGAGAATAACAAGGCCACGGCAAGGGAAGAACCACCCTTGCCGCAACCTCATATGCCCTCTATGCTGTCCACTACAACCAAGGTAAGCCTAAATTCAATTCGCCCTGACCTTGTTTCACCAAATGTCCTTATTCTTTGCAGGATCATGCAATCCAAGGAAGAAGAGGGTGAGAAAGGCATCTTCGAAACCTTTCCAAAGAATCAAGAGCAAGAAGTGGATGAGGAATGTCTAGAATTCATCAAAGAAGATACATTTGAGACAAAAATTCTCAAAGAAGTTGGATTTTATGACACGGGACAAGTCATAACTCTCAAAACACCAAATCTGGTCAAGTCCCATGTCCCTACAACCTTCAAAGATGTGGTGTTCGTAATTGAGTTTGTGTCGGAGCAAGCAAGTAAGCCATATTCTCCAACTTCGATTTTATTTTATACTAACTTGCTGATTTTGATGATTCAGGCACCTACACTAGAATTTAAACCATTGCCGGATCACATCAAGTATCACCTTCCATTCAAGGATCAATTCCATGCTATGGGCCCTATCTAAGCTTAGAAGGAAGTTTCATTCGGCCGGAAGACATTAAAGCAAACGCTTCTTGGGAGGCAACCCATGTATTCAAATAAGGAAGATCTTTGAATTGCTCCACAATTAGTTTTGCGTTCCTGAAAACCTTCCCTTTACTGCATTTATTTTGCCATGATTGTCTTATTTATTTATTGCTTGTTTAATTGTTTTTGGTGTGGGTTTATGTTTGAAACATTGATAGGTAAACAAAGTATTTTTACATAAATTTTCATGGAACATTAGGTAGAAAGGTAGAAAAATACAAGAAAGTGCAAACAAGCAGGAATGAGCCTTCATTGGTCAGGTGGTGCCCCAGCATTCGTTGGACCTCCGGAAAGACGAAGCACCAGAGATTGATTTTTTGGAGCCTCAACACTTGGTGAAGCGCCAGATGACGAAGGAAAAAGTTGCCGCTGGAGTAACGCCACAAACCTTTGATGATCACTCTGAATTTGAACTTTGGACTCCTGCAGCTAGTCAAGCTTCCTCTTCATACTTGTTGAGTAATTAGTTACGAGCATGTGCAACTCTTTATTCTCATGCCTAAGCATTTTGACCTGTTGCCGAAGACTAGCCATCTCAGCCATCAATGACTCAACCTGACGAGATCGAGCAAGAAGGCGTTGGCCTATGTTTGAAACTGCCTGCACATCGGGCGATGTAGGCTAGAGAGTCCTGAACGCCAGCTCATCGGACCGCCTAGAAATAATCCTATTGTCTTTAGGAGTGAGAAGATTTCTTGCCACGACTGAAGAAGTTGTATTATTCATCATCATAGAATCCCCAACTGTAAGAGGACCATTGGGGGATACAAAGGACGGTTGCCAAAAGTTGTTTGGAGAAGATATGTCAATATCTTCCCCAACATTCAAGTTAAGACGACGGTCAGATGGGCAAGACATTTCCTAAGGTGTTGAAGAAAAGGTCAGACAAATCAAGATTTCAGAAGTGCAAGAAGGGAATTTCTACAGGTGGCAATGCAAGTGTGATTTGAAACGTAATGCGTGCCTCTATAAATCAGCATTCGACGGAGCTTCAGAGGTGCCCGCTCAGAAATTGAAGAGGCGCTTGCTTTCTTAAAAGTCAGGCATGTTCAGAAATCGAAGAGGCGAGCTCAGAAATCGAAGAGACGCCTGCTTTCTCAAAAGCTGGGCCTGCTCAGAAAACACGGGATGATCGTAGATATCGAATGGGCACTTGCTTTTCCAGACGTGTCAGCACCTGTCACATGCACACTTAGCTTTGCAGAAATCACCGCCAATTTGTCGAAATGCCGATTTCAGATATTGAAGGGGCACTTGCTTTTCCAGACGTGTTAGCACCTGTCACATGCACACTTAGCTTTATAGAAATCACGGCCAATTTTTCGAAGCGTCGATTTCAGATATCGAAGAGGCACCTGCTTTTCCAGACGTGTTAGCACCTGTCACAAACACACTCAACTTTGTGGAAATTATGGGCAATCTGTCGAAGATTTCTGGTGAAGTAGAAAGCTCGTGAATCTTCCTGTTTAATCATCAAACGGTTGCCGACACAAGTAAAAGAACAGTGCCTCTACCAGCTATTATGAAATTTCTATAAATGTTAACCTTCACCCTCCATAGCAAGCCATCCTCACTTAACTTTTCTTCATCTCCGAGAATGCATTCCCAACGAAGCCTCTCGAGTCACTCAGTGTTCCTCATCCCCTGGGGTACCTTTGCAAACAACCCATCAAGAGCAAAAGTATTTCATATCATGAAGGTTGAAAGCAAAAGTATCTCATATCATGTTTTCTCCCTGTCCTTCTCCTTGTCTTTGTTCTCACCTGCGGGACAAGGAGAAAAAGAGCAATCAACTAGCAATTGGTATCAATCTTCCGATCTGGAACCAACTGCCTGGAACTCCTTCCTAATTGCTTACCTAGCATTGCTCTCGAGTACTCATCTTCAACATCTTATGCTTCTCGAAAAGATACCACATCTGCTTGGAGAACAGATAAGGGAAGTGAAAATGATACCTCAAAGCATGTGGAGATAATGTGCTGATTCATCCATAGTTAGGGACAAGGAGAAAGAAAGCAATCGATGGGCACTTGGACAGATTAAACAAAGAAACAGACCATCACTTCTACCTCGTGCCTACCTGCCGTGCAGAAAAAACAAGCAGAGAAGAATGCAGGCTGCACAATCAAATCAACCCAGCAGAAGGAGTCTGAATTGAAACCAAGGAACTCTCCTATTCCTTGCTCAGAATTCCAATCCAGTTCGAGATCAAAGCTATGGAAAGACAACAAGATCATCTACCTCCATAATCAGATTTGCGTTCTTAAACTTTACTCTTTCTTGTTTTTACTTTGCCATACTTGTCATGTTTTATTAGTTGTGTGGTTTGCTTGTTTGAGTGTAAGTCTATGTTTGAAACATTGAGGGCAATGTTTGGTTTAAGTGTGGGGGGGGGGGGGGGTAAACAAGCTGTTTTGCATGATTTTCATGGGTTTTATTCACCTATCACTTACAATGTTGTTTTTCACTGTTTTTAAGTGTTTGTAGTGTGTTTTGACATAAAAATCTGAAAATTTGATAAAAATTTGAAAAATTGTTTTGAAAAAGCCAAAATGAGTTGTTTTTGTGTGTTTGTTTGTGTCTTAGGGTACCTTCCAACACAATAATGAGGATTTGGTTTTTAAGTACATGATTGTTAAAGAAAGTTGCAAACATGGATGAAAGTTTGATATGCTCTTTGATTTATGCTTGCTTGTAGTTATAGTTTATGAATTCACATGCAATCACAAAAGAATAATAAAAAAAAAAAATCAGTTGTTGTAACATGCTTGAAGGAAGGAACTCAAACTAACGTTACATCCCTAAGAGACTTGAGCCTAAATGTTTATTTGGAGAGTTATTAATCTATGCATTCTTGTTTTCTAACGTCGTTGCATGATCTCATTATTCTTTGCTTGGTTGCTACTTAGAATGCGTTTCATCATTATAGATCTAAATATTAGAACTCATGCCCATTCCATTCAAAGGATGACATTGATTTGCATAACACATATTCAATATGAAGTTGTTTAGTGAACCAAAACCAAATAGCCGAATCCACCTTTGTAATTTGTTTTGTAGGTTTTAACCCCTTTGAGCTTTGTTTAGCCTACTTTTTTTGTTAACCACATTATCCCTACCTAGCCTAGATTAGGACTTTCCATACCCTTGTTCTTGAAGTATAGTGGAGCATGATTTAGAAGGAATTTTTTTTTTGTAACATTATTGCAGAAAACAAGTGTGGGGAAATGTTTCAAAGTGTATGTTTTGTGTGCCAAAGGACACGACAATAAAAAATAAAAAAAAAGAGAGAAAAGAAAAGGAAGAAGAAAAGTATAGAAAAGAAAGAAAAAGAGTTAAAATTAATGAGAATAAACTCACAAGGGTTGATTGTTGAAGAAAGGGTCCAAAAGTTTGAATTTGACCCTAAGTGTTGCATGAACTTTCCCTTTGTGTTTAAGTAGATTTTTGCATTCTAAAGTGAATTCTAAGTGCCTAAATCATTACTTTGCTCACTATTGCTTTAAGAACGTTTGTTTACCCTTACCTTTCTTTGTTAGCCAACACCCTTAACCCCGTTACAACGCTTGACTTCCATCTTGAGTGTTATGTGTTTCAATATGTGGAGTTTGAAATTGGTATGAGCATATGATATCACTGGTTCTCGCTTCTAAGTAGTAGCATTCCATGAAGGAAAAAATTTGTCCTAGCTAAGAACAAGTATGAACATTTGAATACACATGCAAGCTATTAACACTTTAAAGTAGGCATGCATCCAAAAACAATTCATAAAACCCTAGACTTTCAAAGCCTAGTATATGGTGAACCAAAATAAACTCTTTAACAACATTAAAGAGAAAGAAGAATTTAGTGATTCTTTACCCTTGAAGCTCATCCTTGATTACACAAGGGATTCACCCAAGTGGAGGGCCTTCAAGTCACCTTCAAGCTCCTTGAATCCTCCTTGTGTTTTCCTCCCTTTAGTGCTCCTTTGATGATTTGAGGAAAAAGGATTTGTTCTCCAAAACACCAAAAGCTTGATGTCTCTAAGTCTCTTCACCAAGGTTGTATCTTGTGAAGATGAATTGGATGACTAAGGGAAGAAGAGATTGCTAGATGTCCCTCCTTTTAGTGGCCGACCTCCTTAGAAGAAAATGGAGAAAATGTTTCACCCAATTTCAACAAGAAAAAACCCTAATTAGAAAATAGCTATAAAGTTGCTTTTATAACCTTTTCTTTGGTGAGTGGCAAACTTGTAATAAAGCAAACTTTGCCCATTCACCCTAATGGCCGGCCCTCCTTGGTGTTATTGGGCTATTTGCCCATTTTGTTTTAGTTGTCATACAACTTGAACATAATGGGCCTTTTGGACCAAAACGCTTTTGGGCCCCGAAACCCAAAACCAACATATAAGCCCAATACGAACCTTTCGTAAAATTAATTAACTAATTAATTAATCTTGACCATTCTTCAATTAAACCATTTAATTGCTTATCCATTTCATATAATTTCTTCACATACATCCTTACTCGGTGTACGATCCATTAGGTTCCAATTAGCGAGGCAGTGGGCGATGTTACTCTTAACTATCGATTTGTGAATTGAAACCACATTTCAATTCTCCCTTTAATGATTAGTGTTACCTAATCATTTGGGCTTCCACAAACCATGAGTGACACCTAGCAGTATGTCATGGTTACCCAAGCTAAGTAGAATTGGTTGGAGAACCTATCCAGTTACAACTACAATGCAATACGGTCATTCTCTAATACAATACTCTTAATCACATTGTTTAAGTGATAGTTTGTTTCATGTCCACTATCCAATGTGATACTTTCCTATATGATTCCCTTGAATATGATTTGGAACAAACTTCCTAAGTCATATTCATTTGCTTTGGCCAAAGACTTTAGAATCATATCTTAGAGTATTCTCCCTCCACCATGGAAGGTTAGAGATCCCTTGTTGTGCATTCATATGCCTACATGACTAGATAGCTTGACCCCAACAATGCCGTGGACACTCCGATGGAATGCCGTTTGACATGATCAAAGATCAAGGACCGAACCATTAGACATCTATGATGCCTCAGGTCAAAGGACTAATTTGCATATTGTAACTTTAGAGTTCATACATGACATGTATGTAGTCATACTCACGTTTGAGTCTAGTCATACTCACGTTTGAGTCAACACAACACATACTAACCTTAACGGATTGTCAATGCCCAATTGGCAATCCTATGTTGGAAATATGCCCTGAAAGTCAATCTTTGGAAGAAATCTTTCAGGACAAATGAATCGATGTATGGATGATTCTTATACATCAAATGGCAAAGATGCTAATTAGGACTATCTCAATAAACGATATATGTCCTGAATAGTGTATCCATGGACAATGGATCGATTGGAGAAGTAATCTAATGATGTTAGACTACAGAGACCTTCTTCACATAACCATTATGTCCAAAAGGTTCCTGGTCGTTGGATTGTCAGAGGGATACTGACAATGCGTAAACCGGTACATACTATGTCCGCTTCAATTGGAAGGATGGAAAGTCTCATCCCATTCGTGTTGTGACACTAAGACAAGTATGTAGGTGCTCATTAAGGGAATGAGTTCACTGAACACAATCGAACGAGAGTACTTGCATGGAGATCTACTCACATGTCAAGCAAGTAACTCTAATGGTTGGAAAGATGTAAGTAATCCTTAGACCTGAGGCATCGTCGTTGTCTTGTGGTTAAGTACTTAATCTTTGATTATGTCAAAGTCTCCCCATTCGAGGGTGTCCACGGCATAATTGGGGTTAAGCCACTTAGTCATGAAGGCAAGTGTATGCGCAACAAGGAATCTCTAATCCTCGATAAGAGAGGAAGAATACTCTAAGATATGATTCGGGAATCTTCGGCCGAAGTATCGAGCGTATTGAAAGGAAAGTGTTCCTATACGACTCAAAAGAATCATATATGAAGGAATAATCACATTAGGGGTTTGACATGATATATCCATACCCTAATGATGTGATTGAGAGTATTGTATTAGAGAAGGATTGAATTACATTGTAATTCCAACTGACTAGGTTCTTCGAATAAACTTCTACATTAGCTTGGGTAGCTATGACATATGGTTAGATGTCACTCATAGCTTGTGAGTTCTTCTAGATGATTAAATGTAGTCATCAAAGACGAAATGTGAATTAAAATGAGGTTTTAATTCACTAAGTGATTGAATTAAATATAAGCAATTGGATTGATGCCAATCACCTCACTGCCTTGCTAATTAGAACCTAAAAGATTGTTCACCAAAACACTATTGTGGTGAGTAACTAATGGATGATGGAAACAATTAATTGGATTAATTATGTGTTGTGATTAATTTAGAAAAGTCTAAAGAAATCATAAAAGCGATAAAGATCGTTTTGGGCTTAAAGAAACGTTCGGGTTTAATTGGGCCCATTGGGCCTAAACCCATTGGGCTTTTATTCAAGCATTGGATGACTTGAAATAAATGAAAGCCCAAAGCCCAAACAACACAAAGAGGGCCGGCCATATTAAGTGGGGAAGGAGAGAAAATTAGTCAAGTGTTGACTAGGTTTCTTTTGTCTATATAAGCAACTTTATAGAGATAAAGTTCATTAGGGTTTTTGTGTGTTAAAACAACAAAGAGGCAAAAGAAAAAGAGCTCTCTAAACTACACAAAGGCCGGCCACCAAAGGGGGTTTTTACTAACCTCTCTTACACCCTTTTGGTTATTCCTTCATCCTTCTCACTACACTAGTGGGTGAGGATCTTTAGAGGTTTCCTACTTTGGGAACTTGAAGAGAACCTAGGAGCACTCATTGTAACAAAGTGGAGGAGGCAAGGAGGGAAGCTAGGCTCAAGGATTTCAAGGAGCAAAGGGCTTGGAGGTGGTCCATCCTTGGTCTCAAGTCTAGATCAAGAGGTATAAAAGACTAACCTTCTCTTTGTTCTTGATTCTTTAAATGTTTTGATGCATTATATATAAACCTATGAACCTTGAAGGGGATTTGCATAACTATAGCTTTGATAATATGTTATAAATGCTTCCGCTGCTTTCGTATATTAAATTTGATTTGGATATGCATGATAGTCATTATGAAATCCCATTCTAGAAATCTCATAAATTTCCCTTCATCCTATGGCTAGGAACGTTTTAGGAATGAACATAAGAGAAAGGTCTCGATAATCTAACTCACTTAGATCACTTATCTCTTAGAACAAATACATTCCTTGGATTCTCTTATTGCTTAAACACATGATACAATAAATAGTGATTAACAATAAGATTTGCCCTTCATTAAACATATAAAAGTTTAATACATTAAGTATTCCAAAAAACTATTACATCAAATGAGTGGCTTTGTGGGCATACTTCCAACAATCTCCCACTTGCACTCAAAGCCATCCTCCCATGTATCTAATACCCATCCTTTCCATATGACGGTCAAGCTGGATCTGAGACATTGGCTTTGTCAGTGGATCTGCTACGTTATCGGCTGAAGCAACTTTGAGGATGTTAACTTTCCCCTCGGCAGCATATCTTCTAATGATATTAAAGCGTCTGTCAAAATGCTTGTTCTTTTGATGTGCCCTGGGTTCCTTGGCTTGAGCTATCGCCCCACTATTATCACAGTACAAAGTTACTGGTGATGTAATGGTTGGAACCACCCCAAGTTCAGTGATGAACTTCTTCATCCAGAACGCTTTTTTGCCGGCTTCAGCTGCAGCGACATATTCAGCCTCTGTTGTGGAATCAGCAATTACACTTTGTTTCTTGCTCTTCCAACTGACAGCCCCACCATTCAGAGTGAATACATATCCGGAGTTGGAACTTCTATCATCGACGTCAGATTGGAAATCTGCGTCTGTATAGCCTTCCACTCGTAACTCTGCTGCTCCTCCATATACGAGGAACATGTCCTTAGTTCTTCTTAAGTACTTAAGGACCGTCTTGACAGCTGCCCAGTGTTCTGATCCTGGGTTAGATTGATATCGACTAGTAATGCTCACAGCATATGCGATATCAGGCCTTGTGCATATCATGGCATACATGAGGCTTCCTATGGCGGAAGCATAAGGAATACAACTCATTTGCCGTATCTCTTCAGGAGTCTTAGGTTCCATGGCCTTAGAAAGGTGAATTCCATGTCTCACAGGAAGAAAACCTTTCTTAGAATGTTCCATTTCGAACCTACTTAGCACCTTATCAATGTACATAGATTGGGATAATCCAATTAATCTTCTGGATCTATCACGATAAAGCTTTATCCCAAGTACATAAGATGCATCTCCTAAATCTTTCATGTGGAAGGTTTTGGACAACCACACTTTTACAGAAGAAAGTATTGCAGTGTCATTCCCGAATAGTAATATGTCATCTACATATAACACTAGGAATACTACTGCTTCCCCAACGACCTTTTGATAAACACAATTGTCGTCTTCGTTTTGAGTAAAACCAAACGTTTTGATTTCAGTGTCGAAACGAATGTTCCAGCTCCTGGAGGCTTGCTTAAGTCCATAAATGGACCTTTGAAGCTTGCATACCTTAGTCTTTTCGGACTTGGACATGAAACCTTCGGGTTGAGTCATATAGAGCTCTTCCTCTAGGTAGCCGTTCAGAAAGGCCGTCTTCACGTCCATTTGCCAGATCTCATAATCATGGTACGCAGCTATAGCAAGCAAAATCCGAATGGACTTAATCATGGCTACAGGAGAGAAAGTTTCTTCATAGTCAATCCCTTCTCTTTGCCTGTAACCCTTGGCTACTAGTCTAGCCTTATAAGTCTCCACGTTCCCATCAACGCCTATCTTCCTCTTGAAGACCCATTTGTTTCCAACAGGTACAATACCTTCAGGAGGGTCTACAAGAGTCCAGACCTGATTTTGATACATGGAATCCATCTCGGATTTCATGGCCTCTTGCTAACTCTTTGAATCAATGTCGGACATTGCTTCAGTATAGTCTCTAGGGTCCTCCTTTGTTTCATTGTCACCTAGAAGGTACAATTCATCAAAGTCATTGTCTAAGCCATACCTCTTAGGTGGCTTACTAACCCGTTCAGATCTACGTGGAGCTAGGGGTTCAGGAACAGGGTTGTCATCTTGTTGAGTGCTTGTTTGTGGTTCATCATTAATCTCATTAATTTCTTTCAATTCTATTGTTTTCTCGCTACTTCCATTGAGAACGAATTCGTCCTCAAGGAACATAGCAGTTCTGGCGACAAAGACTTTCTTGTCGTCAGGGTTATAGAATTCGTATCCCAAAGTCTGTTTGGAATACCCCACAAAGTAGCACTTAACAAATCTTGCTTCAAGCTTGTCAGCTTCAAGCCTTTTAACGTAAGCCGGACAACCCCAAATCCTAATATGATTAAGATTTGTGCTTTTGCCATGCCATATCTCATATGGCGTTTGTGAAACTGATTTGGAAGGTACTCTATTAAGCAAGTAAGCTGCTTTATATAGAGCGTATCCCCAGAATGTTACTGGTAGATTAGCAGAACTCATCATAGAACGAACCATGTTCATCAAGGTTCGATTTCTCTATTCAGAAACTCCGTTATGCTGAGGACTTCCTGGTGGAGTCCACTGTGATACTATTCCACACTCTTTGAGATAATCTAGGAACTCGTTACTGATAGGAGCATATTTATGTGACTTAGTTGGCTTGTTCTTGTGCATTTATGTCGTGTTTCCTTAGTTATTTTAATGTTTAAAGTCATTTTCATGTGTTTTCAGACTCTAAGTACAAAGTATACAAGAAGATGCATTTTGGAGGCCTTTGGAGCATGTTTCGGGCTTGGAATGGTTAGCAAATGCATGGGCCAAGTGGATGGACGAATTTGAGAACTAAAGAGGCCAAGAATATGAAGAATTATGGTCCAAAAGATGAAGAAAATAGCCCAAAAATCTGTCACCCCAACTTGCATTCCTTGCCATGCAAACCACATAGAATTCCCTTTGGATTCCATGCCATGCTTGATCACTCTTGTCCCCTACATAATTTTTAATTTCATGCTTCAATTCATTTAATTATTACACTCAATTGCTTGTTACCTCTTGTTCCCTTCACTCATTAGATTTTAGACAACATTTACATCCATTACATGCACCAATTGATGCTCCATCATTCACATTTAGAATCCCATGCCTTGTGTACCACATGTTGCTGCACCTTTGACCCATTTATTGACACATTTTCACCTCCCTTTCCATCTCTATGCAATGTACACAATCATTCATGCTCCCTAGCTTCAAGACCACTCCATTTTACCCTTCACACTTTGCATCATCACTTCATTTTCACCCTTGGACCATTGCACACCACACACACAAATTACCATGCATTTCATCCTTAACCTAACCTGATTTTCTAAGGTTTTTGGGGCCTATAAATACATGTTTACACCCCTTGGCCAAAGGACAATCCCCCATATTCATCATGTTATCACAGAAATTCGTCCATACACACCCTAGGAAGCAAAACACCCCAAAAACACCATTCTAGTGCCTAGAAAACATAATCGCCACTCCACCTTCTTCCACCCTCTTTGCCTAGTTCTCCACCACCTTCCAACCATCAAACACTCTTCCACACTCACCCTAAACCCCTCCATATCATTCCCCATCCATTCTACACCATAAATCCACCCAAAAATCTGTCCACAAACTTCATGCCGCAACAAGGAGGAAGGGAGATCCATTGATGCACTTGCTTTCCAAGTTGGAGCATTTTAGGTGTTTTCTTACCTTTGATTTTAATGTCTAATTTTATGTATCTTTGTATTGCAAGAATGAGGAACTAAACCCCCTTAGTTGGGGGGTGTTTCGAAACCATGTACATGCTTGCAATATGATTTGATTACATTCAGTTGTTATTTCATAAGTTGCGGATTCAATTCGTTCATCTACTTGATTGATAACTTATTTGTGTATGTTGATTGAGAGTGCACGCTTAGTTTTCATGCATGAATATGATGCTAGATTATGAGGGAGTTTCACCTAATAGTTACAATCTTATAATTACAAGTAGTGAAGGTCGCTTGAAAACGATCGCGTTGAATGAATTCTTGGCACTAGTTTCATGCTCATCATAGTAACGAATGCCTCGTCAACACTTATAGTTCTCATTGTGCTTCATGATTCTTGATTGTATCTTTATTGTGCTCATCACGTAAGGAACCTTTGAGGAATGCTTTGAATTGTTGTATGCGCTTTTCCATCCAATTCATTAACTTAAGGAGAACTTGAAGGTTAATTTAAGCGTATCTAATTAACTTGGGGTGTTGAGTTTCATAATTTATTGAAAGAACAACTGAAAATCATTTTGTTTGCAAGTGTGTCATGTGTGGAGAAGAACCTCCTAACTAGCCTTTTATCCATCCTTTTCATCCAAAAACGTTTTACAATCTGTTTTGTTTTAAAGTTTCTGTTTTGTTTTCAATTTTCGTCCAAAACAAATCCCCCTTTATTTTGAAGTCTTAGATTAGTTAGAAAGTGTTTTGATTTGTGTTTCTAAGTGTTTTGATTCAAGTTTTCATCCAACTTCGTCCAAGTTCTTGTTAGGTTCTCAAAACTACCCAGAAAGTGGTTTTTAGGCAGTTTTGAGTCATTAGGTTGCTGTTTTGAGTTTTATGTTTGTTTAAGTATTTTAAAGTATAGTTTTGCATTCTTTGAGTCTAGTTTAGTGTTTTAAATTTTGTTTTTATGTTTTTAAGTCAGTTTTCAAGTGTTTAGCAATCCCTCCTAATCCCCGGCCTAGAACGATCCCTACTTACATACTTTACTACATTTGATAAAAAGAGGGTTTAATTTTGTGTGTTAACTTATTTTACGCATCAAATTTTGGCGCCGTTGCCGGGGATTAGCAACTTTGCTAATCTCTTGGATTGTTTTCTTTCGAATTATTGTATTTTGTTTAAGTTTCTGTTTAAGTTGCTGATTTGTTTTGTTTTCTTTGTTTTTAGGTACTAGTTTATGACCCGTAGCTCACAACCTGTTCGTGAGCATATCTCCGACTTTGAAGGTGATTTTGAGAGGACTTTGAGAAGGAAAAAGAAATTGCAAGAGTCTAATCCTCCTAGTCCCGAGCCTGAATTAGAAGAGCAAGAAGTTGAGGTTGAAGAGAAGGCCACGACACAAGTGGGTGGAGAAGAGCAAGGTATAGCCATGGACAACCGTACGCTCAAGGAGCTTGCCGCTTCGGGTTTGGATAATGCCGCACCATTGTGTATCCAATATCCCATGGCTGCTCAAGGTAAAACCGAAGAGTTCGAATTAAAGTCAAGTTTGCTCCACCACATTCCAAAGTTCCATGGGCTGTCCATGGAGGATCCGAACAAACATTTGAAAGAATTTGAAGTGGTGTGCTCAAGTATGACTCCGGTTACCGTTGACGGAAGTATTTTAAAGATGAAGGCTTTTCCATTCTCTTTAATGGACAAAGCCAAGGATTGGTTATACGAGTTGGCTCCCGGTACAGTTACATCTTGGGAGAGTATGAAGAGGGCGTTTCTGGAGAAGTTTTTCCCAACTTCTCGCATCATTCTTCTTCGTAAAAAAATAAGTGGAATTCAGCAAAGCCAAGGTGAATCTTTTCCATCTTATTATGAACGATTTAAATCACTTGTTGCTTCTTGTCCACAGCATCAGATGAAGGAGGAGTTACTTCTTCAATACTTTTATGAAGGTCTTTTACCACTTGAACGGCAAATGTTGGATGCTTCCGCGGGAGGAGCTCTAGTGGATAAGACACCTAGGGATGCCAAAACTCTCATTGCGAATCGAGCACTCAATGCACAACAATATGAAGGTGTTGGGCAAAGAGACACCCCACGGCCACATCATGTCAATGAGGTAAGTTCTATTTCTGAGTTACAATCCCAAATGGCTAACCTTACGTCTATGTTATCGCAGTTGGTTGAAAGCCCCAAAACGCAAGGAACTACAATCTGTGGTGTATGCTCCATTCAAGGACACCAATCTGATCAATGCCCTCAATTAATTGAGAATGGAGGATGGGAATCGGCCAATGCTGTAGGTTATGGGAATCAAAACCAACCAAGGAATGATCCTTTCTCCAATACATACAACCCGGGATGGCGTGACCACCCCAATTTCAGATGGAGAGATGCACCACAATATGGCCAACAAAGTGGATTCCGACAACCCCCGGGTTTCTTTCCAAGGCCAATGGAACCACAACCACCTCCTCAGGCACAATCTTCCCAAACTAACCCAAGTACGTATATGAATGATGATAAAACATATCAGTTACTAACCACCATGGCACAGGGAATGCAGAACCAAGCAAAGGAGGTTAATGAGCTGAAGAAGCAAATGGGCCAAATGGCCGAATTTTTGGGGCAATTCCGTGAAAATGGTAAGTTACCAAGCACTACGGTGGTCAATCCAAATGGTGGCTTCGAATCTGCAAAGGCTATCACATTACGAAGTGGAAAAGAGGTGAGAAACAAGGAAGATGAGAAGATACAACTCGAAGAAGATGAGAACACCTACCCCACGGCAAGGGTACCATCACCCATGCCGCAGCCATCTAAGACATCCCATCCGTCCACCTCAGGTAAGAATGTTCCAAATGTTGTGATTTCGAACACTAATCTGCCCAATGTCCCATTTCCTAGCAGATTTTTGCAATCAAAGAACGAAGAGGAGGAAAAAGATGTTCTAGAGACATTTAGAAAGGTGCATGTCAACATTCCCCTCCTTGATGCCATAAAGCAAATCCCGAAGTATGCCAAGTGTTTAAAGAAGCTTTGTACAACAAAGAAACGTGTCCGGGAGAAAGAGGTGGTACATGTAAGTGAGAATGTCTCCGCCATCTTGCAACATAAACTACCCCCTAAATGCAAAGACCCGGGAAGTTTTACAATTCCATGTGTCATTGGTAATACCCGTTTCAAATCTGTCATGCTAGATTTAGGAGCATCTATTAATGTTATGCCATATTCTGTGTATGCATCTATGAATCTAGGAGCACTTAAACATGATGGTGTAATCATACAATTGGCCGATAGATCTAACGCTTATCCAAAGGGAGTTTTGGAAGACGTTTTAGTGCAGGTTGATCATTTAGTCTTCCCAGCGGATTTCTATGTCCTCGAAATGGATGAATCGGACCATGCCCCTTCATTGCCCATCCTCCTTGGAAGGCCATTCATGAAAACGGCTCAAACGAAGATTGACGTGGCGAAAGGATTAGTCACTATGGCATTTGGTGGTGACATGATTAGTTTTAAAATTTCTGAATCCATTGAGACTCCTAATATTGTTCATTCTTGTTGTGCCATTGGTAAAATTGAAAAGATAAGACCGGACCATTCAGCACCAAGCACGAAGGATGCATCAAGAACCATGCAAGACGAGGGAATTGGAGTGGAGTACAAGGACCATGCGGCCACTGCCCTCAAAATGCTCAAAGTGGCCGAAAGCACCATAGGGAAGAATGTTCACATTGCTGCCACTTCATCACATCACATAGGTAAGCCACCTAATCCAAATCCAATGCCATTTAAAGTTGATAGGTGGTTCCCTTCTTTGGTGCAGGTACCCAAGCAAATCCCCGATGGTGGGCGTATGAACATGAACCTTAGGCAACACAACGCACCCATCAACAAACATCACTATCCATTTCCGTTCAAGGATGTAATCTACGAGAACTTTGTGGAGCATGTTGTGGAGGATATCCCACTGCATGCCGTGGGTTCCAAGGAGAAGTGAAGGTGTTCATCGTCCGGCTGGAAGACGTTAAAGCAAGCGCTTTAAGGGAGGCAACCCATTTATTCTGCTTGATTGTCAATTTTATTACTTGTTTAATTATTTTTGGTTATGATTTTCTATTTTGAAATATTAACAAATATGCAAGGGATTTTTGACATTAAACTTCATGAAATGAACAGGAATCTGGGAAATAAAGAAACATAACATAATACAAGAGGAAGAGCCTTCACAAAGGCTGCTTGGGAGAGGTCGTAGTAGTCGGCGGAGTCGCAGTAGTTGGCGGAGTCTCAGCAGTCGGTGGGGCCACGGAAGGAGGAGGTATCAGAGGTTGATCAGTTGGAGCTTCACTGCGCGGTGCCGCCCCAGAAGACGAAGGCAGATGCTGTTGGAACAAACCCACAAACCTCCGGTGATCAAGTAAAATCTGACCATCAGTTTCCTGCAGCTGGTCAATTTTCCTCTTCATGTTTGTGGCATAACTGTGTGCAAGCTTATGCAATTGTTTATTTTCATGCTTGAGTCCTCTAATCTCCTCTTTGAGACTTTGTATTTCAGCCACCAACGATTCAACATGACGGGTTCGAGCAAATAGGCGTTGGGCCATGTTGGACACAGAACCCGCACACTGCACGCTAAGAGCCAGAGACTCCTTAACCGCCAATTCATCAGACCGTCTAGCGAGCAGTCTGTTATCTCTGGGGGTGACAAGGTTCCGGGCCACCACCGCAGCGGTCATGTCATTTTTCATCACCGAATCCCCAACGGTGAGGGGACCGGTAGGGGATATGAAGGATGGGCGCCATATGTTGTCTGGTGAAGGTGGAGCTGCCTCTTCACCAATGTTCAAGTCAAAACGACGATCGGAAGGGCCAGACATTTTCAGAGGTGGTGAAGAAAGAAGAGAGGAGGACTGATCAAGATTAAACAAGTGCAAGAATGGAGTGTTTACAGGAGGGAGCTCAAGTGTGTTGTGGAACAAAATTAACGCCTCTATAAAAAGAAGAAATCAAAGAGGCGCTCCTCAGAGAAGCGTCCTCTCGCAAATCGAAGAGTCGGGGCTCCTTTCTCAAAAGTCAGATTCTTTTCTCAAAAGAGGCGTTTCATTTCTTAAAGGCTGGGCTTGCTCAGAAACCACGAGCCGAACACCGAATTTCAAAAGATCAAATTGTCCAGACGTGTCGTCACTCGTCACATGCAACGGGCAGCTTTGCGGAAATTACGGGCAGCTTTGCGGAAATTACGGGCAGCTTTGTCAGAAAGCGCGTAATTTGTACTATTCATCCATCCACCGGCTGCCGACAATGAGTGAGGGAATAGTTCCGGTTGTGAAGAAAAGTCCTATAAGTATCTACCTTCGCCTTCCACAGCAAAGGCACACCCTCTCAGCACTTCTTCATCTCCGAGAATGTATTTCCAACACACCCTCTCAAGTCACTCTGTATTTCTCATTCCCTGGGATACCCCTGCAAACAACCCATCCAGAGCAAAAGTATTTCATATCATAAAGGTTGAAAGCAAGAGTATCTCATATCATGCATTCTCCATGTCCTTTTCCTTGTCTTTGTTCTAACCTGCAGGACATGGAGAAATTGCTCTCGAGTACTCGTCTTCCACTGCTGATGTACTTCCAAAGAAGCTGCCACATCTACCTGAAGAACAGATAAGGCAAGCGAAAATGATACCAGCAGCATGTGGAGACAACGTACAGAAGAAACAAGCAGAGAAGAATGCAGCTCGTACAATTAACCCAGCACAAGGAGTCCGAGCTGAAGAACTAGAGAAGCTGCCACATCTGCTTGGAGAACAAATAAGGAATTGCAACATCGCCAAAGAGAAAAGCTTCGCCGTACAATTCCAATCCAGTTCAAGATCAAAGCTGTGGAAAGTCAACAAGATCAACTATCTCCAAAACCAGATTTGCGTTCTTAAACTCTACTCTGTCTGGTTTTTACTTTGCCATATTTGTCATGTTTATTTGTCGTTTATTATTTGCTTGTTTTTGGTGTGAGTATATGCTTGAAACATTGAGGACAATGTTTGATTTAAGTGTGGGGGGGTAACCATTGTTTTGCATGAAATTCGTAGAAATTTATCACCCATTACTTCTAGTGTTGTTCCTTGTTGTTTTAAGTATTTTTTTTTAAGCTGTTTTGGAGTGTTTCAGTGTGTTTTGACATAAAAAATCCGAAAATTCATAAAAATTTGAAAAAATTGTTTTTGAAAATAAAAAAAAAGAGTTGTTTTTGTGCGCTTATTTGTGTCTTAGGGTACCTTCCAACACAATGATGAGGATTCAGTTTGTAATTGCATGACTGTTAAAGAGAGTTATAAACATGGATGAAAGTTTGATTTACTCTTTATTTATGCGTGGTTGTGGTTATAACTTATGAAATCACATGTAATCATAAAAGAAAAAAAATTAGTTTTTGTAACATGCTTAAAGGAAAGAACTCAAACTAACGCTACAGCCTTGTGAGACTTGAGCTTAAACGTTTATTTGGAGAGTTAAAATCTGTGCATTCTTGTTTTCTAAAGTCGTTGCATGATCTCATTATTCTTTGCTTGGTTATTACTTAGAAGGCGTTTCATCATTTAGTTCCAAATGCTAGAACTCATGCCTATTTCATTCAAAGCATGCTATTGATTTGCATAAAACATATTCAAGATGAAGTTGTGTAGTTACCACCACCAAAGCCAAACTGCCATGTATCCCATATCGTTATATGTTTAAGTTAACCCCATTGAGCCTTGATAGCCTACATTCTTTGTTAAACCACATTATCCTTACCTAGCCTAGTTTAGGACCATCCATACCCTTGTTCTTGAAGCATAGTAAAACATGATTCAAATTGAATTTCTTTTGATTAATGTATGGCAGAAAACAAGTGTGGGGGAAGTGTGAGTTATTATGCTTGTTGAAAAGAAAAGAAGAGTTGAAAAAAAAAAAAAAAAAAAAAAAAAAAGAGTTTTAAAGTGCTGCTTGTTGAAGAAAGGGTCCAAAACATAGAATTCGGCCCTAATTATTGCTTGAATTTTCCCTTCGTGTCTAAAAGCTGATTTCTGCAATCTAAGTGAATTCTAAGTTTCAATTTCATTACTTTACTTGCTATTGCTTTAAGAACGATTGTTATCCTTATCCTTCATTTGTTAGCCATCACCCCAAGCCCCGTTACAACCCTTAACTTCATCTTGAGTGTCATGCGTTTCAATATGTGGAGTTTGAATTTGGTATGAGCATATGGTGTCACTGGTTCTCGCATCTAAGTAGTAGCATTCCATTCATGAGATCATATCTAAACATGCTTATTAACTCCAGAAATTGCTTTCTTTGTGATACATATATGTGAGCGTTCGTTTTCATATCTACATCAATCTTCTCACATATAACTAGTATAGGGTGTGTAGTTAGAAAATCTGAGTGAAAATTGAGTGCATATCTTGTAAGGAATTGAGTGATTTTTCTAAGGCATGTTACTACATCAAAAACGTTATTTTAATCGATTAATTGTGAACAAGTAAGTGGTGACTATGATTAAGTACGTGCTTAAGTGTGAAGATGACTCAAATCTGTGGGGATAATGATTTTTAACATGTCATGTGCATTGGAAATCCCTGAGGCAAATGTTGGAAGGTTTAGGTTGTGTTTTATTTGTTTTGTTTCGTTTTATCTCTTTGTTTTGCTCGAGGACTAGCAAAAGCTAAGTGTGGGGGAATTTGATAGGAGCATATTTATGTGACTTAGTTGGCTTGTTCTTGTGCATTTATGTCGTGTTTCCTTAGTTATTTTAATGTTTAAAGTCATTTTCATGTGTTTTCAGACTCTAAGTACAAAGTATACAAGAAGATGCATTTTGGAGGCCTTTGGAGCATGTTTCGGGCTTGGAATGGTTAGCAAATGCATGGGCCAAGTGGATGGACGAATTTGAGAACTAAAGAGGCCAAGAATATGAAGAATTATGGTCCAAAAGATGAAGAAAATAGCCCAAAAATCTGTCACCCCAACTTGCATTCCTTGCCATGCAAACCACATAGAATTCCCTTTGGATTCCATGCCATGCTTGATCACTCTTGTCCCCTACATAATTTTTAATTTCATGCTTCAATTCATTTAATTATTACACTCAATTGCTTGTTACCTCTTGTTCCCTTCACTCATTAGATTTTAGACAACATTTACATCCATTACATGCACCAATTGATGCTCCATCATTCACATTTAGAATCCCATGCCTTGTGTACCACATGTTGCTGCACCTTTGACCCATTTATTGACACATTTTCACCTCCCTTTCCATCTCTATGCAATGTACACAATCATTCATGCTCCCTAGCTTCAAGACCACTCCATTTTACCCTTCACACTTTGCATCATCACTTCATTTTCACCCTTGGACCATTGCACACCACACACACAAATTACCATGCATTTCATCCTTAACCTAACCTGATTTTCTAAGGTTTTTGGGGCCTATAAATACATGTTTACACCCCTTGGCCAAAGGACAATCCCCCATATTCATCATGTTATCACAGAAATTCGTCCATACACACCCTAGGAAGCAAAACACCCCAAAAACACCATTCTAGTGCCTAGAAAACATAATCGCCACTCCACCTTCTTCCACCCTCTTTGCCTAGTTCTCCACCACCTTCCAACCATCAAACACTCTTCCACACTCACCCTAAACCCCTCCATATCATTCCCCATCCATTCTACACCATAAATCCACCCAAAAATCTGTCCACAAACTTCATGCCGCAACAAGGAGGAAGGGAGATCCATTGATGCACTTGCTTTCCAAGTTGGAGCATTTTAGGTGTTTTCTTACCTTTGATTTTAATGTCTAATTTTATGTATCTTTGTATTGCAAGAATGAGGAACTAAACCCCCTTAGTTGGGGGGTGTTTCGAAACCATGTACATGCTTGCAATATGATTTGATTACATTCAGTTGTTATTTCATAAGTTGCGGATTCAATTCGTTCATCTACTTGATTGATAACTTATTTGTGTATGTTGATTGAGAGTGCACGCTTAGTTTTCATGCATGAATATGATGCTAGATTATGAGGGAGTTTCACCTAATAGTTACAATCTTATAATTACAAGTAGTGAAGGTCGCTTGAAAACGATCGCGTTGAATGAATTCTTGGCACTAGTTTCATGCTCATCATAGTAACGAATGCCTCGTCAACACTTATAGTTCGCATTGTGCTTCATGATTCTTGATTGTATCTTTATTGTGCTCATCACGTAAGGAACCTTTGAGGAATGCTTTGAATTGTTGTATGCGCTTTTCCATCCAATTCATTAACTTAAGGAGAACTTGAAGGTTAATTTAAGCGTATCTAATTAACTTGGGGTGTTGAGTTTCATAATTTATTGAAAGAACAACTGAAAATCATTTTGTTTGCAAGTGTGTCATGTGTGGAGAAGAACCTCCTAACTAGCCTTTTATCCATCCTTTTCATCCAAAAACGTTTTACAATCTGTTTTGTTTTAAAGTTTCTGTTTTGTTTTCAATTTTCGTCCAAAACAAATCCCCCTTTATTTTGAAGTCTTAGATTAGTTAGAAAGTGTTTTGATTTGTGTTTCTAAGTGTTTTGATTCAAGTTTTCATCCAACTTCGTCCAAGTTCTTGTTAGGTTCTCAAAACTACCCAGAAAGTGGTTTTTAGGCAGTTTTGAGTCATTAGGTTGCTGTTTTGAGTTTTATGTTTGTTTAAGTATTTTAAAGTATAGTTTTGCATTCTTTGAGTCTAGTTTAGTGTTTTAAATTTTGTTTTTATGTTTTTAAGTCAGTTTTCAAGTGTTTAGCAATCCCTCCTAATCCCCGGCCTAGAACGATCCCTACTTACATACTTTACTACATTTGATAAAAAGAGGGTTTAATTTTGTGTGTTAACTTATTTTACGCATCAGTTACTCAGATATTCACCGCCTCGATCCGATCTTAGGGTCTTTATCTGTTTCCCAGTTTGCTTCTCAACTTCATTCTTGAATTCTTTGAACCTTTCAAAGGATTCTGACTTGTACTTCATAAGATACACATAGCCAAACCGAGAGTGATCGTCGGTGAATATGATATAGTAGGAGAAGCCTCCTCTCGACGTAGTAGACATAGGTCCACATACGTCAGTGTGGATTAACCCTAGAATTTCAGTGGCTCGCTCTCATTTTCCAGTAAATGGAGATTTGGTCATCTTCCCTTTCAAGCAACATTCACAAGTACCCATCCGGTCATTACCTAATGGGCGGATATATCCGTCTTTCGACATCTTGCGAATCTTATCAAGGTTCACATGTCCAAGTTTAAGATGCCACATCTTTTCATGGTTAACTTCTTCTCTAGCCCTTTTGGGTTTTGAGGTATTCCTGCTTTCAATACAGTGCGTCCCACTATTCGTCTCTAGGTGAAAAAGTCCCTCTATCATATTACCATGAGAGATAATACGACCGTTCAAGTATAAAGTGCAACTCATTTTGTCAAACAATACTGAGTGCCCATCTCGTAAAAGCTTAGAGATAGAAATCAAATTCTTTATACATGAAGGAAAATATAAACAATTTTTAAGTTCCAGGACTTCCCCAGAGGGTAGGTTAAGCATGTAGGTGCCTATTGCTTTTGCAGAGATTTTAGTGCCGTTCCCAACTCGCACAACCATCTCCCCATTGCGCAGTGACCTGCTCCCTGCAACGTATTGCAAATATGTTGACTAGCGCCTGAATCAAATATCCAGGAATTGGAGCTCACTGTAAAAGCACTCTCTATGACAGAAATAGTCTCTTCAAAAGTTCGTGTCATAAGGCTCGCAATGCGCACCCTGTATTTCTTTTTCCAACGTTCATCCTTTCCACAATGAAAGCATGTTCCTTTGGATTTCTTTGCCTTCTTCTTATGCAACCTTTTCCTTGTGTTTGCATTCTCACTCCCACTGTCCCTTTTGAAACCTTTTTCAAATTTACAGCACATGTCAATCATCTCTTTCAAAGAATGATCGAATCTATTCACTTTATAGTTTACAATAAACTTAGTGAAATCATCCGAGAGAGATGCAAGGAAAAAGTCTTGGGCCATTTTCCCATCGATGGAAGTTCCTAAACTTTTAAGATCTTTAAATATCTTTTCCATCTTTTGTCCATGTTTATGGACCGATGCCCCCTTTGCCATCTTGGCATTCATTAGACTACAAACATTTGAGAATCGTACATTACTAGTCTCAATGTCATGCATCTTATGCAAACTTTCAACCATGGCACAAGAAGTGTTCATGTGCTTATGTAGCTTCATAAGCTCCTCACTAAGTGAAGTGAGGATTAAGCATTTGGCTTGTAAGTCATCCTCATAGTGTCTAACATAATTTTGACACTCCTCCTTTGAAGCTAGTTTCGTAGGAGGTACATGAGGAGGGGATTGCTTAAGCACATACAATATGTCTTTCACCTTTGAGACATTCTCAATATGGCGATACCAAGCAAGGAAACGTTGGCCCTTAAGGCCCCTTTTGTCAAGTATAATGGTGGGTATAATTTTAGGCATGTCGTTCACTACATAACATAACAGAAATCGTATTAGATTGTTTGTTTAAAACTATTTGATTGGGTCTTTGAATCAAATAGTACCACCCACTATTTTTGGCAAATTCCACATCCCTCAATAGAATTCGAGAGTTATATTGAACTCTTAGCGGGTTATGGGAGACTCACCATTACCAAGCCCACCTCAGAAGAAAATCATATTGGCTAGCAACAATAATGATGAGAGAATAACGCATTATTCATTTACAACCTTTTGTAATTACCCATCTAATTTGGCCTCTAGAGAACGATGCCTCAGAAGAATATCATATTGGCACCATTGCACTTAGTTAAGTCGTTCCCACCATGCTTGTTCAAGTAGGGGTTCAAGAATGGCCTCAGAAGAATATCATATTGGCCATACTCGTTGCCTACTTTCACTTCATCATATGTTTATGGGCTTCTCCTGAATGTAAGCACATACTTTGCATACCCCAGAACTGGACGAATACGGTGTATGAGTCACAAACGATTGAAGCCCACCACGGTGGAAGGCCTACGAAGAGATGTTCAAAACATCTCTCGCTTATCAACTTAATATTTGTTTTGAGGGAGTAGTTTTGGGCTACATCAAAACATTTTAATCACATTAAAAGAACTTGGGCCTATCACAACTATTGGTCCAAGTTAATATGAATTAGTAGCATATAATACTCCCACTGTTTCGTTGAAACAAGCGAGACTATATGGAACTACTACCGAATGCATTGCATCCTCATATGGACTATATAGTCATATTAGGTTTTAGGATGATTATGAACCGATTAATTTGATCCAACACGAGCCTTGTGTTGGACCTTGGGTTTAAGGTAGATAGTTGTTGATTTTAGTTACGCGTTTAATCTAATTAAACCGTTATTTCCTATTGGGCGTTGGACCCAACTATTCCATTTTGCATACACATAAACAAAAGGAATACATGAAATAAAAATAAGGGCTTATGCCCTTTTACAACATAAATCAAATGATGGACTTATGTCCATTTACAACAAATTGAATTAATCAAATTACATTCAAATCTACACTACTTAAAACCCAAACATTCATAATGTATATCGGCCAATCACATAGCTCAATTATCGTGGCCCTTGGTTCATAATCACCCTTTTCTTAATCAATCATATTAACTAAGAAAACAACTTTAAACAATTGGTTTTTGGATCCATAGAATTGATTTAAATGGAACTAAATGAAATGAAAATCCAATTCTCATTAAAGAGACAAAACAATTTTGTTCTCATTTTATTTGGGCCAAAAGGAAACTATGACCACAACAATTGGGCCATAATGCAAATACAAAAACTTTTGGGGTCACTTTGAAAAAACACAAAAGTCCACAACTTCATGTAATTTCAACTAGAACCCAAAATTTCATTAATGTAAAAACATCATGAAAGGATCAAAACAATTTGTCCTTTAGAGTTTTTAAGCCTAAACGTAAAAACGTAAACTTTTGGGCCAAAGTGCAAATACACAAAAGTATCAAAACTTTATGTAATTGCATAAAAGACCCCAAAAGTAACCCCACTAGGGGGTGGCCGGTTTTTAGAGGTGTGAATGAGTGTGAAAGGGTTTTATGCAAGTTGTGCATGCATGTGCTAAATGCAAGTGGATTTTGGTGGGTGAGTTATTGGTGAAATTGATGGTTTGTAAGAAAAATTAAAGTTTATGACAAAACATTAAAACCATTTCATCACATCTCACCAATAACCATCAACCATCAAAACATAAACCAAAACTTTATGAAAAACATAAAACTTTTGAATCAAAACTTCAAACCTTTTTGTTCTTGGCAAGAACTTCAGGAACATTTGAAGAACACCATGAAAACTCATAATAGCTCCATGGATGTTTTCATTCACCAAAACTCAATTTTTCACCTCTCAAAAGAGGGCTAATATCCTAGGGTACTTAGGGGTTCCAAAAGTCACCTTAAAACCATTTTAACAAGACAAACATGAACCCAAAAAGTCACCCTAAGGATTTGGCCGAATTTCCCAAAACTCATGGCACCAAATTTTAGTTCCAATATTCATGCTTAAATGAAATATATCTACAACATTTGAGATGCTAAATTTTCTAGCAAAATTTATATATTCAAAAGCAAGAACAAAGCTTGTAACATTTACAACATTTAAATCACAAAATATGAACATCACAAAACCCAAAAGGATTCACCATACACTAGGCCTAGGCTCTGATACCACTTGAAGGAAAAAATTTGTCCTAGCTAAGAACAAGTATGAACATTTGAATACACATGCAAGCTATTAACACTTTAAAGTAGGCATGCATCCAAAAACAATTCATAAAACCCTAGACTTTCAAAGCCTAGTATATGGTGAACCAAAATAAACTCTTTAACAACATTAAAGAGAAAGAAGAATTTAGTGATTCTTTACCCTTGAAGCTCATCCTTGATTACACAAGGGATTCACCCAAGTGGAGGGCCTTCAAGTCACCTCCAAGCTCCTTGAATCCTCCTTGTGTTTTCCTCCCTTTAGTGCTCCTTTGATGATTTGAGGAAAAAGGATTTGTTCTCCAAAACACCAAAAGCTTGATGTCTCTAAGTCTCTTCACCAAGGTTGTATCTTGTGAAGATGAATTGGATGACTAAGGGAAGAAGAGATTGCTAGATGTCCCTCCCCTTAGTGGCCGGCCTCCTTAGAAGAAAATGGAGAAAATGTTTCACCCAATTTCAACAAGAAAAAACCCTAATTAGAAAATAGCTATAAAGTTGCTTTTATAACCTTTTCTTTGGTGAGTGGCAAACTTGTAATAAAGCAAACTTTGCCCATTCACCCTAATGGCCGGCCCTCCTTGGTGTTATTGGGCTATTTGCCCATTTTGTTTTAGTTGTCATACAACTTGAACATAATGGGCCTTTTGGACCAAAACGATTTTGGGCCCCGAAACCCAAAACCAACATATAAGCCCAATACGAACCTTTCGTAAAATTAATTAACCAATTAATTAATCTTGACCATTATTCAATTAAACCATTTAATTGCTTATCCATTTCATATAATTTCTTCACATACATCCTTACTCGGTGTACGATCCATTAGGTTCCAATTAGGGAGGCAGTGGGCGATGTTACTCTTAACTATCGATTTGTGAATTGAAACCACATTTCAATTCTCCCTTTAATGATTAGTGTTACCTAATCATTTGGGCTTCCACAAACCATGAGTGACACCTAGCAGTATGTCATGGTTACCCAAGCTAAGTAGAATTGGTTGGAGAACCTATCCAGTTACAACTACAATGCAATACGGTCATTCTCTAATACAATACTCTTAATCACATTGTTTAAGTGATAGTTTGTTTCATGTCTACTATCCAATGTGATACTTTCCTATATGATTCCCTTGAATATGATTTGGAACAAACTTCCTAAGTCATATTCATTTGCTTTGGCCAAAGACTTTAGAATCATATCTTAGAGTATTCTCCCTCCACCATGGAAGGTTAGAGATCCCTTGTTGTGCATTCATATGCCTACATGACTAGATAGCTTGACCCCAACAATGCCGTGGACACTCCGATGGAATGCCGTTTGACATGATCAAAGATCAAGGACCTAACCATTAGACATCTATGATGCCTCAGGTCAAAGGACTACTTTGCATATTGTAACTTTAGAGTTCATACATGACATGTATGTTTGAACTCTCTTTTGATCGTAGTTCAGTGTACTCGATTACTCTTTCGAGCACCTATGTGTTTGTCTTAGTGTCCAACACCAAATGACTTGAGACTAGTCATACTCACGCTTGAGTCAACACAACACATACTAACCTTAGCGGATTGTCAATGCCCAATTGGCAATCCTATGGCTAGGAACGTTTTAGGAATGAACATAAGAGAAAGGTCTCGATAATCTAACTCACTTAGATCACTTATCTCTTAGAACAAATACATTCCTTGGATTCTCTTATTGCTTAAACACATGATACAATAAATAGTGATTAACAATAAGATTTGCCCTTCATTAAACATATAAAAGTTTAATACATTAAGTATTCCAAAAAACTATTACATCAAATGAGTGGCTTTGTGGGCACACTTCCAACATTCCATTCATGAGATCATATATATACATGAATTAATAATTCTAGAAATTGCTTCTTTGTTGAAAAACATATGTGAGTACTAGTTTTCATGTTTACTCAATCTTCTCACATATACCTAGTATAGGGAGTGTAGTCAGAAATTATTGTGTGAAAATAAGAGTGTATCTAGTAAGGAATTGAGGAAATTCTCTAAGGTATGTTACCACATTCAAAATGTTGTTTTAATTGATTAAATGTGAGCTAGTGAATGGTGGCTATGATTAAGTATGCTCGAGGGTAAGGATTGCTTAAATCTATGTGAGTGGTGATCTTTGGCATGTCATGTTTCATTAAAAATCCCTGAGGCAAATGTTGGAAGGTCTAGGTTATGTTTTGTTTGTTTCGTTTGTTTTGTTTTGCTCGAAGACTAGCAAAAGCTAAGTGTGGAGGAATTTGATAGGTGCATATTTATGCGACTTAGTTAGCTTGTTCTTGTGCATTTATGTTGTTATTTCTTTGTCAATTATGTATTTTAAGCTATTTTCGTGTGTTTGTAGGTCCTAATAACAAAGTTGGCAAGAAAGTGCATTTTGGAGCAATTTTGGGCTGAAATGGATTGCATGCATATGAAGCAAGTTGGATGGACATTTTTGGTGTTTTAGAAAGGGTTTAAACATATGCAAAAATATGAATAATGAAGTTGAAGTGTGGAAGTCTGCAGATACATACACTTAAGGAACAATTTGAAAGGAAAAGAAGTGAAAGATGCCATTTGTTGGATTGCTTTACAAGTTGTATTCACATTTCCAGCAACTACAAACATAATTGCAAGCTGAAATAATGCATAGCATGTGTGTGAAAGTGTCTAGCAGCAGGTGCATGTGTGAAGAGGTGTAAAGTGGCCAAAAGTTGGTGTTTGCAAGATGAAATGATGAAAAACATGTGTGTGAAAGTTGTCTAATAGCTAGTACATGTGGAAGTGAGTTGGAACACAAGGCAAAGAGTGCAGAAAATCAAGTTTGCAGGCACATGGACAACTCCTTTGCCGTGCACTCCATCCATTGTTGCAGCATCCTTTCACCTTTCCTTTGTCTACCATGTGCACAATATTTTTGTCCACTCAATGCACTTATGGCTGCACACACCACTCCATTTTACCCCCATGCCGTGCATCATGACTCCACTTTCACCCTTGAATCATTTCAGCACCACTTCATTGAATCATTGCTGCACACACCACTCCATTTTCTCCTACAAATGCCATGCACTTCCTCTATAAAAGGAAGTGTGTGTAACAGCCATAGTGTGCAGATTTTGATCCATCAACACTATCCACCCTTCACCATAACTCACCTATATCCATCCACCACCATAATTTACCACTCATCCATCAAACCATACCTTGTGCCGCAACAAAGAGAAGAAGGAGAACCTTTGGACGTGTTTGCCATTCAAGTTGGATTGTTGGAGCGTTTTTAGGTGTATTCATTCTTTGTTTTTAATGTTTAAGTTTATGTATCTTTGTTTTGCGAACATGAGGAACTAAACCCATCTTGGCTAGGGGTGATTTCAAAGCCATGATTATGTGTGCAATATGAGTTGATAAATTCCAGTTATTAATTCTTGAATCATGAATGCAATTAGCTTAACTATTTGATTGATAACTTATTTGTGTTTGTTGATTGAGGATCGATACTTAATTAGCATGCATAAATCTGATGCTAGAATATAAGGGAGTTTCACATAATCGTTACAAACTTATATTTACAAGTAGTGGAGGTCGCTTATAAACGATCGCATTAAGTTTAATTCCTAGCATGAGCGACATGATATCATAGTTGCAAGTGCTTTGTCAATGCTTATGATTTTCATTAAACGTAATGATCTTTGATTGTATCTCTATTATGATGTCATGTAAGGAACTTTTGAAGAATGTTTTGGGTTGTCGAATGATGTCATCCAATCCAATAATACAAGGAAAATATGAGGATTAACTAGTGATGTCATGGTTAATTTGGGGCATTGTCGTTTATAATTCAATGAAGGAGTAACTGGAAATCAAGTTGTCTGCATAAATGGCATGTGTGGAGAAAGAGCCTCTAGCTAGCTTATCATCCATCTAATTCAACCAAATTCGTCCAAAATCTGTCTTAAGTTTTAGTTACTTGTTTTTATTTTAAATTCGTCCAAAACTCAATCCCCCTTTACTTTAGTGTGTCTAATTAGTTAGAATCTGTTTTAGGTTGTGTTTTTAAGTGTTTTGATTCAAGTAAAAGTCAATTTTCGTCCAAAGTCATTCCTAGTGTCTAGTTTAAGTTTAATTGGTTGTTTTAAGCTGTTTTGAGTATTTTAAGTTTGCTTTGAGTCTTGTGAGTCTTGTTAAGTGTTTTTAAGTTTAGTTTTATGTTTTTGAGTCAATTTAGAAGTTATTAGCAAGCCTTCCTAATCCCCGGCCTAGAACGATCCCTACTTATACATATACTACAATTGTCAAAAGATGGTTTTAATTTGTGTGTTATGTTAATTTTCGCATCACATTCGCCTCAGGGATTTCCAATGGAACACGATACATTAAAAATCACTACGCACATAGATTTTAGTTGTCCCTACCCTCGAGGGCATACTTAATCACAGTCACTACTCACTAGCTCGCATTTAATCAAATTAAAACATGGTTTTGATGTAGTAACATGCCTTAGAGAATTCCCTCAATTCCTCACTGGATGTACACTCTATTTTCACACAGATTTTCTAACTACACTCCATACACTAGTTATATGTGAGAAGATTGATGTAAACATGTAAACTAACACTCACATATGTTATGATCAAAGAAGGCAATTTTTGGAATTATCAATGCATGTATATATATATGATCTCATGAGCGGAATGCCACTACTTAGACGTGGGATCCATGGATACCATATGCTCATACCAATCCCAAACTCCACATATTGAAACACACAACAACCAAGATAAAATTCTAAGGGTTGTAACAGGGCTAAGGGTATTGGCTAACAAAGAAAGGTAAGGATAAACAAAGGTTCTTAAAGCAATAGTAAGCAAAGCAATGAAATCAACTTAGAATTCACTCTTGAATGCAGCAAATAACTTGAAACACTAAGGGGATTTCGTACAACTTAGGGTCATATTCAACTTTTTGGACCCTTTCTTCAATAACCAATACTTGTGAGTTCATTCTTACTTATTTTGAACTCTTTTTCTTTTCTTTTTTTCCACTTTTTCTTCTTTTTCATGTTTTTTTTTCTACTCGTGTACATAACCTTCCCCCACACTTGATTTCTACAATATGTTTGATCAAAAGGAATTCCTTCTAAGTCATGCTCCACTATACTTTAAGAACAAGGGTATGGATAGTCCTATTCTAGGCTAGGTCGGGATAATGTGGCTAACAAAGAAAATAGGCTAAAACAAGGGTATGGATAGTCCTACTCAAAGGGGTTGAACCTACAATACATATGCAAAGGATTAAGGCTTTTTGGCTTTGGTGGTAACTACTAAACAACTTCATCTTGTTATATGTTATACACTCAATTTTAAGCTTTGAATGAAACGGGCATGAGTTCTAATATTTGGAACTAAAATGATAAAATGCATTCTAAGTAGCAACCAAGCAAAGAATGATCAGATCATGCAACGACTTTAGAAAATAAGAAATCACAGATTAATAACTCTCTAAATAATGTTTAGGCTCAAGTCTCTCAGGATTGTAGCATTAGTTTGAGTTCCTTCCTTCAAGCATGTTACAAAAACTGATATTTTCCTTTGTGATTACATGTGAATTCGTTAATGACAACTACAACCAAGAATAAACCAAAGAGCATATCAAACTTCCATTCATGTTTTTAATTTTTTTTAACAGTCATGCAATAAAAACCAAATCCTCATCATTGTGTTGGAACGTATTCTAAGACACAAACACACAAAAATGACTCTAAAATGACTCTTTTTGGGTTTTTCAAAACGTTTTCTACTTTTTTTTTCAAATTTTTGTATTTTCTGCTAAAGACACACTAAAACACATCAACACACACTACAAACACTTAAAAATAGTGAGAAACAACTCTAGTGGTGCTAGGTGGTGAAATCCTACGAATTTTCAACAAAAACACTTGTTTACCCCCCCCCCCAGTACTTAAACCAAACATTGTCATCAATGTTTCAAACATAGACTCACACATAAGCAAGCAAACGACACAATGAACAAACATGACAAACATGGCAAAGTAAAAGCAAGAAAGAGTAGAGTTTAAGAACACAAATCTGGTTATGATGCCATAGCTTCCTAGTTCTTCTTTATTCGCATGGATTGTCTCCTAAGAAGCACTTGCTTTAACGTCTTCCAGCTGGATGATACATCCATTCAAACTCCCCTAGGTCCCATGGCACGGAGTTGATCTTTGAATGGGAGGTGATACTTGAAATGATCTAGGAATGGTTTAAATTCTGTGTGCTCCGACATGAAATCAAGAATAAACACCCCTTCGAAAGTTGTAGGACTAGAAAATTCAACCAGATTTGGTGTTGTGAGAGTTATGACTTGTCCCGTGTCATAAAATCCAACTTCTTTGGGAATTGTCGTCTCAAGTACATCCCCTTTGATGAATTCTTGATATTCCCCAGCCACTTATTTCTCTTGAATCATTCTTCTTGTTATACAAAGTTCTTTGAACAATTCAACACATTCTGGAACTTGATTTGTTGTACCAAGAATTTGGATATTACTTTGCACCCTTGGAAGGGCTTCCAATATGTCTTTTTCACTTTCTTCTTCCTTGGAAATCATGAACCTGCAAGGGATAGGGACATTTAGTGGAATGGGGTTAGAAAGAATTGAATTTGGAACAACCTTACTTGAATTGGATGATGTAGGAGCCTTAGAAGGCTGCGGCAAGGGTTGTTCTTCCCATGCCGTGGATTTGTCTTCCTCATCTTCTTCAAGCATTAACTGTTTGTCTACTTCTGTGTTATGTTTAGACATCTTTAGTTCAGCTTCAACCTCCATACTACTTCCTAAAGTGATGGCTTCAGCGATTTCAAAATCTCCCCATGGATTGACAATGGTTGAGCTGGAGAGTTCACTTTGTTTTTAAATTTGCCCCATGAATTCCATCATCTCTCCAAGTTTTCAATTCGCTCATCTCCTTAGCTCAATTTGCTATTCGATTATTTTGATTTTGTAATCCCTACAATACAGAAGTTAGTAATTGAATAGCTTGATCATTATCAAATAGCGAACCTGAATTTGGTTGGGCATATTGTTATAGGGGAGACTGTGGTAGTGCATATGGCCATTTATAGAACTCCTCAGATGGCTGCCAATATTCTTCTTGTTGAACTTGTTGAGGTTCCTTCCACATAGAATTTGAATAATCTCTCCAATCTGAATTGTAAGTGTTGGAAAACAAGTTGTTTCTTGATTGATTATGGCCTTGATAACCCCAAGCACCTCTATTCTCATTGAATTGAGGACATTGATGAGTTTGATATCCTTACCTATAGGACACACCAAATGTAGGGACACTTTGCATTGTGGTACCAATATATCACGCTACCATATCGCTTAACTCCAAACAAAATCTATCAAAAGCACAACACCCACAAGAACAAAAGAATCAGGGAACTGCCGATAGAAAACGGAGCCTTCGCTGAAAGGCAAATCCCTTCCAATGATATGTAGGGAGTCCTTTATGGACCCAATTGCAACTTTGTTGTCTGCACGAAGGAAATTCATGGAGAACTCATCTCCTAACGCCCAGAGGCAGCGTTGAGGGGGAGCGAAATGTGCAATGGCATAGGACCCCTAAATTTAAAGGGCCACAAAAAAATTTTGGTATCTTATATTTATATGTAATAATGTTATATATTAAAAAAATATTTTTATTAGCACTTTAAAATCTTATTATGCACTTTTATAAGTGTTATTTTTTTTTCTTTTGAGATATTAGAAATGCCAATAGCAACACCTTAAAAACGATTTTCTTTTCAATTATATTATATAATAATGCTATATATTCAAGTGAAACTTTAAAGTTAGAGTTTTTGAAGCTTTTTTTTTTCTTTCTTTGGTTGCTTAAGATTGAACTGTTTTTGATTATTTAGAGAAAGTTATGTTTGTAACTATTTTTACTTATTTAATGATACTTGTAAACCTAAATGTTGTTTTGATTTAAGTTATTATTTTCTAGTACCAATATATTGTCCTACTTAAAAAAAAATTTAAAATAAAAAAACTATCTTAAAAAAGGGCCCTTTTATAAATGTCGCACATGGCCCCCGAAATCTCATAGACGGCTATGCTAAAGCCCCACCATGGGTTTATTGCCAAAAGTGATCGCTGGTGTAAATTCTTACATTATATCATCTTTTCCTTAGAGCTACCTCAGTGATTTGATTCCCTTTCCCAAAGATATGTAGGCAATCCTTTACGGATTCAATCACACCCTCTTGTCAAACAATCCCATTCCCTTTATCAATAAAGAAGTTCTGGAATTTATCTGTCTTATTTAGTTACATTCAATGTTTTGTCAATCTATATGTCTTCAAAAACTTTGCACAGTTGCAAATTTGACAAAATTCAAAAATAAACACCCCTTAATGTTTCTTTTTGCTTTTTGAACATCTTATTTGAAATAATCTTTTTGACTCATTTGATCGATTGGACTAACAATAACGGAAGTGCAACAAAGTCAAGGAACGGAAGTGAACATTTGAGTCAATTACCAAAACAAATGTGTAGGTAGTTGAATCACGGATGAAAGTAAGCATATTCTATTCTTTTTTGGTACAAAAATTAATCAAACTTTATTATATTAAGAGGAAATTATAATTCCATTCAACTTTTCTATATCTTCTGGACAAAATAGTTGACACACCCCGACCTAAAATCAAGGCATGCTGGCCGTCACATGAGGGTGACGTAGCCATGTGCACAGTACGGATGCAATAAGGATATGAAATATACAAATAAATAAGAACTGAAAGCTAATTAATGTGCACTAATAAGCAGAAAGTGCTAGGAATGAGATACAAGTGTAAATACACCTAATCAGAGCATAGAAGTCTAGGTGCAGTCTAGTAGGACAAGTACTAGTTATACAGTACCAGAAGAAGTCCTACGAATATTATACTTTGTCAGAACTGCCAAGATCCACAAATGCCACCAATAGCAAGTCTACCTAAAACCTGGAGGGGAGCAAAATAGAAAATGTGAGTGGGCAAAAACAAAGCTTTTCAAAATCATTTCATTTACCAAATGCTCTAACCCCTCGCCGTAAAACATGTATAATTTTCCCAGAAATGAAATATAAATATATATATATATATATATATATTAGGTTCTAAAAAGCGCTAGGTGCTAGTCAGGCGGCGGGTAGGGGCCTAACGCCTAGGCGGCTAGGCGGGGGCCTAGGCGGCCTAGGAGGATTTAGGTAAATTTATTGTATATTGTGTAAATAAGTAGAGATTACATAAAGTACATGTATCCAACAAGCTTACAATTTGAAAACACATTAACCATGTAATCAATCTGAGTGTTTTTGGATGATATATGTATCTAACAAGGCAACAAGTATCCATCAAGCTTACAATCAAAATGAATGTTCTTGGATAATACCTGTATGCAATAAGCATCCAACAAACTTCCAATTTAAAAGCACATTGTCATTAAGCATATAATCATTGTCATTGAGCATATAATCAAAATGAGAGTTCTTTTCTTGAGTATCCAACAAACTTACAAATTAAACATTGTCATTAAGCATATAATCATTGTCATTGAGCATATAATCAAAATGAGAGTTCTTTTCTTGAGTATCCAACAAACTTACAAATTAAAAGCACATGAAAGTTGTTTTCCTGAGTATCCAACAAACTTACAAATTAAAAGCACATTAAGCATAAAATCAAAATGAGTGTTCTTGGATAATACATGTATCCAACAAGTTCACAATTTAAAGTTTAAACACATTACACATAAAATGCAAAATGAAAGGGATAAGGATATAAGATACTTGCAAAGTTTTAGAGCTAGGCCTAAATCTCTTCTTCTCCACATCCTTCCAAGATTCTCTCCGTGTCAGACTCAAACTCAATTTCTTCTTCATCATCTCCTTCTTCTTCTGTGTCCTCATCCCATACAAAATCTTCTTCATGAAGCTCTCTTACTTCAACATTTCTAGAACTCCTCCTAGGCTCTAGGGAACTATCCACCTCTAATTGCTCTCCATCCATTCCCGAACCAAGCTCAGTTTCTTCATCAACACCCTCCACAATCCATCCTTGCGCCATACTAGCTTCATTAGCGAGTAGTATATCCACTTTCTTCTCTTTCTCTCTTTTCTTCTTGTTCATGATCCTCGCATTGAATTGGACATAGACCAAATTATTCAACCTTGTAGTATCTAGTCTATTCCTTTTCTTTGTATGTATTCCCCCAAAAGTGCTCCAATTTCTCTCACACCCGGATGAACTTGTAGTCAATGAGAGAATTTTGATAGCAATTCTTTGCAAATTAGGCACACCATTGCCATAAGTAGACCACCATGAAGCTAAAAAAGTACAAAATACAAAATTTGAATTAGACTAGTAAAGAAAAACAATTAGAACTAGACTAGTAAAGAAAAACAATTAGAATCATACTCGGATCATAGTTGTCATCATTCTCAACGCATCCAATCTCTGCCAAATGTCTTCCAAATCCACCATTTTTTTTCTTGTACTTCGGCATCTCTATATTAATAACTCGGTTTTGGACTTCAAAGTTGTCGGGGAAGAACTTCTCAACATAAGTAAACATGGCGTCCATGACTAATGAATCATGTTGAATGCTTGGATCTTTGAAGAAGTAAAAAGGATTCAAGAAATAGGCCTCCATATGTAATGGACCATCAAGCCAATCATGAGCTTTTTCATCAATAATTTGTATGATTGGTCTATAATGGGCCTTCTTATTTTTCAATGCCTCTTTGATCTCATTCCTCACTTTTTGTAGCTCCCTGTACAAAAACCCCATTGATGGCTTTTTATCCCCATCCACAAGTTGAAGAACCTTAAACAATAGTTCAAACACTCTCAAGCAAAGTAAGACCCCATTCCAAAATTGTGCACTCACCATGGTAGCATATGCCGCTTTCCCCTTTGTACTCTTAGAATGTTTGCATTTTTCTCATTCATCACTAGCAACCATAATCCTCAAGTCCTTTTTCTTATCAACCAAGCTTTGCAAAGTTAGGAAAGAAGTTGCAAATCTTGTGACTCCGGGTCTCACTATGTCTCTTTTCTTTGTATACTTTCTCATCAATGCTCATGTTTTATGATGAGCATAAATGAAGATAGCAAAAGCCTTTGCCTTTTCAATCACTCCTTTGAACCTAGGTAGGTTACCAATTTCTTGAAGCATGAGGTTCAACGTGTGAGTGGCACATGATGTCCAAAACATGTGTGGCCTCTTGTCCAACATCTTGTTTGCCGCTGCCATATTGTTAGAAGCATTGTTGGTTACCACTTGAACAACATTTTGTGGACCAACTTCTTCGATGCACTTGTCAACATATTCAAATATGTATTCCCTGGTGTGTGCTTCACTAGAGCATTCCTTGGAAGAAAGAAATATTGTGCCTTCTTTGCATGTCACACACAAATTCATTATACTTCTTCTTTTTCGATTGGTCCAAGCATTGGTCATAATTGAGCAACCATTCAAAGCCCATTTTTCTTCATGCTTCTTAAGAGATTGTTTTACCCTTTCCACCTTTTCTTTCAATAAAGGCTCTCTCAAATCATATTGACTTAGAGGTTGGTATCCCGGGCCAAATTGACCAACTGATTCCACAAAGCATTTGAAGCTATCATTATCAATGGCATGGAAAGGAATACCGGCTTCGTAGACCCATCGAGGCAGATATTGATCCACCTGATGTGTTCTATCCTTCCAAATTGCATCATGAAGATTTTGTTGTCGCTTACTCTTGCTTCCATCATTTGATTTTGAAGAACCAGGATTGATGGAGAATGCAAACCTATCAATAACCCCAAGAGTTCGCAACCTTTTCCTTGACTCAACAACTTCAATATCTTTATCTTCTTCAATATGTGGACCTCTTCCCTCACTTCCTCATAGTAGTGCATGTTTCTTTCTTTCTTCTTCTTTTTTGCTTCATTTAATGCGGCTTTACATTTTGCTATATCTTCATCCAAAGACTTTGTGCATCCAGCTACATTTCCCTTGATATGGGCTATGTGTTGTTTCATTCTATAAATGCCACCACTGAGTACTTTTTTACACAACTTACACTTCACCTTATCCGAGTTTGAAGGATCCGCCAACACCCCATATTCCCATCCCACATTGTTTGAAGCATGCTTTAATGGATTATCTGATTGGGTGGACAACATTGGATTAGATGCTCCGGATGATACAGTGCCCGCCATCTAAAAAAGCAGAAAATCATTTAACTATAAGTACATGAAAAGAAGGCCCTCCATCGAGAAGAATAGAATCATAGAGTTTGTAGAAATTAAATATATTAATCCAAATCCTACAAGAAGCAGAATTAAAGCACAACACAAGCAAAGGCAACTAGAAAAAGAGTAGTTAGCATGTTTAGATTAGTTGTCAAAGCAGCCAACTTTTCTTATGCTACTTCGAAACTAAATCCACAGTGATAAAAATAAAAGTAGAAGAAACATCAAACTTACAATGAAGGAGGCTTATGATAGGAGCATATTTATGCGACTGAGTTAGTTTGTTCTCATGTATTTATGTTGTTATTTCTTAGTTAATTATGTATTTTAAGCTATTTTCGTGTGTTTGTAGGTCCATAGGCCTTATAAAGCAAAAAGATGCATTTTGGTGCATTTTGGAGCAGTTTTGGGCCTGGAATGAATAGCACGTGGATGGACGAAATTGAAGACTAAAAAGGCTAGGAATGTGTTAAAGAGAAAGAAGAATTAATGTAAAAAGGACAAAGAGCTCAGCCACAAAGGGGTTTCACTCCACCATTCACCTTTCCATCATTGCCGTGCACCACCATTGCACTCCCTTTGGATTCCTATGCCGTGCATCATCATCCATGTTCCCTCCATTGACTCATTTGTTGCATCATTTCACCTCCCTTTCCTACCATGTGCACAATCATTCATGTTCCCTAGCTGCAACACCACTCCATTTTACCCCCATGCTTTGCATCATCGCTTCACTTTCACCTTTGAATCATTTCAAACACCACTCATTGCACTCAATTGCTACACCATTCCTTGTTCCCTCCATCATTTCAGATTTCATGCATCATTACATTGACTCATTGCACTCAATTGCTACACCATTCCTTGTTCCTTCCATCATTTCAGATTTCATGCATTATTACATTGAATCATTGCACTCAATTGCTACACCATTCTTTCTTCCCTCCATCATTTCAGATTCATGCATCATTACATTGACTCATTGCACTCAATTGCTACACCATTCTTTGTTCCTTCCATCATTTCAGATTTCATGCATTATTACATTGAATCATTGCACTCAATTGCTACACCATTCTTTCTTCCCTTCATCATTTCAGATTCATGCATCATTACATTGAATCATTGCACTCAATTGCTACACCACTCCATGTTCCCCTCCATTGCCATGCACTTCCTCTATAAAAGGAAGTGTGTGTAACATAAATTTAGTTCATACTTAGTTAGATCATTCACTCCCATTTCAACACAACCTTCATCCAAACACATCCATTCATCTTCACATCTATTCCTCCATACAAACAAACCTTCAAACACTCACCAACACCTTGTGCCGTAGCAAAGGAAGGGAAGGAAAGTGCTTGGACGTGCTTGCTGTCCAACTTGGATCGTTTGAGCGTTTAGGTGTTTTCTTTCTTTTGTTTCTAATGTTTAAATTCATTTCCTTTTGTTTTGTTGTAAATATGAGTGGCTAAACCCCTCTTGGTTAGGGGTGATTTCAAAGCCATGATTATGTGTGCAATATAATTTGATGAATTTCAGTTATGAACTCTTGAATCGTGAATGCAATTGGCTTAACTATTTGATTGATAACTTATTTGTATTTGTTAATTAAGGGTCGACACTTAATTGGCATGCATAAATCTGTTGCTAGAATATAAGGAAGTTTCACATAATCGTTACAAACTTATATTCACATGTAGTGAAGGTCGCTTATAAACGATCGCGTTAAGTTCAATTCCTAGCATGAGTGACATGATGTCATAGTTGCAAGTGCTTTGTCAATGCTTATGATTTTCATTAAACGTAATGATCTTTGATTGTATCTCTATTATGATGTCATGTAGGGAACTTTAGAAGAATGTTTTGGGTTGTCGAATGATGTCATCCAATCCAATAAAACAAGGAAAATCTGAGAGTTAACTAGTGATGTCACGGTTAATTTGGAGCATTGTTGTTCATAATTCAATGAAGTAGTAACTGGAAATTAAGTTATTTGCATACATGTCATGTGTGGAGAAAAAGCCTCTAGCTATCCCATCCATCATCTTATTTCTCAAATTTATTTTACAATCTGTCTAGTTTTTCATACTTGTTTGTTTGTTTCAACTTCATCCGAATCAAAACACCCCTTTTAGTTTCTTGTTTCAAAGTGTTTCAAATCTGTTTTAGTTTGTGTTTTTAAGTGTTTTGATTCAAGTAAAAGTCAACTTTCGTCCAAAGTCATTCCTAGTGTCTAGTTTAAGTTTATTTAGTTGTTTTAAGCTGTTTTGAGTATTTTAAGTTTGCTTTGAGTCTTGTGAGTCTTGTTAAGTGTTTTTAAGTTTATTTTTATGTTTTTGAGTCAGTTTAGAGGTTATTTGCAAGCCTTCCTAATCTCCGGTCCAGAACGATCCCTATTTATACTTATACTACAATTGTCAAAAGAGGGTTAAATTTGTGTGTTAAGTTAATTTTCGCATCAGCTTACAGGAGAAACTTGTTTAAACATATATTCATTCATCAAGTGTGTCCCGAGTTGGCCTGCTCAAGATCTTACGAAAAGGAAACAAGCTATTTACATGATTGTTTCAAACAAAATAGGACTTGCAATGTGCATGAAGAAAATGTTGTTAGAAATATGCCCTGAAAGTCAATCTTTGGAAGAAACCTTTCAGGACAATGAATGGATGTATAGATGATTCTTGTACATCAAATGGCAAAGATACTAATTAGGACTATCTCAACACACGATATATGTCCTAAATAGTGAATCCATGGACAATGGATTGATGGAAGAAGTAATCTAATGATGTTAGACTACAGAGACCTTCTTCACATAACCATCATGTCCAAAAGGTTCCTGGTCATAGGATTGTCGGAGGGATACTGACAATGCATAGACCGGTACATACTATGTCCGCTTCAATTGGAAGGATGGAAAGTCTCGTCCCATTCGTGTAGTGACACTAAGACAAGTATGTAGGTGCTCATTAAGGGAATGAGTTCACTGAACACAATCGAACGAGAGTACTTGCATAGAGGTCTACTCACATGTCAAGCAAGTAACTCTAATGGTTGGAATAATGTAAGTAGTCCTTTGACCTGAGGCATCATAGTTGTCTTGTGGTTAGGTACTTGATCTTTGATTAGGTCAAAGTCACTCCATCCGCGGGTGTCCACGGCATAGTTGGGGTTAAGCCACTTAGTCATGGAGGCAAGTGAATGTGCAACAAGGAATCTCTAATCCTCGTTAAGAGAGGATGAATACTCTAAGATATGATTCGGGAATCTTCGGCCGAAGTATCGAGCGTAATAAAGGAAAGCGTTCCTATACGACTCAAATGAATCATATAAGAAGGAATAATCACATTAGGGGTTTGACATAATATATCCATACCCTAGTAATGTGATTGAGAGTATTGTTTTAGAGAAGGATCGAATTACATTGTAATTCCAATTGAATAGGTTCTCCGAACAAATTCTACATTAACTTGGGTAGCCATGATATATGGTTAGATGTCACTCATGACTTGTGAGTTCTTCTAGATGATTAAATGTAGTCGTCAAAGAAGAAGGTGAATTAAAAGTAAGTTTTAATTCACTAAGTGATTGGATTAAATATAATCAATTGGATTGGTGCCAATCACCTCACTGCCTTGCTAATTAGAACCTAAAATGATTGTACACCGATACACTCTTGTAGTGAGTAACTAATGGATGATGGAAATAATTAATTGGATTAATTAAGTGTTGTGATTAATTAGAAAGTCTAAAGAAATCATAAAAGCGATAAAAGATCGTTTTGGGCTTAAAGAAAAGTTCGGGTGTAATTGGGCCCATTGGGCCTAAACCCATTGGGCTTTTATTCAAGCATAGGATGACTTGAAATGATAAAAGCCCAAAGCCTAAACCATACACATAGGGCCGGCCAAAGAGAGGGAAAGAGAAAGTCAAATTGTTGACTTGTTTCTTTTGTTATAAAAGGAACTTTATAGTGAAAAAGTTCATTAGGGTTTTTTGTGTGTTCATTTCAACAAAAGAGAAAACAAAATATCTCTCTCTCAAAACACAAAGGGCCGGCCACCAAAGGGGGTTTTTAGCTAATCTTCTTTTTCTCCCTTTGGTCATTCCTCCATCCATCTCACTACACTAGTGGGTGTGGATCTTTAGAGGTCTTCAACCTTGGAGACTAAAGGAGAACCAAGGAGCACTCATTCTAGCAAAGTGGAGGAGGCAAGGAGGGAGGCTAGGCTCAAGGAGTTCCAAGAGCAAAGAACTTGGAGGTGGTCTATCCTTGGTCTCAAGTCTAAATCAAGGGGTATAAATCTACTCCTACACTTTGTTCTTCAATAAAATGTTTTGATGCATCTTATATAAACCTATGCATCTTGAAGGGTATTTGCATGACTATAGCTTTGATATTATTTGATAACATGCTTCCGTTGCTTTCGTATATAAATTTTGAATTGTATATGCATGCTAGTCACTAGAAATCCCACATGAATCTCATTATTTTCCCTTTAAATGTTGCTATCATTGATTCATTATCAGATTCAGATGTACAAAAACATAGTTATTTATGTGTAACCAACTAACCAAGTAAGCCTCTAAGAAGTTCAAAAGAATTACAGCCAATGAATAAGAATAACTAATCCTTCTCTTAACTAAACTAAGAGCCTATGAATACACAGTTGTAACTTGTAACCAGAGATCAATTTCAAACATGTAAATAGGGATTGACTGTTATTGATGTAATCCTCATGTATTATAAATTTATAAATAGATTGCTCAACCACATTAATGCACGGTATGCAATGAAGGAAAAATTTTGTCCTAGCTAAGAACATGTGAGAATATTTGAACACATATGCAAACTATTAACACATTAAAGTAGGCATGCATTCAAAACAATTCTAAAACCCATGACTTTCAAAGCCTAGTGAATGGTGAACCACAAGACTCTTTAACATCATTAAAAAGAAAGAAGGTTTTAGAGATTCATTACCCTTGAGCTCATCCTTGTTTACACAAGGGATTTACCCAAGTGGAGGGCCTTCAAGTCACCTCCTAGCTCCTTGGATCTTCCTTGTGATTTTCTTCCTTTTGATGCTCCTTTGCTCCTTGAGGATGTGAGGAAAGGATCTCCAAAAACACCAAAGATTTGGTGTCTCTAAGTCTCCACACCAAGGATGAGGTGTGAAGATGAAATGGATGACTTTTTGATTGCTAGCTATATCTTCTCTAAGTGGCTGGCCTCCTTTAGAGAAAAAGAGAGAAAATGTTTCTCATCTTTGCCTCAAGAAAACCCTAATGAGGTAAAAACTATAAAGATGCTTTTCTATCTATTTTCTTAGGTGAGTGGCAGACTTGCAATTAAGCAAAACTTACCACTCCCTCACTATGGCCGGCCTCTTTTAAGTGATTGGGCTATTTGCCCATATTGTTTTTAGTTGTCATACAACTTAAACATAATGGGCCTAGTGGACCAAACCCTTTTGGACCCTGAAGCCCAAAACTAACTTAAAAACCCAATACGAACCTTTCGTATAATTAATTAACTAATTAATTAACCTTGACCATATTTCAATTAAACCATTTAATTGCTTATCCATTTCATTTATATTTCTTCACTTTCATCCTTACTCGGTGTACGATCCATTAGGTTCTAATTAGCGAGGCAGTGGACGATTGTTACTGATAGGAGCATATTTATGCGACTTAGTTAACATGTTTTCTTGCATTTACTTAGTTAGTTATTGCTTATAAGAGTGTTTTAAGCTATTTTCGTGTGTTTGTAGGTCCTAATAACAAAGTTGGAAAGAAAGTGCATTTTGGTGCAATTTGGAGCAATTTTGGGCCAAAATGGATTGCATGCATATGAAGCAAGTGGGATGGACGTTTTTGGTGTTTTAAAAAGGGTTTCAACACATGCAAAAATCTGAATAATGAAGTTGAAGTGTGGAAGTGTGCAGATACATACACGTAAGGAACAATTTGAAAGGAAAAGAAGTGAAAGATGCCATTTGTTGGATTGTTTTACAAGATGTATTCACATTTTCAGCAACTACAAACATAATTGCAAGCTGAAATGATGCATAGCATGTGTGTAGAGGTGTAAAGTGGTCAAAAGTTGATGTTTGCAAGATGAAATGATGCAAAACATGTGTGTGAAAGTTGTCTAACAGCTAGTACATGTGGAAAAGGGATGGAATACAAGGCAAATGCATCAGATATTGAAGAATGAAGGCACATGGACAACTACAAAGGAGTTGAATTGAATTAGCAAAAAAGGAATGATTGCCTTTTGTTAAAGGCAAGACACAATGATAAAAGAGCATGTAAACTAGCTGTTTTTGCATCATTTTGGTCTTTGTTTGTATTGTTTATTGAAGCCACTTGAGTGATTCTTTGCTTTGGAGCTTCTATAAATAGGGAGTGAAGGGAAGAACACTAGACATTACACTACATCAAAAACACATCAACCACCCCTCCATATTCAGAATTTTCGCCAGAAATCATTCCCTCTCTTTGCCGCAGCCTTCCACCACCATTCTCCCAAATTTCTGCCAAAATTCACCCCTTGCCGCACCCCCCATCAATCCTAAACCCTTCCATACCCTTCCCTACCCATTCTCCCATACAAATACCACCCAAAAACCTGTCCAAAGTCTCTGTGCCGTAGCAAGGAGGAAGGAGAATTCGTGGATGCACCTGCTATCCAAATTGGAGTATCTAGGTGTTTTCTTTCTTTTGATTTTAATGTCTAAATTTATGTATATTTGCTTTGTGAGTATGAGGAACTAAACCCCCCCTTGGCTAGGGGGGAATTTGAAACCATGTTTATGCTTGCTATATGATTTGATTACTTCTAATTGCTTTTCATAAGTTGTGAATTCAATTTACTTATCTACAAGAATTAAAACTGATTTGTGTATGTTGGTTGAGAGTGCACGCTTAATTTTCATGCATAAGTTTGATGCTAAGATATAAGAGAGTTTCACCTAATCGTTATGAACTTATATTCACAAGTAGTAAAGGTTGTTGATCACAATCGTGTTAAGTAAATTCTTGGCATAAGTTTCATGCAATTCATAGTAACGAGTGCTTCGCCAATGCTTATGATTTTCATAGAACTTAATGATTCTTGCTTGTATCTCTATTATGCAATTCATGTAGGGAACTTGTGGGGAATTCTTTGGGTTGTCGTATGCAATTCATCCAATTCAATAACTTAAGGAAAATCTGAGGGTTAATTAGTGCAATTCACGGTTAATCTGGGGTGTTGGGAATTCATGGTTTATTGAGAAGCAATTGGAAATCGTTTTGTATGAAAGTGTGACATGTGTGGAGAAGAACCCCTTAGCTAGCTTTCCATCCATTCACTTTTATCAAATTCGTTTTAGAATCTGTTCAATTTACAAAGTTTGTTCTTGTTTTCAATTTTCGTCAAAACTCAATCCCCATTTATTTTGAAGTGTTAGATTAGTTAGAAATCAATTTAGTTTGTGTTTTTAAGTGTCTTGAGTCAAGTCATAACCCAATTTCGTCCAATTTAGTGTTAGGTGTTTAAAACTGCCCAGAAAGTGTTTTTAAGGCAGTTTTGAGTGTTTATTTGCTGTTTTGAATCTTTTGGTTTGTTTTGGTGTTTTATAGTTTAGTTTTGCATTCTTTGAGTCTAGTTTAGTGTTTTAAACTTTGTTTTTACGTTTTGAGTCAGGTTCAAGTGATTTGGCAATCCCTCATAATCCCCGGCCTAGAACGATCCCTACTTACATACTTTGTGTGCTTATATATTTCGCATCAGTTACTCTTAACGATCGATTGTGAATTGAAACTACATTTCAATTCTCCCTTTGATTAAGATTAGTGTTTGCTAATCTTCAGGGCTTCCACAAACCATGAGTGACACCTAGCAGCATGTCATGGCTACCTAAGCCAAATAGAATTGGTTGGAGAACCTATCCAGTTACAATTACAATGCAATACGGTCATTCTCTAATACAATACTCTTAATCACATTGTTTGAGTGATAGTTTGTATCATGTCTACTATCCAATGTGATATTTCTTTATATGATTCAATTGAATATGATTTGGAACATACTTCCTAAGTCATATTCGTATGCTTTGGCCAAAGACTCCCGAATCATATCTTAGAGTATTCTCCTTCCACCATGGAAGGTTAGAGATTCCTTGTTGTGCATTCATATACCTACATGACTAGATAGCTTGACCCCAACAATGTCGTGGACACTCTCGATGGAATGCCTTTGACATCATCAAAGATCAAGGACCTAACCATTAGACATCTATGATGCCTCAGGTCAAATGACTACTTTGCATATTGCAACTTACGAGTTCTTACATGACATGTATGTTCGAACTCTCTTTTGATCGTTGTTCAGTGTACTCGATTACTCTTTCAAGCACCTATGTCTTTGTCTTAGTGTCCAACACTAAATGACTTGAGACTAGTCATACTCACGCTTGAGTTGACATAACACATACTAACCTTAGCGGATTGTCAATGCCCAATTGGCAATCCTATGGCTAGGAACGTTTTAGGAATGAACATAAGAGAAAGGTCTCGTTAATCTAACTTATTTAAATCACTTCTCTCTTAGATCAAATACATTCCTTGGATTCCCTTATCGCTTAAACACATGATACAATAAATAGTGATTAACAACAAGCTTTGCCCTTCATTAAACATATAATAGTTTAATACAATAAGTATTCCAAAAGCTATTACATCAAATGAGTGGCTTTGTGGGCATACTTCCAACAATCTCCCACTTGCACTCAAAGCCACCTTCTCATGTATCTAATACCCATCTTTTCCATATGGCTGTCAAGTTGGATTTGAGACATTGGCTTTGTCAGTGGATCTGCTACGTTATCGGCTGAGGCAATCCTGAGGATGTTGACTTTCCCCTCGGCAGCATATCTTCTAATGATATTAAAGCGCCTATCAAAATGCTTGTTCTTTTGATGAGCCCTGCGTTCCTTGGCTTGAGCTATCGCCCCACTATTATCACAGTACAAAGTTACTGGTGATGTAATGGTTGGAACCACTCCAAGTTCAGTAATGAACTTCTTTATCCAGAACGCTTTTTTGCTGGCTTCAGCTGCAGCGACATATTCTGCCTCCGTCGTGGAATCAGCAATTACATCATTTTCTTGCTTTTCTAGCTAACAGCCCCACCATTCAGAGTGAATACATATCCTGAGTTGGAACTTCTATCATCGACGTCAGATTGGAAATCTGCGTCTGTATAGGCTTCCACTCGCAACTCTGTTGCTCTTCCATAAACGAGAAACATGTCCTTAGTTCTTTTTAAGTACTTAAGGACCGTCTTGACAGCTACACAGTGTTTTAATCCTGGGTTAGATTGATATCGACTAGTAATGCTCACAGCATATACGATATCAGGCCTTGTGCATATCATAGCATACATGAGACTTCCTATGGCGGAAGCATAAGGAATAGCACTTATCTGCCGTATCTCTTCAGGAATCTTAGGTCCCATGGACTTAGAAAGGTGAATTCCATGTCTCACAGGAAGAAGACTTTTCTTAGATTGTTCCATCTGGAACCTACTTAGCACCTTATCTATGTACATAGATTGGGATAATCCAATTAATTTTCTGGATCTATCACGATAGAGTTTTATCCCAAGTACATAAGATGCATCTCCCAAATCTTTCATGTGGAAGGTTTTGGACAACCATACTTTTACAGAAGAAAGTACTGCAGTGTCATTCCTGAATAGTAATATGTCATCTACATATAACACTAGGAATACAACTGCATCCCCAACGACCTCTTGATAAACACAATTGTCGTCTTTGTTTTGAGAAAAACCAAACGTTTTGATTTCAGTATCAAAACGAATGTTCCAGCTCCTGGAGGCTTGCTTAAGTCCATAAATGGACCTTTGAAGCTTGCATACCTTAGTCCTTTCAGACTTGGACACGAAACCTTCAGGTTGAGTCATATAGAGCTCTTCCTCTAGGTAGCCATTTAGAAAGGCCGTCTTCACGTCCATTTGCCATATCTCATAATCATGGTACGCAGCTATAGCAAGCAAAATCCGAATGGACTTAATCATGGCTGCAAGAAAGAAGGTTTCTTCATAGTCAATCCATTCTCTTTGCCTGTGACCCTTGGTTACGAGTCCAGACCTGATTTTGATACATGGAATCCATCTTGGATTTCATGGCCTCTTGCCATCTCTTTGAATATATGTCAGACATTGCTTCAGTGTAGTCTCTAGGGTCTTCCTTTGTGTCATTGTCACCTAGAAGGTGCAATTCCCCAAAGTCATTATCTAAGCCATACCTCTTAGGTGGCTTGCTAACCCTTTCAGATCTACGTGGAGCTAGAGGTTTAGGAACAGGGTTGTCAACTTGTCGAGTGCTTATTTGTGGTTCATATTAATCTTATTAATTTCCATTGTTTTACTTATAGTTCCTTTGAGAACAAATTCGTCCTCTAGAAACTTAGCAGTTCTGGCGACAAAAACCTTTTGGTCGTTAGGATGGTAGAACTCATATCCCATAATTTCTCTATAATATCCCACAAAATAGCACATAACTGATCTCGCTTCAAGCTTAGTAGCTTCAAGCTTCTCGACATATGCTTCACAACCCCAAATCTTAATGTGATTAAGACTTGGCTTTCTTCCATGCCATATCTCATAGGGCGTCTGTGAAACTGACTTGGAAGGTACTCTATTAAGCAAGTAAGCTGCTGTATATAGAGCGTATCCCCATAATGTTATTGGTAGATCTGCGAAACTCATCATAGAACGAACCATGTTCATCAAGGTTCGATTTCTCCTTTTAGAAACTCCATTAAGTTGTGGAGTTCCCGGTGGAGTCCACTGTGATATTATTCCACACTCTTTGAGATAATCTAGGAACTCGGTACTTAGATACTCTCCCCCTCAATCTGATCTTAGGATCTTTATTTGTTTCCCAGTTTTCTTCTCAACTTCCTTCTTGAATTCTTTGAACTTTTCAAAGGATTCTGACTTGTACTTCATAAGATACACATAGCCAAACCAAGAATGATCGTCGGTGAATGTGATATAGTAGGAGAAGCCTCATCTCGACGTATTAGACATAGGTCCACATACGTTAGTGTGGATTAACCCTAGAATTTCAGTGGCACGCTCTCCTTTCCCAGTGAATGGAGATTTGGTCATCTTCCCTTTTAAGCAACATTCACAAGTACCCATTTGGTCATTACCTAATGGGCGGAAATATCCGTCTTTCGACATCTTGCGAATCTTATCAAGGTTCACATGTCCAAGTTTAAGATGCCACATCTTTTCTCGGTTAACTTCTTCTCTAGCCCTTTTGGGTTTTGAGGTATTACCGCTTTCAATACAGTGCATCCCACTACTTATCTCTAAGTGAAAAAGTCCCTCTATCATATTACCATGAGAGATAATACGACCGTTCAAGTATAAAGTGCAACTCATTTTGTCAAACAATATCGAGTGCCCATCTCGTAAAAGCTTAGAGATAGAAATCAAATTCTTTATACATGAAGGAAAATATAAACAATTTTTAAGTTCCAAGACTTCCCCAGAGGGCAGTTTAAGCATGTAGGTGCCTATTGCTTTAGCAGAGATCTTAGTGTCCTTCCCAACTCGCACAATCATCTCCCCATTGTGCAATGTTTTGCTCCCTGTTAGTCCCTGCAACGAATTGCAGATATGTTAACTAGCGCTTGAATCAAATATCCAGGAATTGGAGCTCATTGTAAAAGCACTCTCTATGACAGAAATAGTCCATTCAAAAGTTCGTGTCATAAGGCTCGCAATGCGTACCCTGTATTTCTTCTTCCAACGTTCATCCTTTCCATAATGAAAGCATGTTTCTTTGGATTTTATTGCCTTCTTCTTATGTAACCTTTTCCTTGTGATTGCAGTCTCACTCCCACTGTCCCTTTTGAAACCTTGTTCAAACTTACAGCACATGTCAATCATCTCGGTAAAAGTATGATTGAATCTATTCACTTTATAGTTTACAATAAACTTAGTGAAATCATCCGAGAGAGATGCAAGGAAAAAGTCTTGGGCCATTTTCCCATCGATGGAAGTTCTTAAACTTTCAAGATCTTGAAAGATCCTTTCCATCTTTTGTCCTTGTTTTTGGACCGATGACCCCTTTGCCATTTTGGCATTCAATAGATTACAAACATTTGAGAATCGTACGTTACTAGTCTCAATGTCATGCATCTTATGCAAACTATCAACCATGGCACAAGAAGTGTCCATGTGCTCATGTAGCTTCTTAAGCTCCTCACTTAGTGAGGATTAAGCATTTGGCTTGTAAGTCATCCTTATAGTGTCTAACATAATTTTGACACTCCTCCTTTGAAGCTAGTTTCGTAGGAGGTACATGAGGAGGGGATTGCTTAAGCACATACAATATGTCTTTCACCTTTGAGACATTCTCAATGTGGCGATACCAAGCAAGGAAACGTTGGCCCCTAAGGCCCCTTTTGTCAAGTATAATGGTGGGTGTAATTTTAGGCATGTCGTTAACTACATAACATAACAGAAATCATATTAGATTGTTGATTTTAAAACTACTTGATTGGGTCTTAAATCAAATAGTACCACCCACTATTTTTGGCAAATTCCACATCCCTCAATGGAATTCGAGAGTTATGTTGAACTCTTAGCGGGGTATGGGAGGCTCACCATTACCAAGCCCACCTCACGATGATACGATGTTGGTTAGCAAAAATAATGATGAGAGAATAACGCTTTAGTCATTTACAACTCTTGTAATTACCTATCTAGTTTGGCCTCTAGAGAATGATGACTCACAATGATATGATGTTGACACCATTGCACTTAGTTAAGTTATTCCCACCATGCTAGTTCGTGTAGGGGTTCAAGAATAGCCTCACAATCATATGATGTCGGCCATCCTCGTTGCCTACCTCACTACATCATGTATGTTCATATGGACTCCTCTTGAATGTAAGCACATACTTTGAACTTCCCCATGATAGGGTGAAGCCGGTGTAGGAGTCACAAACGATTGGAGCCCACCATAGTGGAAGGCCTACGAAGAGATGTTCAAAGCATCTCTCGCTTATCAACTTAATATTCATTTTGTTGAGGGAGTTGTGTTGGGCTACATGAATTTTATTTTAATCTTATTAAAAGAACTTGGGCCTATCACAACCATTGGTCCAAGTTAATATGAATTAGTAGTATATAATACTCCCACTATTTCGATGAAACAAGCGAGACTATATGGAACTACTATCAAATGCATTGCATCCTCATATGGACTATATAGTTATATTAGGTCTTAGGATGATTATGAACCGTTTGATTTGATCCAACACGAGCCTTGTGTTGGACCTTGGGTTTAAGGTAGATAGTTGTTGATTTTAGTTACGCGTTTAATCTAATTAAACCGTTATTTCCTATTGTGCCTTGGACCTAACTATTCCAATTTGCATACATATAAACAAAAGAGGAATACATGAAATAAAGAGAAGGGCTTATGCCCTTTTACAACAAATTAGAAGGACTTATGTCCTTTTACAACAAATTTGAACTAATCAAATTACATTCAAATCTAAACTACTTAACCCAAACATTCACAATGTAAAGCGGCCAATCACATAGCTCAATTATCGAGGCATTTGGTTCATAATCACCATTTTCTTAATCAATCAAATTAACTAAGAAGGCAATTTAAACAATTGGTTTTTGGATTCATAGAATTGATTTAAATGGAACTAAATGAAATGAAAATCCAATTCTCATTAAAGAGACAAAACCATTTTGTTCTCATCATCTTTTGGGCCGAAAAACAATGACCACAACAATTGGGCCATAAGGTTAAAACATAAACTTTTGGGGTCACTTTGTAAAAACACAAAAGTCCACAACTTCATGTAATTACAACTAGAACCCAAAAATTTCAACAATAGCAAGAACTTCATTAAAGGAGCAAAATAATTTGTCCTTTAGCGTTTTTGGGCCTTAACGAAAAAAAAACGTAAACTTTTGGGCCAAAGTACAAATACACAAAAGTATCAAAACTTTATGTAATTGCATGAAAGGCCCCAAAAGTACCCCCATTAAGGGGTGGCCGGTTTTGGTAGTGAAAAAGGAGGGGGAAAAGGTTTTGGTGAAAAATTCAAAATTTGAAAGTGTTTTGTGCAAGTGGATAGGTATTTGAGGAAAAGTTGATTGGTATAGGTTGTAAGAAAATGTTTTGTCAAACAATAAAGACATAAATCATCCATCACCAATTAATTATAAACCAAAACTTTATGAAAAACAACAAACATTTTGAATCAAAACTCCAAACCTTTTTGTTCTTGGTAAGAACATCAAGAATATTGAAGAACACACATGAAAACTCATAAGAGCTCCATGAATGTTTTCACACAATAAAACTCAAATTTTCACTACACAAAAGATTGTTAACATCCTAGGGTACTTAGGGGTTCCAAAAGTCTCTTTAAAACTCTTTTAACAAGACAAACATGAACCCAAAAATCCACCCTTTGGATTTGGCCGAATTTCCCAACATACATGGCACCAAATTTTAGTTCCAATATTCATGCTTAAATGAACTACATCTACAACATTTGAGATGCTAAATTTTCAAGCAAAATTTATATTCAAAAGCAAGAACAAAGCTTGTAACATTTACAACATTTAAATCACAAACCATGAAAAACATGTTGGAAATATGCCCTGAAAGTCAATCTTTGGAAGAAATCTTTCAGGACAAATGAATCGATGTATGGATGATTCTTATACATCAAATGGCAAAGATGCTAATTAGGACTATCTCAATAAACGATATATGTCCTGAATAGTGTATCCATGGACAATGGATCGATTGGAGAAGTAATCTAATGATGTTAGACTACAGAGACCTTCTTCACATAACCATTATGTCCAAAAGGTTCCTGGTCGTTGGATTGTCGGAGGGAAACTGACAATGCGTAGACCGGTACATACTGTGTCCGCTTCAATTGGAAGGATGGAAAGTCTCATCCCATTCGTGTTGTGACACTAAGACAAGTATGTAGGTGCTCATTAAGGGAATGAGTTCACTGAACACAATCGAACGAGAGTACTTGCATTGAGATCTACTCACATGTCAAGCAAGTAACTCTAATGGTTGGAAAGATGTAAGTAATCCTTAGACCTGAGGCATCGTCGTTGTCTTGTGGTTAAGTACTTAATCTTTGATTATGTCAAAATCTCCCCATTCGAGGGTGTCCACGGCATAATTGGGGTTAAGCCACTTAGTCATGAAGGCAAGTGTATGCGCAACAAGGAATCTCTAATCCTCGATAAGAGAGGAAGAATACTCTAAGATATGATTCGGGAATCTTCGGCCGAAGTATCGACCGTATTGAAAGGAAAGTGTTCCTATACGACTCAAAAGAATCATATATGAAGGAATAATCACATTAGGGGTTTGACATGATATATCCATACCCTAATGATGTGATTGAGAGTATTGTATTAGAGAAGGATTGAATTACATTGTAATTCCAACTGACTAGGTTCTTCGAATAAACTTCTACATTAGCTTGGGTAGCTATGACATATGGTTAGATGTCACTTATAGCTTGTGAGTTCTTCTAGATGATTAAATGTAGTCATCAAAGAAGAAAGGTGAATTAAAATGAGGTTTTAATTCACTAAGTGATTGAATTAAATATAAGCAATTGGATTGATGCCAATCACCTCACTGCCTTGCTAATTAGAACCTAAAAGATTGTTCACCAAAACACTATTGTGGTGAGTAACTAATGGATGATGGAAACAATTAATTGGATTAATTATGTGTTGTGATTAATTTAGAAAAGTCTAAAGAAATCATAAAAGCGATAAAGATCGTTTTGGGCTTAAAGAAACGTTCGGGTTTAATTGGGCCCATTGGGCCTAAACCCATTGGGCTTTTATTCAAGCATTGGATGACTTGAAATAAATGAAAGCCCAAAGCCCAAACAACACAAAGAGGGCCGGCCATATTAAGTGGGGAAGGAGAGAAAATTAGTCAAGTGTTGACTAGGTTTCTTTTGTCTATATAAGCAACTTTATAGAGATAAAGTTCATTAGGGTTTTTGTGTGTTAAAACAACAAAGAGGCAAAAGAAAAATAGCTCTCTAAACTACACAAAGGCCGGCCACCAAAGGGGGTTTTTACTAACATCTCTTACACCCTTTTGGTTATTCCTTCATCCTTCTCACTACACTAGTGGGTGAGGATCTTTAGAGGTTTCCTACTTTGGGAACTTGAAGAGAACCTAGGAGCACTCATTGTAACAAAGTGGAGGAGGCAAGGAGGGAAGCTAGGCTCAAGGATTTCAAGGAGCAAAGGGCTTGGAGGTGGTCCATCCTTGGTCTCAAGTCTAGATCAAGAGGTATAAGACTAACCTTCACCTTGTTCTTGATTCTTTAAAATGTTTTGATGCATTATATATAAACCTATGAACCTTGAAGGGGATTTGCATGACAATAGCTTTGATAATATGTTATAAATGCTTCCGCTGCTTTCGTATATTAAATTTGATTTGAATATGCATGATAGTCATTATGAAATCCCATTCTAGAAATCTCATAATTTTCCCTTCAAGTGGTATCAGAGCCAATGGTTTATATATAATGTGTCCTTTTGGATTTTATGCATATGGGTATTAATGTTATGCATGACATATTTATTGTTTCATTCAAAGTATGTTTGTCTTTTGTTTTTCAATAGTTGAAAAATGTTAGTCAAAAGTTGAGAAAGATATGTTTGCAAAAGTGTTTTGTATGCATGAATGAAAAATGAGTTTAAGACTAGTATGACATATTATTTCTTCATTTAAAAGTATGTTTGTCTTTTGTTTTTCAATGGTTGAAAAATGTAAATCAAGAGTTGAAAAAGATATGCATGTAAAAGTTGTTTTGTATGCATAAATGAAGAATAAGTCATGAACAAAATTTGGGGTTTTGTTCAAAAGGGTAGGCACGGTTTTGGGGGTGGTTTTGGGTTGTGTTTGTGTTTTATTGTAAACCACTCACACATCCTATTAAAGCTTAAAAGAAGTGTTCTTGTCACTTTTGTTTTTGGGTTTGAAAAATCACCAAGAATACACAAATCTTGAAAAAGTGTTCATGGTTTTGTTCTTGGTGTTCATAATTGGGTTTTGGGTGAAAATGGTTTTCATGCATGGTTTTATGGTTTTGGGTGATGTTCTTACCATCTATAACTATATTAAAACTTATTAAAACCCTAGACTTGACTAGGAGGATTTCCATCACCCATCTCACCTAAGTTTTAATGGCAAAACCAAGTGACAAGCAAAATTTAATTTTTCTTACATAATGTGGATTTTAATGCATGTTGTGTAAGATTGTGTAAGAGACCTCCCATCCCCTTAATGTGGCCGGCCTCCCTAGTGGATTTATCCACTTGTGGGGCTATTTTGTAATCTTTGAAAAGTTGATATTTACTTTGAAATATTTACAGTTTTACCCCTAACTTTTCATATTTACATTTAGGCCCCTACTAACTAGAAAGTTAAAATATTTGATTTTAATTTTGTTAGTTGTTTAAACTCATAATACTATTATGCCCATATGCACTAAATCTAAATGTTTATGTTGCATTCCCTAATGATTATTTAAATGTGTTTAAGTAGTTATGAAATGGATGACTTTGGACTTATGCCTTAAACGATAATTGAGCTATATGATAAGGCGCTAAAATCAAATTGTTTGAACCTTGGGAATGTGTTTTAATTACTGTTTAATTGGACCTTGTCACGTTTGACGTTAATCTTTCTCTCCCCTTTTAGTATATGTAATTTATAGGAATTTGTACAAATCGGTTTGTAATTCTTATTACTTCTTAATCTCTATTCGTTAGTGGATTCCCTCTAGTGCTAGACTAGAGTTTCTTTAACTATTGGTAAAGGAGACATAACTAAAAGAGGGTTTTGACATGAGATTAAAGATTAAAAGGGTCCAATGCCCTAATTAGCAATGAATGATTGTCTTTCATTTCTAATGGCTTAATGAAAATGGTTTTAATTGGATTGATAAGCACGTAATTAAATTGACACAACCTCCCCGAGTTTATATTCAACAATGATGGCTCGTTGTTGCAATAACCTAATAAGTCCATGCTCATCCAAGAGCCTAAGATAACTATAAAGTCCAATTTCAAAGGAATGCAAAAACCGTAGTAGTAGTAGTTACTTCCAATATTTGAAAAATTCGTTTTTGATATTGATTTGTTTTTCCTCAAAACAAATAGTGGGAGTATCATACGCTACTAGACTATAATGAATACAATTAGTAGTTATATATATCTCCAATATTTTGAAAAATGTTTTGATATTGATTTGTTTTATGAAAACGAATAGTGGGGATATTATATGCTACTAATTTCATTAACTTTGGACTAGTAGTTATAATAGGACAATTTATTTGATTATGATTAAATAAATAAAATTGATGAGACCTTAAAATCCCTCAACCAAACATATATTAAGTTGAAAGCGTAAGAGTTCTTAGAACACTTTTTCGTGGCCTTCCACCGTGGTAGGCTCCAAGCGTTTATGACTTGTACACCGCCTTCACCCTATCATGGGGAAGTGACAAAGTGCATGCTTATATTCAGGAGGAGTTTATTTAAAACATTTGATGAGGTTAAGGTAGGCAACGAGTATGGCCAACATCGTATCATCGTGAGGTCATGCTTGAACCCCTAGCTAAACCGGCATGGTGGGAAAGAACTTAACTAAGAAACATAATGCCAACATCGTATCATCGTGAGGTATTATTTTCTAGAGGCCAAAAAGATGGGTAATCACAAGAGGTTGTTGTGAATGGGTACTTGTACCCTCTCATTATTATTGTTGCTAGCCGACATCGTATCATCGTGAGGTGGGCTTGGTAATAGTGAGCCTCCCATAACCCGCTAGGAGCTTTCTTTGAAATCTCCCGGATTCCATTATGGGGGATATGGAATTGCCAAAAATGGTGGGTGGTGTCATTCGGTTTAAAGACCCAAATCGTTTGACTTAATCAACAATCAATCTAATTATTTTATTTGTTTATGTATATAGATATGGTTGGAAGCACACTCGCGAAAATACTCGACAAACATTGCCTAGAGGGGCACAATTTCCCATCATGGTATCGTAATGTCAAGATTCTCCTAACCTTGGAGAAGATTGTTTACGTACTAGACAAGTCTCCACCTCACATACCTCTTGGCCCTGACGCCACTGAGGATGAACGTGCTAAGTATGACAAGCACGTTGAGGATGATACACAAGCCAAGTGCTATCTGTTGGCTTCCATGAATGAGGAGCTACAGAGACAGCACGAGGGCATGGACAGTGCATCTTCCATAATACTCCATCTTACGGAGTTATATGGTGAAGGGACGCGCAACCGTCGCTTTAGCACTGTCTGTGAACTTGTGAAGACCAAGATGGTCAAGGGGGCTCCAGTGCATCAACATGTACTGAAGATGATAGGATTCATTGAACAATTGGAGAACCTTGGTACTCCACTTGACGAGGAATTAGCCCAGAACTTCATATTGGCTTCTCTTTCTGATTCATTCTCGCAGTTCGTAATGAACTACAACATGAATAAAATGGATAGCACTCTCTCCGAGTTACTAAACATGTTAGTAACCGCCGAGAAGACTATGAAGAAAGAGAACGTTGTAGAGACTGCTGCAGTAGCCTATAACAAGCCATCCTCTTCCAAGGCCAAGCCGCAAGGCAAAGGCAAAGGGAAGGAGAAGAAGTCCCCCACTCCTAAGCCGAAAGGAGGAGTGAGGAAAAAGAAGGCAAAGGAGCCCAAAGGGACTTGCCACCACTGTGGAAAGGAGGGGCATTGGAAGAGGAATTGCAGGTTATACCTTGCAACTCTTAAGGATAAGCCACAAGGTATGGTTTATGTCCTTATCTTCAATTCTAAATGTTAGATCTTCTAAATATTTATATTTGATATAAAGAGCTAATCACTTGTATAATTGTATATAGGTGGAGAAGCCAAGTAGAAGAAGAACAAGCAAAGAAAATGTGGTGAAGGGTTCGGCCACTATGTTTTTGCTCACTACTTAGGAAGTTTGTTAGGCATTAAAGATTGTCTTTAAACTTTCTTATTTTGATAAGAACTTATTATGTGGCTTCATGTGATGGAAAGCCACTATTAGTGCCTAAATGTATAAAGGCATTTATATTAGTCTCTAAATGTATAGAGCTAATACCTTTTGTATTAAACATTATGAATGTTTGAACTATCATATTAATGTAATGTGAAGTATGCCTTTTTGATATACTATTTCCTTAAAGTAGTGTTATGAATTGAAAATTGTCTTGTTGTATCCTAGATGAGATACAAGAGTTATGTCACTCAATTGTAATGTGATAAACCAAACTTTAGATTTATCAATTATGGATAGATCTCACATGTAGGACATAACTCTAGAGAATCCTTATGAGTTCTATATGAATTGACAAAACTCTAGAGAATCCTTTCTTGAAGAAAAGGAAGATCACATTACAATGATATAAGTAATAAGAAAAACGTTTCTTATATGGTTATCACTTGAAACACAATGATCAAGATCACTCTTGATTCAATTAGTAGTTTTGAACAATTAATTGGGCATTCTTAAAATTGTTTTAAAATGTCAATGGTGTTAGTGATTAAACCAAGAAAGAAGTGTCTAAATCTATAAAAGGTTTAAAGACTTTAGTCACTTAAACAACAAGACATTAAACTTAGTGAAGATTGAAACAAATAAGCTTGAAATGTTTCAAAGCTACTACACAATGTCTTCTACCAATATAATCCACTTTTATACATTTTGAATGTATGAAATGATTTCTCATTAAAGTCATGAGAAATAGTGGGAGGTGTGAAAATGGATATAAACTTGAATGTGATTGGTTTATAGTTGTCTAAAGAATAATAGTACTTGACTATTATTAAGAGTTTGTAATTTTAATTGTTAAAAGGACTCAAGCTCTTCAAACGTTAAAATTCTATGTTGTGTAAACATTTAAAGAATAGTCTTTGAATGTTGGTTTCGTCAACCTAGCATAAAATGGTTATATGTTGGGAGTTGTCCATCATTCTCTTTTATGAGAACATGCTAATAACAAAGCATATGGACAAGTTGATGAAACAAAAGGGAATAAGTTTCAAAATGAGTCACAACATATGGTTTAACAACTAGACAATCCAAATTCAACATCTCATGTAACGATATTGCTCTATGTAGTTTTGATAGAGAATTATATCAACCACCTAGAAGGAATGGTTGAGTATCTATATCCTTAGTAGAAGCCATGCTTCCACTAAGGAATTAGATAATTCTTATATGACTACATTAAAGGTCTTAGTATGACTAAAACTTGAAGTATGGTGCATGACATCGTATAATTAAATGAATAGACTTGATAAAACAAGTCACATATTCAAAAGGAATTACTTTAGAAGGAATTCTTTTGTATGTGATTCGTTTAAATAACTTGTGTTAGCTAGGGTTGTTGATGGTCTCAAAATTGTTGAGACATCATCAATAAGCTAATGGATCTCAATGATTTTCAATGGATCCAAGACAAGTTAGTGGGAGCAATATGCATTCAAATCAAGAAAATTTAATTGTTATTTTTTGAATGAATGCTAAGTTACAACAAGGCCAGTGGGAGTGATGTCATAATTTGAGCAACAAGATGTGAATAAAGTCTATTTGATAGACTTGATGAAACATAGATGTTACTCGAAAATGACAAAACATGACACGGTCAATTTTGAAGTATAGACTTGAAATTAGACTTACTGATATAGCAAGGCTATCTCAATAATGTTATATGGGAATTAAATCTCAAATGTTGAAGATTTAAGAAAGCATTTTCCTATGTGATAAGAAATCACTTTCATAACCCTTATAATGAATGTGTCATAAAATCACAAAAGGGACACATGTGTTGACTTGTGAAGTAGATATCCAAAGGTGAAGAAACCACTGAGTTTATCACTTTAAGATATTACTATATCCCAGGATCAGAACCAAAGCAACTGATAGAGTATTATTGCCTTTAAGAAAGAAACATCAGAGTGGGACTCTGGAAGCGTGCATTCACTTAGGTTGTTAACCAAAGTGAAAATAAGCCATTTTAACAAATGGAACTTCATAATGGATGAAGTACTAATCATATGAATGAATTGTTAGTATTGTACTACAATGGTCTCAAGCTTGGAGCAAAGTTTGTATAAAGTATACAAACGAAATATATGTAGATATATAGTTTTAGAAACTGCTTCAAAAGGCGTTTTGAATGGAAGGGGTTCTTTTAGAACCAATGATTGAATCCAAAACATAAGGTCGTTAGTAGAGTACTACGACGTAATGGGGCGATAGCTCAAGCCATGGAATCAAGGTCTCATCAAAGTATTCGAACACATTAAAGAGACATCATCAAATGTCTTGGAAACATTTGATAAGTAAATCCCTTTTAAATATAAAAGAGATTAATACATAACCAAGTTAACCTACGAGCATAAACTCTCTCGACAAGATGTATAAGATACACTAGTGATTGACTTTAGTGCAAGTGGTAGATTGTTGGAAATATGCCCTGAAAGTCAATCTTTGGAAGAAATCTTTCAGGACAAATGAATCGATGTATGGATGATTCTTATACATCAAATGGCAAAGATGCTAATTAGGACTATCTCAATAAACGATATATGTCCTGAATAGTGTATCCATGGACAATGGATCGATTGGAGAAGTAATCTAATGATGCTAGACTACAGAGACCTTCTTCACATAACCATTATGTCCAAAAGGTTCCTGGTCGTTGGATTGTCGGAGGGATACTGACAATGCGTAGACCGGTACATACTGTGTCCGCTTCAATTGGAAGGATGGAAAGTCTCATCCCATTCGTGTTGTGACACTAAGACAAGTATGTAGGTGCTCATTAAGGGAATGAGTTCACTGAACACAATCGAACGAGAGTACTTGCATGGAGATCTACTCACATGTCAAGCAATTAACTCTAATGGTTGGAAAGATGTAAGTAATCCTTAGACCTGAGGCATCGTCGTTGTCTTGTGGTTAAGTACTTAATCTTTGATTATGTCAAAGTCTCCCCATTCGAGGGTGTCCACGGCATAATTGGGGTTAAGCCACTTAGTCATGAAGGCAAGTGTATGCGCAACAAGGAATCTCTAATCCTCGATAAGAGAGGAAGAATACTCTAAGATATGATTCGGGAATCTTCGGCCGAAGTATCGACCGTATTGAAAGGAAAGTGTTCCTATACGACTCAAAAGAATCATATATGAAGGAATAATCACATTAGGGGTTTGACATGATATATCCATACCCTAATGATGTGATTGAGAGTATTGTATTAGAGAAGGATTGAATTACATTGTAATTCCAACTGACTAGGTTCTTCGAATAAACTTCTACATTAGCTTGGGTAGCTATGACATATGGTTAGATGTCACTCATAGCTTGTGAGTTCTTCTAGATGATTAAATGTAGTCATCAAAGAAGAAAGGTGAATTAAAATGAGGTTTTAATTCACTAAGTGATTGAATTAAATATAAGCAATTGGATTGATGCCAATCACCTCACTGCCTTGCTAATTAGAACCTAAAAGATTGTTCACCAAAACACTATTGTGGTGAGTAACTAATGGATGATGGAAACAATTAATTGGATTAATTATGTGTTGTGATTAATTTAGAAAAGTCTAAAGAAATCATAAAAGCGATAAAGATCGTTTTGGGCTTAAAGAAACGTTCGGGTTTAATTGGGCCCATTGGGCCTAAACCCATTGGGCTTTTATTCAAGTATTGGATGACTTGAAATAAATGAAAGCCCAAAGCCCAAACAACACAAAGAGGGCCGGCCATATTAAGTGGGGAAGGAGAGAAAATTAGTCAAGTGTTGACTAGGTTTCTTTTGTCTATATAAGCAACTTTATAGAGATAAAGTTCATTAGGGTTTTTGTGTGTTAAAACAACAAAGAGGCAAAAGAAAAATAGCTCTCTAAACTACACAAAGGCCGGCCACCAAAGGGGGTTTTTACTAACATCTCTTACACCCTTTTGGTTATTCCTTCATCATTCTCACTACACTAGTGGGTGAGGATCTTTAGAGGTTTCCTACTTTGGGAACTTGAAGAGAACCTAGGAGCACTCATTGTAACAAAGTGGAGGAGGCAAGGAGGGAAGCTAGGCTCAAGGATTTCAAGGAGCAAAAGGCTTGGAGGTGGTCCATCCTTGGTCTCAAGTCTAGATCAAGAGGTATAAGACTAACCTTCACCTTGTTCTTGATTCTTTAAAATGTTTTGATGCATTATATATAAACCTATGAACCTTGAAGGGGATTTGCATGACTATAGCTTTGATAATATGTTATAAATGCTTCCGCTGCTTTCGTATATTAAATTTGATTTGAATATGCATGATAGTCATTATGAAATCCCATTCTAGAAATCTCATAATTTTCCCTTCAAAACACAAAACCCAAAAGGATTCACCATAAACTAGACCTAGGCTCTTGATACCACTTGAAGGAAAAATTTTGTCCTAGCTAAGAACATGTGAGAATATTTGAACACATAAGCAAACTATTAACACATTAAAGTAGGCATGCATTCAAAACAATTCTAAAACCCATGACTTTTAAAGCCTAGTGAATGGTGAACCACAAGACTCTTTAACATCATTAAAGAGAAAGAAGGTTTTAGAGATTCATTACCCTTGAAGCTCATCCTTGTTTACACAAGGGATTCACCCAAGTGGAGGGCCTTCAAGTCACCTCCTAGCTCCTTGGATCTTCCTTGTGATTTTCTTCCTTTTGATGCTCCTTTGCTCCTTGAGGATGTGAGGAAAGGATCTCCAAAAACACCAAAGATTTGGTGTCTCTAAGTCTCCACACCAAGGATGAGGTGTGAAGATGAAATGGATGACATAGAGAAGAAAAGATTGCTAGCTATATCTTCTCTAAGTGGCCGGTCTCCTTTAGAGAAAAAGAGAGAAAATGTTTCTCATCTTTGCCTCAAGAAAACCGTAATGAGGTAAAAGCTATAAAGATGCTTTTATATCTATTTTCTTAGGTGAGTGGCAAACTTGCAATTAAGCAAAACTTACCACTCCCTCACTATGGCCGGCCTCTTTTAAGTGATTGGGCTATTTGCCCATATTTGTTTTAGTTGTCATACAACTTAAACATAATGGGCCTAGTGGACCAAACTGATAGGAGCATATTTACGCGCCTTAGTTAGCTAGTTCTTATGCATTTTCGTTATGTTTTCTTCCATTAAAGTAGTCTTTTAAGCTACTTTCATGTGTTTTCAGGTTTAAAGGACATATTACATGAAATGATGCAATTTGGAGCTTTTTGGAGCAAAAAGTGAGCTTGGATTGAAAAGTACATGCTTGGAACACAAGGTTGGGATGAAATTGAAGATTTGAAGATTTAAGGATTCTTAGTACAAGAAGGATTCCTAGTCCGAGGAGGAGTCCTAACTGAAGAAGGATTCCTAATCAACGAGGGATTCCTAGTTGAAGATGGATTCCGAGAAGAGGAAGATTCCTACTCAAACGAGGTTTCCTACTTGAAGTAGGAAAGCTAAACCTAAAAGTTTCCATTTTGGGTTGATCTTTCCTAAACCTAAATGGCCTTGCGTTTGAGCAACATTAGAAGGTTCCGAAGCGTTGGAAGACACAAAGAAAGGTGTTAGAATATTTTCTCATCCTTGCCGTGGGTTAGGGCTTATTTTCTCTTGGTTTTGGGCTTTCTAGAAGCCCTATCCACACTCCCACTAATCAGCCGCACCTTTCCCTTCTAGAACACCTATTTGCCTTGCCTTGCAAGGCATTCTAGAAGCCCTAACCCTAGCCCATTAAACCTGCCGCACCCTAGGCCCTTTTCCCTCTAAAATTCTGATTGTTTTAACCTATTTTCTGGTGGATTTGGGTTTCTAGAAACCCTAATCTGATTTGCTAGGGTTTTTAAGTGCCTATATATACTCATTAAACCCTTTGGCCGAAAGGACCACCCCCCATATTCATTCTACACGCCCAAAAACCCTAGTTCTAATTCTTGCCACAGCTTCCACCCCCAAACTCCCAACTTTCTGCCAAAATTCAACCATAGCCGCACCTTTCCATCACCATAACCACCTTGTGCAGCCACCATTGAATGAGGAGAGGAGTATTGCCGTGCAAACCAAAGGAAGGAAGAGACCTTGCACATGCAATCTGCAACTAGTAGAGTGTTTGGAGTTCTTTCTTCTCTTGTTTCTGTTTTCATGTTTAATTTAACTTGCTGTTCAATTATGTTAAACATGTGGAACTAATTTCTTTTTAGTTAGAGGCGAATTTGAAGCCATGGACATATGTTGGTTATGATTTGATTTACTCTAGTTATGAATTCATGAACTTTAGATGTGGTTTACTTTTCTGTTTTGATTGATAACATGCTTATGTATGTGGGTTGAGGGTCGACACTTAATTTGCATGCCTAAACTTGATGCTAGGATATAAGGGAATTTCACCTAATCGTTATTAACTTATATTCATAAGTAGTAAAAGTCGCTAGTCACGATTGTGTTAAGTAAACCCTAGGCTGGATTAACATGCGTATTCCATAGTTATGAATGCCTAGTCGATGTTTATGATTTCCGTTGAACTTAATGATCTTTGTTGAATGTCTCTATCATGCGTATTCCATAGTTAGGGACTTTGATGAGGAATAATTTGGTTGTAATGCGTATTCCATTCAATCCAATGAATCTAGGGAAATCGGAAAGTTAATTTAAGCGGACCTAATTAACTTGGAGCATTGTCATTCATCGTTTGTTGAAGTCATAACTGGGAATCAAATTTTATGCATATGTTCATGTGTGGATAAGGATCCTCTAACTAGCTTTTCACCCTTGAATTCATCTCAATTTCGTTTTAGTTTGCTTGATTTGCAATTTGTTTAGTTTTAATTCAATTTCGTCAACAAATCAAACACCCTTTTCTGTTTTATGTTATTAGGTCAGAATCTGTCCTAATTAGGTTCTTTAGAGTGTTTTGAGTCAAAATAGGTTCGGTTTAGTCCATAAACATTGTTTGAGTCTTAGTTTAGTCTTAAATTCGTCCAATTTCATCTCTAGAATCTGTTTTGAGTCTAATTGTTAGTAGTGTGCTGTTTTGAGTCTTTTAAGTGTTTTCTGAGTTAGTTAAGTTACAATCTGTTTTCTTTTAATCTTTTGAGTCAAAGTAAGAGTTAATTTCGTCTAAATCACTTGTTAGGTTTAGAATTGAGTTAATTTCACTAAGTTTTGCAGATTTGAGTGTCTTAGGTCAGATTAGAGTCTATAGAGTCTATTCTTGTGTTTTTAAGTCTAGTTTAGTGTTTTAAAGTTTAATTTGAGTAGATTAGCAGCCCTAGTTAATCCCCGGTTTAGAACGATCCCTATTTGCTCATATACTACAATTGTCATCCATAGGGTTTAATTTGTGTGTCAAGTTAATTTTCACATCAAATTTTGGCGCCGTTGCCGGGGATTAGCAAAATTGCTAATCCCTTATGTTTTTGCCGTGTGTTTTTAGTATAATTTACCTAGTTTTCTTATTTTGTTTTGTTTTCTTGGTTTAGGTACTAGTGCATGACGCGGAGTTCTCAAACTGTGCATGCACATATCTTGGACTTTAACGACGATTTTGAACGTGATTTGAGAAGACAGAGGAGGCATCCCGAACCTAGTGAACCTAGTTCAAGTTCAGAGGCCGAATCTGAGTTTGAAGAAGTGGAAGAAGAAGTTATGGCAGCGGACAATCGGACCATTAAAGAGCTTTCGGCCTCGGGGTTGACCAATGCCGCACCATTATGCATTCAATACCCCGCGGCTGCCCAAGGCAAGACCGATGAATTCGAGTTGAAGTCAAGCTTGTTGCACCACATTCCGAAATACCATGGGCTTTCCATGGAAGATCCCAACAAGCATCTCAAGGAGTTCGAGGTTGTTTGTTCGAGCATGACACCCATAAATGTCGACGGGAACATTCTGATGATGAAGGCTTTTCCATTCTCACTTTTGGAAAAGGCGAAGGATTGGCTTTACAAGTTAGCACCCGGAACGGTTACATCTTGGGATAGTATGAAAAGAGCTTTCTTGGAGAAGTTTTTCCCAACTTCAAGAGTCATTCTCTTGAGGAAACGGATTAGTGGCATCCAACAAAATCAAGGTGAATCGTTTCCTTCTTATTATGAACGTTTTAAATCACTTGTTGCTTCTTGTCCACATCATCAAATGAAGGAGGAGCTGCTCATTCAATACTTCTACGAATGACTCCTTCCCATGGAACGCCAAATGCTTGATGCCTCGGCGGGAGGTGCGTTTGAAGGATTATTTTGTGAAAACATGTTCATTTAAGCAACATCTATAAGCATGCAATTAACAATTAAAGGCGGAATCATGCTAGCATGCACTTAAAAACAAAACATTAACCAAGAAATTCAAAGCCTAGTAGATTGGTGAACCATTAATCAACTCAAAACAAAGTGAGTTAAAATTTATACCTTTGAAGATTCCTCTTTGCATAAGCAAAGGCTAATCACCCAAAGAGAGGGCCTTCATTCCTTGCATCTTAAATCTATGGATTTGGATGGAAGAATAGGTTTCTCCAAGTTCCCAAAATAGGGAACCTCTAAGTCTCTTCACCAAGGAGAGATTGGAGAAGATATGAGTGACCTTGGAGTAGTAGGATTGCTAGATGTACCCTCCAAAGTGACCTTCCTCCTAGAGAGAAAAGGAGAGACATGTTCTCACCAATTTTCTCCAAAAAGAAGCCCCAATTAATTTTAGCTATAAAGTCCTTTATATAGTCTCTTCAAATAAGTGACCTAAAGAACCAAAACCAATTTTCTCCTTCATGGCCGGCCACCTAAAGGGATTTGGGCTTTTGGGCCTTTTTGAATCTTTATTCATTAAATTGTCATACAACTTAAGTTAATGGGCTTGACGTTCAAAGCCCATTGGGCCTTAAGGTCCAAAACTATCCCGAGGTCTTTAACGAACTTATTCGTTTGATTAATTAACATATTAATTAATCCTTGCCATAAATAAATGATTAAACCATTTAATCATTCTTACTCATCTCCGTTTAATCTCCAATCTCCACCTCTTATGGTGTGCGATCCATTAGGTTCCTTTTAGCGAGGCAGTGGGCGATTAAAACCATTTTACATCGATTGTGAATTGAAACTTACTTTCAATTCTCCCTTTAGTGATTACACACGTTTAGGGCTTCCACAAACCATGAGTGACACCTAGCAGCATATCATGGTTACCCAAGCTAATCAGAAGAGGTTAGAGAACCTATTCAGTTTGGGATTACAAATGCAATACGGTCTTTCTCTAATCTAATACTCTTGACCACATTGTTTGGTTTGATAGTTTATATGTTCATGTCTACTATCCAATGTGATTCGTGTGCTTATATGATTTCCTTGAATGTGATTTAGAACGACTTTTCTAAATCTCATTCATACTCTGGCCAGAGATTCTAAATCATATCATAGAGTATTCTCCCTCAAACAGTTTGAAGGTTAGAGATCCCTTGTTGCGCATTCACTTGCCTCCATGGCTAAGTGGCTTAACCCCAACGATGCCGTGGACACCCTCCTGATGGAGTGACTTTGACATAATCAAAGATCAAGGACTTAACCACAAGACAACTATGATGCCTCAGGTCAAAGGACTACTTTGCATTATCCCAACCATGAGTTCTCATGTGACATGAGTATGAGAATTCTTCGTCGATCACGTTCAGTGAACTCATTCTCTATTGAGCACCTACGTACTTGTCTTGATGTCACACACACACCAATGACTCGAGACTAGTCACTCTCCCTGAGAGAAGACATAGCATGTACCGATCTTGATGGACTGTCAATGCCCAATTGGCAATCCTATGATCAGGAACATTTAGGATGTGTCTACGAAAGAATGGTCTCATGAATCTAACTTCATTAGATTACATTCTCCCAATCACATATTCCTTGGACTTTATCGTTTAAGCATATAACATTTATATGAGACGGCTTAAACAATAATCTTTGCCCTTTATATTAAACTAGATTAGTTTAACATGTGAAATGTACGTAAAGTATCATCATATGATTGGCTTTAGGGCACATTTCCAACAGCGTTGGTGGATAAAACTCCAGGGGCTGCAAAAGTTCTAATTGCCAACCGAGCACATAATGCACAACAATACGAAGGTGTTGGACAAAGAGACCCCCCACGGCCACAAGTGAATGAGGTAAGTTCTATGCCCGAAATTCAATCCCAATTAGCTAATCTTACTTCTATTGTTTCTCAGTTGGCCGAGGGAATGAAGATTCATGGACCAAGTGTGTGTGGCGTGTGCTCTATGCAAGGATATGCCAACGATCAATGCCCTCAATTGATTGAGAATGGTGGTTGGGAATCTGCCAATGCCGTGGGTTTTGGGAACCAAAATCAACCACGCCATGATCCATACTCTAATACCTACAATCCGGGGTGGAAGGACCATCCAAATTTCAAATGGCGGGATCCTCAACAACCCCAACAACAAGGAGGATTTAGGCAGCAACCACCGGGCTTTTATACAAAGCCATTCGTCCCCAATCAAAACCAAGTGCAATCTGCCCCAACAACCTCAGGTACGTCTTTAGATAATGATCAAGTTGTTAAGTTACTTACTACTTTGACGCAGGAAGTACAAACTCAAAATAAGGAGAGACAAATCCAAGACAAACGGGTGGATAATTTGGAGAAGCAAATAGGTCAAATTGCCGAGTTTATGGGGCAAATTAGAGAACAAGGCAGATTGCCTAGTTCAACCGTTGTGAACCCGAAGGGAGGATTTGAAACCGCTAAGGCCATCATGTTGAGAAGTGGTAAACAGGTTGGAACGGACTCAAATACATCCAAATCGAGTCAAGACGAGGAGGACAAGTTGCTGCAAGAAGAAGCACAGGGAGCAAAGCCCACGGCCAAGGATGACCAAACCTTGCCGAATTCATCTAGTCCTCCTAAACCGTCCCAAACCACCAA